>NW_022198093.1:156465-346748 GCF_009176525.2 Contarinia nasturtii
ATATAAAGCGATAAGTTGAATGAATTGACCAATAGAATAGTTTGGTGGTTCTATGGAATCGTCGCGTGGAATAGGATCACAAAAAAAGAAAAGATTCCGCATTCTTCTACCGAATCTTTCGAACACTTGTGAAATGGTAATGTTTTCTTCGAATAACTTGTGAAAATTAACTGAATGATCTGGAATTATTAGATCATTGATTATTTTCGTATAGAACTCGTTCATTCCGCCGACCGTATATAAGTCTACACTTTTGAGATACTGGAATATTTCTGCTAAACAATGTCTATTTAAACCATGCCTTAACCTGCAGTTTGCGTCTTCATTTTGTGTATGTTGTTGACTTGGTGATGGCTCCATTTTTCGCTTCTTTCGTGGAAAGGAATTCGCCAACGTTCTCGATTTTCGGTTTGAATCGAACTGAAGATTTCTTAGCCAAGTAAACGTATCTTCAAACAAACGCGAACAAGATTTATTCAATGCGTGACCTATGTGAGTTTTATTAATAAAAAGGCTAAAGGACAATAAGTTGTTTAAAAAAAACTTTAGAAATATAAACGTCTGTCTTCGGTGAGTGCTTGTTGTAGACTGACTCTTTTACTTTTTGTTGTCGTTGTGTGTTGTTTCGGAGTTTCTGGTGGAGATGACGGTTAATGGACTTTGATCTTTGTTTGTGAGTTTCTAGTTTTGCTGCATTGTTTCTCTAAAGAGAAGAATTGGCATTCATGGATGTATGCCTTTGATAGAGGTTGGTGGACTTTGGTCCTGTTCGTTGGTTTATGATTTCTCGGCATTTGTTTTCAAAGAGAAGGATCGGCATTTATGGTAGGGCCCAGTGAATAGCAGTCGGGATCGGTCATAAAAAGTGCACACGCCGATGCTGTTTGTTATTTTTTCTAACAAAAAAAAAGACTACAACTTAGGCTGAAGTTTTACTCTCACTGTAATTACTCAAATAATGAAACCCCACAAAATAAGTGCATCAATATCGCATATTACAGATTACAAATAGACTTGTGTCTAGACCTAAGTTATAGAAACGGTGCCCAATATTCGGAAAATGGTGAATTCATAATAAAGAACAATGGTAAATATCATGGTCGGTAGTGTATTGTAAAACAAGCACGAATTTTTCCCACATTCAATGCTTTTCTGCTTGAAAAGACTATAACATAACGGTGTGGACAATACATTTCACACGCGCTTTTTGATTCTTCCTATCTGCTGCTACATGGCAACCTTATATGAAACTCTCGGAGACTTGGTATAGTGCACAAAAATATCGAAAAAAAAGATTTCAATTTTTGTGCATTATACCGAGTCTCCGAGAGTTTCATACAAGCTTGTCATGTAACACCAAGAAGACAGTCGAAAACACGAAAAAAATATTCACTATTCTTTTGAAACGAATACCTATTTGGTACGTTTTGGTACGTTTCGGTACTTTTCAATACTTCTGAGTATATTTAGTATTTCAGTACTGATATTCCCCTTGGGAAACACTCATTTCAACACATAAGAGCACTAAAAAATATGTGAAAATCATGATTTTGATAATTAGATTAAGACGACAGTGGAAAACTGTCATCGTTTTCGATTTTTGTTGATTTTACTTAATTGCACTTGTGCAATTCGAATGCAATGTTAGAACATGCTGTTAACATACTTCAACGAACCCGATCATGATGCATGATGTCGTTCGTAGCATACGCTTCATCAGTTTGTTCAAATTACAGTTACACTGATGCACAAATACAATATTTGGTTTTGGTTGCCAATCTCTCTCTCTCTCTCTCTCTCTCTCTCTCTCTCTCTTTCTTTCTTTCTCTGCGTCAGTTTATCGATGCAAATGGCAAGCGGAGCTGAATGATGTTCCAAACCATGTGAAAAAAAAGTCGCTACATTTGAATTGTATGCAGTGTGAGCGGTGAAATTCATATGACGCAAATGACACAAATTGATGTGAGATGTAATTTATATATGATGTTGTACAATATTATGTACTTTTGAATGGCCAAAAAGATAAAAGAACCCCCAAAATGATGATGATGATGATAATACGGTATGTGCAAAGTAGCAGCAGAGTGACAGTGACACAAACACAACAGCATCGCAGCATTTTCATTTTCCACACAATGCAATAACACCGCACATAATAACAATTCAAGCATTCGTCACCCAAATGATGATAGAGAGACGAATATCATCATATCCAATATACACCGCAGAAATCTATCTTCAAATAGGATGACACTAGCAAATAACCGCATTCATTATGGCCCATTATAATTTAATTTGATTTATAAATCTGTAATGACCTGCGTAAGCACTACATCATTTCATTTTGAACGTTGAATGTATGCCATAATTTTTCTTTTTGTCTATATAAAATGTATATGCGTATGCATGTCATCCGATAAATGAAATTCTGTTTGTTTGAAATGAATGCCACCCTGTTTTATCATGCTCTAAATGCTCTTCGTTCACTGCACTAAAAAAAATTAGCTTTCGTAGCATTTCTTTGGCAATTTCAATTTGGAAAACCGAAACGAGAATCGACACAGTTTTCTCGTCTCTTGTTCAATATTCGCTCGCTTCATCGCGTCTCTCGCTCTTTTGATCCCATTCCATTCCATTTTGGTATGCAATGAAACATGAAAATTCACATTTGTCCATATCATACCAATGAACATGTTGAGATACTTCAACCCCGAAACACATAGTTGAAATAGGTATTGTATGACATTCAGCACAACGAAAATGTCGCCTTTCATCATCATCATAGATTTGGAATGTTGCCGATGCGTACAAATGTACGCCATTAAAGTGAAACTAAATTATTTGTGATGTTGCTGGTGTTGTGTTGTTGGTGATACTTCTGCCAGCAGTAGCTGTACCAGCATGAAACTTATGTGCTTTGCTGCACACCTAAGCAATTTTGCTTATTATTATTAGATTACTATACTACATATTGCAGACCGAAGTAGATTTTTTGATGAAATTTCGACACACGAACGAACGAACGAACAAAAAAGAAGACGAAGATGAAAGATAATGATCAGAGGGATCCAAATCATTTGAAACTGCATCACGTATGAGCACACCGTGCATGTAATTCACAAAAAAACAAAACACAATAAACACAATAATTCGTCAACAACAAAATGAAAACGAAAAGATCCAACCGAATTTGAGCTTTTCGAGCAGAAAAATGTGAAAATTCGAGGGATACAAATACATATAGTCGACAAAGTAATCGAAAAGTTCCATAAATCATAGCGAAGAGTAAACATATAATAGAATACGAATCTTTAAACGCGTCTACTCATCACATCAGGTTCAAATGTATAGATGCGAATGGCTAAAAGATTGCTTGCAGCTGCTAAAATTGGTTTTTCCTACCTGAGAGCGTACACAATTAATCTTTTTACCGTTTTCATTGCTCGTGACCCAATCCACTACAAATATATGTAATATGTAAAATGCGGAGAGAATACTTCGAAATTGATTACCAGGTTGAAGAATGCCGCTGGAATATAAAAGGAATTCGCAATATTTCGGGAAGCTGTAGCAAATTTTACATTCAATTTATACCCAATATTCATAAATACATAATAATGTTTATGGAGGGCAAAAAAAATCGAATTTCGTCGTATGCACTGTGCTGCGTTCTGCAAATGAAGCGAGAAATAGAAATTGGTGAAACGTCGGTACTACATCGATGGTTATGATTCTTTTCAGATTTCGATACAATCTTAAATTGCGTTTTCAATGATGTTGCTTGTCGTACAACAGCCATAGCATCGTCATCAACGGCAACTAAACCAATCGCAGCAGCAAAAATATGCAGGAGGGAAAAAGAACCAGAAGCACGAATTCAATCAACAGAAAGGAATTGCTCGTGGCACTGGAATTGTTGGGAAAAATGTGTCAGCAAAGCAACGTATTATTGCCGGATACTGATTGACATCGACTTTTGCAGCATAATAAAATTTCAACTGATGCACACAATGGCAGACGGTTGTCGAACGAACACTGAACTGAATTGATCTAATGCGAGCGAGGAGAGAGTGAGAGAGAGAGAGAAAGAGGAAAAACACTTTATAGGACGCGTACAAGCATCACCTGTCGCATTATTATAATCATTTTTATCATTTTGATCATCGTTCCTTGTCAGCTTTTTTTGTTGCTCTCATCGTAGCTGTCTTCAATTTATTATTGCTTACATTGCTCGCAATCATCATGTAAATCGATAAGTGGAATGCAATTGCAAAATCGATGGCATTTTAATCAGTTTTTGTACGAAATACCTTTTACACTTTTTCATTTGAATGATTTTGTCGAATTTTATAAAGTCCCGATTGAGAGAGGAAGCGTGATAGAGAGAGAGAGAGAGAGAGAGAGATTATTTTGAAACGATGATGAGAACTGTGATGAAAACTTCATCATCAAACATTGCTGCCATAAGTTAATGAGTTTTACAGTTTTACCGCCACAATCAAATTATATTTGCTTTTAATTAAATCCCGCTTCATCCTCTGCCCATCCATCGTAAACATCAGCATTGCTTCATATGAATTTCCCATGATTTTATGTTAATGACAAATTGAATATCCGAACAAGCAACGCCAGTTGCTTTTGCCAGTCGTTTTGTTTCGATGATAATTTCGTCATTAACATTTTTGATTGAAATAAATGATGATGGCATACTCGAACTGGTCCTCACTCTCTCACTCTCTCACTCGCTTGCTTTATACGCGCTTCCCATCAAATCCATACAATTTTATTTTATGTTGATGTTACATTCAATTCAGAATTGAAAATACGAAAATTAGAATGCGCTAAAAAACGTCGTCATCGTTTCCATGGCTTGCAAACATACACTGATTCCAAAAAAAAGCACATACACCAACGATGGCAAAAAGTACGATGAACATTTCTCCTTTTGTTCAGCATACAAAACGCACATTTTTTTTTACAATTCCATGTTAAACGTGCATTTTTGTTGTGCGCTTCCTCTTTTCTGTACTTCGAGTGCGAATAAATAAATGAACTCATATATGGAAGTTTGACTTTTCCGTTTACATTCGTGTTTGCTTTATGACTTTATTAAAATTGACGATTTTTCGGGGAAATGCATGAATGGAGGTTAAAATAGATCATTATATTATTTGTGCAATTCCGTTTTTTCCCATTGACTTATATTTATTCATAGACCAATAAAAATTTATATACCTTCCGCACGATTGAAATAATCAAAATGATTTAAATAATTGCCATTTGGATTAAAACGAGCTGTGAATTTGATATTATGAAAAAAAAAACATTCAATAATAGCAGAGTAAAAAAAAATTGATAACTGAAATCAAAATGTCACCCATCAAAATCATTTCCGTTTTGATGTTATCGCCACTAAAGTTATGGGATTTCGATTTTTTATGATTTCCGCTTTGTACAATACCAATACTTTGCCTGCGCGTGATGATCATATTGTTGCAATCGAACCCCCAGTGGAACGTTTGTAAGTGGCTACACTTCCATGAAGCCTTGTTAGTGTCGAGTTTTTTTTTATATCTTCTTCTTCTAGCAATGTATGTGCACGTACTATTGAAGAAGCGTAAAATAAGTTCTTCGTTTAGATTTTCCCATTTGTTGCAATTCACAGCAGTATATGAACAGCAGTAAGCTTTAAACAGCAAAATTTACCAATTTCGTAGAAACTATGTGTAGTAGCAAGCAAATAATGATAACTCAAGCAATAAGCTTATGAGCTTTTTCTTGAACAGATCAAGTCTTAAAAATTGGAAATTTTCTTCGTGCTATGTTCAAAATGTGAATGTGAGGGTAGAAGAGCGATCAAGAGAAAATAAACCGAAACAACCACGTCATCAACCAATTTTCAACGACAAATATTGTGCAATTTATGAAAAAAAACCTAATAGCATGGTGAAAATGTCATAAAAACTTATGGCACAAAGAGCAGAAGTTTTTGAGCAATAAATGGCGGCAGCAACAACATCAATAATGGCCACAGTGGCAGCGACAAAAAATCATATGTGAAAGTAATAGTGTTATTACGGCGAATATCAGCGAATCAAATATGGAAAACACTTGGTGAAAGCGATGTTTTTTCGTTGTGATGATAAATTTTGGTTTTTGCTTTGCTTTCACCAATTATGTTACGCTCATACATAAAGACTCGTAATTTTTTACATATATTTGAATATAGAATGTTGCAAACGATGACAGACGAGCGAGAACACACAATACTCGATCGGTCTATGCACAATGTACATCGGTATGGTGAAGACAAAAAATGAGTTGGAAAACTATCTCAATCATGCTCTAACGTTTTGGGACCAAAAATTTGGGTTAAAATTAAAACACATTAAGGCGAAATGCGTGTTGTCGTTCCCTCTGGCCAACGTTTTTGTTGGTGTTGTTGTTGTTTTTCGCATTGGCTCTATTGCCGTTTTCATTCCTCAGTTGTTCCCATTCTTGGTTTCGTTGGCTTTGGTTTTTCGTAACAAACAGAATACAGAAGTATTTCTATAGAAAATGACGATGACGATACTTATAATACAGAGAGATGAAAACCCCAAAAACATTAACGAAATATATTTTCGTTTAGCACATTTTGAATATTATTTTGTGTTTTACTATCTGCTTTTCTGGAATAAGACAAAAAGGGACGAGCGGTGAATGTGGCGGCGGGCACATTGCGGCAAGATGCCTTAATGTATTGAAAATCTAACGATGTATATGTAAAATGTATATGTACAATGCATGAATGGCATTCGCAACTTATGAAACACTAGAAAAATGGCGAGATGATGGTTTCAATGTGGCAGAAGAGAAAATGCGAAAAACAACCGGATGCCAGCAATTATTAAATATGGTTTCTTCTTGAAGGTAGTGTGGTGCAACCAGAAATAATTTGTCGTTACGCTTTTTATGCGGTGACGATGTCTTTTGTTTTGCTTTTTTGGTGTTCACATCACAGTAGCCAATGACTTTTCAAGTTTTTAACTAGTTTTAACACTCATTCTCTATCTCCCATTCTTTTCGTTCAGTTACACACTTTGTCTTTCTCATCGAATTTATTATTTACTTTCACACTTTGTTTCGAATAATAGTTTGCCAAGTAATTAACCATTTGAATGGAATGAAAGGGACCTAGGCTATACCATCCAAATGAATGCATTCTTCACCGTTTACAATAATATTTCTAAGGAATTCAATTAATATATACGCTAAAGCATCGCATTCATTTCTAATTACATATAGCATTTATATTTCAAAATCGTTCGAATACGCCTGGAAACATGGAAATGGTGAAATGTAATAATATAAGAATTCATTCTTGACATACGATGTCTGTATTGCGTGTAATACCTACCTGACTCTATGGAAGCTACGAGATAAATACAAATAATAAAAAAAAACCACCAAATTCGCAATGCTGCTGCGTTTATCTTGCGGAAAAAACTTAATGAAACTCTATCATTGAAAACTTTGGCAATAACTCACAATCTGAAACCGTCATGAAATCGACTTCATTCAATTGTGTGCGCTTGGGAGAAAAAAACTTTTTATACATACAAACACAGTTTCAAATGGAAATAATTTCGCTGTTATTATGAATCAGCAAACCGATTCAAAATTGTAGAGATGTTGATTTATCCCGTATAAAAATTATTTGCATTTTTTTTTCTATGCACCAAGAAAATGAAATTCATTGATGTACATTGTACAGTCGTTTCCAAAAAGATCTGTGTTGTCAAACTAATACAATGAATTTCGGAACGCATTTCCATACAAAAGTACACAAGGCTCCTTAGTTAAACGTGTCAATTTGGTTTGAATTTTGTTGAGGGTATGTTGTTTGTTCAAAATTTTGAGAGTTCGCTGTAACAGATCTTATTGAAAACGACTATACAATTGCTGAATTAATAACTTTTTAAATTATATAAAGCAAGCGAGATTTTTTTCAATCTCGAAAACGGAAACAGATAATTTAAATGAAATGTTGAATGTTGAAATTCAATCAAAATGCAATCATTTCGTTCGTTGAAATAATTTTCGGTCGACTGCTCGTGAGTCAATTGAGTTTTTTCTACATACGGGATAATAATATGTATGTATGCATCTTTTTGCATGCAGTAGTACGAAGACAACAACGCAAACAAAAAAAATCGAAACGGAACTTTCAGTGAAGTGGAGTAGCTAACTCCCACTGGAGCAAAAGAAAGAGAATACTTATTTAAAACTTAATTTGTTCAAAATTGTAGTTAAAACACGCGCATATTTGATCATACACATGTAAAAATATATTCAAGTATTTTTCTTCTTTTTCTTTCATTCTCGCCTTTCATTCACTGTTGAACAGTGGCGAAAGAATTGAAAAAGTGAGCAAGAAGTTTGAGTGTAAATTTTTCAAACCGCATGTTGAACGATGATATGTATAAGGAATATTTTCCATTCATTAACATAACAACAAGATAAAGAACATAATTATATATAAGAGTAATATGTTTCAACGACTGGCTGTTAAAGCTGACTGGCTGTTCGTTGCTCAGTTTACTCACAATGTGAGCCAAACAAAATATTTTGATTCATGTGCTTGCTATATATGGCAATGTGCACAACTGCAGATCCTGGCAGCCATAGTATATCTATATGGGCATCAAGTGTTATGCATGTGTTTTCGTTTCACCGTTTTATTTACATACAAGAAAGTGTAATATGAGAAAAAACGAAGAAGTGTTTATTACTTCAAAATACTCCCTCTCTCCCTCTCTCTGTATCTATCCCTTTCTGCAAATGAGTATGATAGAAATGCGGACAAAGAAAAACCTAAGAAGAGGAAATCACTATTGTTGGTATATTTCTGCTACTGCCACCGTTTGCCGATGCTATATTCTATAAGAAAAACGTTGTAGAAAAGTTGGTTATTTATGGCCAGAATGCGTGTATTACGTCGTTCTGGCGCACAACCAACTCAAGGCACAGGCACCGTTAGATCATCGAGAAAAAGGAGTGATAGAGATAAAGAGAGAACAATGCAAGCACAAAGAAGTCAGCGAAACATCCAAGTGTCTACAGTGAACACACTATGTTTTTTTTGTTGTTGTTGCTGTGCTCTGTGAAAGAATGATAAAAGAAAAACGAAGAGAAAGCACCGAAAAACAGAAAATAAAAGACATTCGTATTCATTTCTCGCTTTCCCATTACGTTTGTGTCGTTGTACTTTTGTTTTCCCACTTCAGCCAAATCCTTATCCACACATACATACATACTAAGCAGCATATTAAAAACAATACCGCCACCAAACGTACACCACCACCAAGTGCTGTAGCCTCAACCAATTCAAAACATCACACGTTGATGGCATCGAGAACAAGAGCCAAACAACGCTGAAGAAAGAACACATAATGCTAAAGCTCTCTTCGTAACTCTATACATCCACACAATCTATTGCCCACTCATTGTCAGACTCTCGTTTGTTTTTTTGTTGCGTGTGCTGCTGCTGTTGTTCGGTTGTTCCTATTTTAGCCTCGATTTCTTTGGGAATGCATAGCCATTGCCATCGGTAATGCCATTATGTTCAGTCATTGTGGAATATAGAGCAAGTAGTCTTCGAGGTAGTTAACGTGTGCATATGCTGATAGGCATACACAAGCGGCCAGAGTGAGACCATAACTACGTGAGCGCTTCGTTTTTTTTTCTCGCTTTCTCTGTCGCACTCTAATGGTGTATGTGTGTGACACGTCAGCAGTGGATGCAACAGCGACAACAGCACTGTGAAAATTGTGAGATGCTGATGCTCTGTTTCGGTTCACCATTGTTCAAAAATTATCATAATTTTCCCTATCCTGGCTGTTACACTTTTGGAAAGAGATTTGCACCAATTCCACGCCATATATTTTGTACTGCATCCGTGTGTGTTCCTTTCTCTCTGTGTGTATGTTGCGTATGTACAATGTACCGTGTACTAACCATTTACTCTTCTAGTTAGGTGAATTGTGAGCATGCATAAATACATGGAATATAGATATGGATTTTTGTTTTCTGCTTTATTTTTATTTTTTTAGTTTGGCTTACTTCTCAAATGGTGAACAAGAACTTGTGTTGGATGTTGCCAATGTGGAATTTTTTTTTTGAATTGCACGTACCATATAGCACCGAACCGCATATTTACCATTCAGCAAAAGTGATTTCAAGCGAAAGAATTTGTAAGACAGTAACGCTTATTTGATGATGAAATGCAGTTTTATGCGTCACGCCATCAAAATCGAAAGACAAAAGCACTCACCAAAAGCGCACATACGCTTGTACACACTGAAAATATGAATTTATGGCTAAAGTAAATTTAGCCCCGATTTCTCGATATTGTTGATGCAGATGATGGCACAAAGGGAAATCAAGTTGCAAGAACACAAAAAAAAACCCTGATCAGAGTTTGTTTTTATGATGTACCTTATCAACAACGTAGAACGTGTACACTTTTCGGGCTTTGAAATGGTTTTGGTCCATACCCATCCATCTATCAATCTATCCATCTCTCAACTTCGTAAGGTAATTGGCATCAAAAAGGCAATAAAGTACACATGAAGAAAATTGAATGAATAAAATTGGTCCTTCGGCTATTTCAAAATAGTGTGCCATGACGACAAAAAAGGGGTTCCATATATTTCAATGGTATATAAAGCCATATTTACAACAAATGATATTAAGAGGATATGTATATGACTACCGATGGCTTTTTTCATTGTGCATTAGTCAGGTGTTTTTTGTCATCTTTTTACATCTTCATGTTACACAATGTGGTAATTGTGACGTGGTTAAGCTCTTTTGAAATGCCATTTGCCGAGATAAGCATTTTTGTTTTAAGCCAATTTTAACGTTTTCAGTTTTCACCAAACATTTAATGAACGATCAACGTCAAGGCTCGTCTCAATGATGCTGCGACAGTTTTATCGATTGAAGAATTAAATTCTCCGAATTACTTAAACAAGCAAAAAAGTATACAATCTCTCTATCTCTTAAAATTGTCTGGGATATTTTGATGTGGTGTGCAACACGCCGATATGCCAATAGCACCATTTTAAATTCTATTCACATTTATTTTACGAATACTTTTGGCGTACGATCCAATTTTTAACGGCAAAACAATTCATTGGGCCGAAACAGTGAAATCGCTCAATTGTGTCACATCCCTCAATTATATTTACGTTACTTTTTACCATTATGCTTCCAGCCACGGTTCCATTTATCTGACGGGTGGATGCACGTGCTCACTTATATCATAATAATTTTTTTGGAGGGAGAATCGATTTCCATGCTTGGCTTATCATTGAGATAATTCATTTTTATAACTTCTTATCTTTGCCATGCACATCACACATACACAACGAAAGAGAGAAAATGTGCGTCTAGCTTCGTGCCCCATTGTGTATTAGACTCAAATGTGCTTGTGTTACGTTCATTGCACGAAATAGCAAAATCTAAATTTGAAATGTGCTTCGCTGCGAAACGCTCGCAATGAGCAATTGTGAAATGTACGGCGAAAATAGAAAGAGAGAACGAGAGCTTGAGTGAGAAACGTGCACACCGGAAGGCCGGCGGTACGGAAAACAAATTAAGAAGAAAAAGAGCAGAAAAAAGCACATTATCCATAGAAAACATCTTAACATTATGCAAGTTAATTTAAGGATGAAAATAAAAAAGCGGAAAAGTCGTGAAAAAATTACAGAAGCAAGCAAGCGCTAAATAGAAGTGAAAAGTATAAGTCGAGAGCAAAAGAGAGAAGCACACAAATTTCCCGACAAAAACACACAGACAAGTGAAAAAAAAACACACTGAATTAGTATAATGAGAAAGAAAGTTTTCTAATCATCTTGATGTGTCTTGATTACAATGTTTGTCTTTCAAGAGCACAGAGGAATTGGAAATGGAACATGGCAGTGTGAAAAAAGTGTGTCCATTCAACATGAAGATCAAAAAAAATGTGGACGAAGTAAAACTAAACGAAACGGAACAAAAGCAGAAAATTCGTTAATGGAAAAAGATAAAAGATATATATTTTATCTTATATTGCGAGCGCTTCCATGAAAATAGATGTGAATTGCAAGAGTGAATGAGAGAGAGAGAGAGAGAGAGAGAGAGAGAGAGAAAAATCAGTTTGAAAATGATTGCATCGTGTTTTGATCTTCATTTGATCCAGTTTCATTCAAAAACAAATAAAATCGAATGACAAGTGCTGCTTCGCATCACTTTTGTTCCAATCATTACATATTTGCACTTTTTCCTCTTATCGTTACAATTAAAATTTCCATCGCATTTTTTCTGTTTCTCTCTTTTTTTTCTCAATGGAAACACTGCTACGAAAAATGTCAATACGTTGAAAAGCCTTTTAGAGAATGATTCATTTGAGAGCACATTGAAACGATTCACTTACCCAAATGTTTGAGATGCAATTTGAACTTTGATGCAAATAAATGCAATTTGCGCAATTTGTGCATTACTCACGAAATGGAGAATACACCGGATGAACATGGTTTTATACATTGTTTGTCATTACATTAATAAGAAACGCCTACACAAACCATTTTCGTACTACAAGTCTCTTGACTCGAGTCTCTCCATTTCTGTGCCTCTTCTATATCTCTATCTCGAAAATAGATTATGCCATAATGATAGAAATTGATGGTACTTTCAAAGGCAACATTGCAAAACATTCATGGGAAACTCAATTTTCATGTAAATACAATATTTGTATACTACTTTATTGGATAATAATAACAATAACAATAATAATATGTATTGCTCACTTCCTATGTTTTTTTACTAATACGAGATTTAGCATTCATGAATATTCATTGGATTATATATACGAATTTTGTTGCAAAACGAACAAAATATTCATAGCCATTTGTTTATTTCGGGATTTTGGCCATGCGTTGAGAAATTTAGTAATCAAGAAGAATTTTTCAAAGCCAAAACTCATTTTTCAAGTGGAGATCTTCCGCATGCTTTCGATGCAAGAAGTGACCTATTGAGTGTTCTTACATCTATCATTTTGTTCGGGGCTGAGAAATAAACTTATCGACCATTACCTAGATGGAATTGGGCAACAATGTCATTTCCCAAATTTGGAATGCATGGAAATCCTCTCTAGCCACCTTAATGTGTCAAAAGTCACTTTAATTTTTGAAACCGGACACGAAGATTTAAATCGACCATGCCAGTCGTCGACTTGAATACTCACACTTTCTCTGAAATATTGCATGATAAGAATAAATATATTGTATTTTCATATGAAGGCTTTTAAAATGGCGATATGCACAAAGAGTTCAGCCAAAAGACCGTGTACTGTCACATTGGGGCGAGAGGGTTTGAAAATCTTTTTGCGAAAACGAAATACTTTTATTACTGATTTATTACTGATCATTATCTGTCATCATTTATAAATGGGAGGAAAATATGCGAATAGATTGAAAAAGGCTAGGGGAAAAAAGTTCAATTTGTGTAGCGATATAAAGCAATATATTCAATTTGATAGTTTCCAAAAAAGTTTGAGAGATAAAAAATGTTCGCTTTTCTATTTGGAATGTTATTACTCTGCGTATGCTTTGCTTTATAAAGCATATATATGCATTTATGGGATCGCTATGTATGATTCAGGCTTAAGAGAACTGCTATTAAACTGCTAATTAATAAATTAAACTGGTACATGCACCGCTTTTTCCATCCTGAATAATTCCAAGAACTTAATTTATTAATAACTTTTTTAATTAACAGAATTCCATTTGCAAAGTACAAAAATATTATTTTCCAAATAGGATTTTGGATGGATATATTACCTTTGTGAGCAACCGCTAATTAGTTCAATATTAGCTTGGATGAATGAGGTATGTACCGTAATTAATTCAAAAATATGGCGAAATTTGTTGAGAACAAACATTGTTGCTATTGACATGGTAAAAATTGTGACTATCAATCCGGTCGGGGTCGTTTTATACGTATATTTCGGTTTTGTGATGTTTTCCAATTTGAATTCGATTAAAAAATTTGACTTATTTATGCGATAAATGATTGTGATAAATGACCGTGCATCACCTGCGCATAATATTTACATGGCGCACATGGTACATACTCTCTATTGTTGGCGAATGATTTAGCATTGGGACGAGTTTCCGGGAAAATATCTGACACAGAATAATGTGTGAGAAAAATATAGCAGATATGGAGAGGCGAAACAAATCAAAGTGAGCAAACGATCACGTTTAAAATTGTGACTCATGATTCACAGCTCTATACCATTCACTGAATGTAACATTTCATTTTTCAGTGCTTTGTGTCGCCGTTGCTCACTTTCGGCCGTACATTGAAAACGAAAAATTGCGAACATATATTTTCTTTACTTTGCTGACTAAGAAAAGGAACGAATAGTGAACAACAAGAAAAAAAAAACAAATGTGAAAGAATAAAAGAAAGGAAGAAAGAAAATGACTGGAAAACGCAATGAAAACAGGACAAAAGTAAAACGAAAAACTTTCGAATATAAAAAAAAATAGTATGGGATCTGGAAACGCAGTCGTATCCATTCGTTCCAGCACATTACCTTTTTTTTCGCTCGTTTTTGTTTTTCCGGTGCCACCGCCATCAACGTTTACGTAGTAGCACATACCCATTACTTTCTCACTGCGAGTCTGGAGTATGTTTATTGTTGGACATTTATCAAAATTTTGTCACTTTATATCGCACGTAAATGTAAATGTATACATTTTGGAAAATGCCAACCAAACATTTAAAGCGCTCTCAAATTCAAGCGCGCGGGGGGGAGTAACAATACAAATACTCAAACACACACATAAACACTCGAAATCCAATCCAAAAGTGATGCAAAACAGGCCAAAAAGAAAATAGGGAAACACAGTAGCTATGAAAATAAATTCCACTTTTAGACCACACAATCTCCAAATGTTATTTCACAGGAACGATGCGATACGATATGATATGAGAATGAGACACAGAGCTTACACGCGCCCGCTCATTCGCCCTTACACACAAATCCAATTCCAGGACATTCGAACATTTGCCTGACAAAACAAAACAAATAGACGCCAAATTCTAAACATATCTTAATCAGATTTAGCAATAAATTAAATCTTTTGCACAGAATTACCGAGAGCATTTCACTGGCATTTTCACTGAATAACAGAGGAAGAGATGCCAAAAGAGAAATGGAACAAAGGAAAACAAAAAGCAAAATCATATGAGTTACACATCCCGTGCTCTCGCACATATATTTATGTGTGTGTGAGAAGGTCGTTTTCGAATCCGGAATATATTTGATCGGAGAAGGAAGGAATAATAAATGCAGCTTATACATTTTCGGGTCATGTCATTATTATATGTATATATGTGTTAAGTAGATGAGACGAATGCAAAAAATCCATGACTATGGCTATATGTATATGGTATTGTATTATGTTGTGTTGTTGATGCTTTCGCTACGTTGCAACATCTCGTCGATTAAATATTATAGCCAGCGAATATTATTATTTACACTTAAAAATATATATATTGGAAAATCTGAATGGCAAACATTGCGCTCCCTCTCTGTTCGTTGTGAGTGTTAAACAGCACAAGCAAAGCGTTGCAGCATCAGCCAACGGCAGCATCCAAAGCTGACGACGATGAAGCAAGGTGGCCAATATAGCATCAAATCTCACAGATTTACCGTCGACGACAAGCGCACACATAGTAGTTTGCTTATTCAACATAATATTAATGGATGGGGCGCATAAGTTTCCGATGTGTGTATATATTTGCCCTCCATTAACTTTTACAATAGTGCTTTTGAGTTTGAAAGCTTTAAGCCATAGCGTAATTTTGGCCCAAAGTCTTGTTTGAGTTTGGCTTGTCTTTTTGTGTCTCTCTTACTCTTTTATTTTCCATTGAAAAATCAACCAAACTAACTTACGATATTAAATTCGAACAATAGCCTTGGTAGTTAGTTGTGCATGTGCCACAGTTGTGTATATTTCATCGGTTTTTGGTTCAATGTTTCATTCAGAATGTCAGTCGGTGTGTTCTGGCACACCGTGTCTCCTCTTCACGAAAAACCATTACGTGCACATCTATCTACTGTGTGATGTAAAATATATGCAAATTCAACATATCAAAAGTTCGTTGCTTTAATTTGAAAATTTATTTATGGCTTTTTACGATGTATAGATATATTTATATAGTGTAAAAAGCGATAAATGGAATCTGAATAAATGGATGTGCGTGTGTTTATACCTCTTGTATCTCATTCACAAAAACTAAGTAGATGTGAAAAAAATGTGCTTTATATCGCAATCTATTTGCGCTTTAAATATCTCAATTTCTTGAATTTTCCTCTCTCTCTCTCTCTCTCTCTCTCTCTCTCTATTTCTTTCTTCCGCTCTTCTTAACATCTTTCACACTTGATTTTTCTTGTTCTTCATCGCATCGTACCACATTATAATGTATCTCTTTCTCTTTTGGCGGGGTGGTGGTGGTAGTGGAGCCTCCATTGTGTAGGATGTGAAGTAATTTGATATCGTAGTGAGATAAAAAACGCTTTGAATAGCTGCCATTTAAATTTATGATTGAAGCTACAATTTATGGTGAAAAAATCATATAATTTTGACTTCCCCAAAGCCGTCGCCTGTTTTACTAGTATTTTCATCAAGTAAAAATGCCGCACAGTAAAAAAATACACGAAAACTTTCGGTTTTTCCACGTGTTTCTTCGGCGGGTAGGATTTTTCTGTTCTTTCATACCTTTTCCGAAATATGGTTGGTATAATAGTCATGCTGCGTTCAATTTAAGATTGTTGAATTGGAGCACTTGAATTACAACGATAACAATGCCGCTTCGCTGTTAAAACAACGACGTGGAAATTGTGAGAAAAAAAACAATATAATACATTTTTTCCTCCTTTTGGTTGTGTACTACACCACCGTTGAATGTGTTTTTTTTTCGTGAGTAGAACAATTTTTTTTCATCTCGCTAGCCATTTTACGAATGCATAATAATGATTGATTGTTGGCAAAATTAAAAACGGCAGTCAGTGTTGAGGGCCGGGACATTCTATGACTTTAAATCGACTTGAAAACGGCAACAAGAATGTAGAGACTTATTCATTGTAAGTGTGCATGATATAAAATTAGCTGGATAAATAATGCCGTTGAAAATATGTGAGATTTTAATGTGACGCACCATTTAGATAAGTGTGCGATCGACGTGATTCAGTGATGGTGCAATGGTGACAACGACAATGACAACAACAAAAGAAAACAATGATGATGGTGATGAGTGCTGGAGCGTGTCAAACGATAAGCTAAGATTCATGGAATTGGTTATGAAGTGAGTTAGAGACAATTTTTTTTATATTTTTTTTGGTTGTTTATTTATTCCGAAATATTCATTTTATATGATACAATGCAAATATCTGATAAATAAATCCGAAAAATGTAATTTTGGTGTATGGGCTCTCGTGTCATATAATTATAATCCGATCCATTATCTTCTTGAGAGCACAATACAAGAAAAACCGCCTAAAGAACTGAATACTTCAATTTTACATCATTTTTTTAATTCCAATTTTGATATATTCGATATCATATCCATCAACATAAATATTTCAATTGTTTTTTTTTTCTTGTTTCTTTTTTTATTAATAAAATATCCGATTTGTATTCAATTATCGCATAACCAATTTTTTTACGCATTTTAATCATAAAAACATATAAAAAATTTGAGTTTCGATTTTTGTTTGTTTTATTTTTTTTTTGTTGTTGAAATTTTTCTATATAAAATACTTCCATTAGTTTTGTTTTTTGAATGTGTGAATTATTCAATTCCTTAGAGCTCGTGATTTTTTGGCATCTGTGTATGTTTGTCCGTTGCACTGTTGTGATGGATCAAGCGCATCGAACATAACAATAAGACGCACAGTTAGTTTTAAAATTTAAAACGAAAAAAAAATAGATTTTACTTTGAATGTTTTTGTTTTGCTTGTTTTGAATTTAATACATCTAATACGATCTACTCGTAAATGTGTGTTAATTATAAATAAGCCAAAATAGAAAGAGCCGAAATACTATGTTTTTTTCTTCTTCGATATTGATAAATCCGAAATTCAGTGATCTGAAATTGATTCATTGAATTCAGCCTCGTCGACATAGGCTTAATTGTGATTTTGTGACATTTTTCATTCCCTCACTCTGTTGACGATGGAAGTGTGATCATTATGTCTTGTGGCAAGATTGTTTGCCAATGTCAAAACCAAACGTTGTTTCATTACCCCCTCCCAGCGAATATGTACCGTTGCGCATTGTTAACCCAACGAATGGAGAACTGGGCAACAATTCGCTTGGTACTCCGCTTGCAGAAAATATGACTCGAATGCATTAATCTTACAAACTAGTGCTATAATAATGAATTTTTTTATAATTTTTTTTTCATAATTTTTTTTTTGGGTAATTCCAAACATGCAATATCTCTAAATTTTTTATACTTTTATCCAAATACATGATTAATTTAGTAGTATTTATATTATTTTTTTCTTCTTTTTGTTTAGTTTGACAAAATTGTATTTTTTTTTTCTTCCTTAATGGATTTCTTTGCCGAAAGTATATAGAAAAATCAATACATTGAGTAAAAAACGTTACTTATTTAATGAAATATTATGCGAAAAATGTGAATGAGTGTGTGTAATTTACACTTTGGCCAAAATTCGTTAAATTAAAATGAAACGTAACTTAAAATAAGTTTAAATGAAATAAACATGAATAATAATAATAATATAATGTAAATTACGATTCAACGAAAATATCATAAACATAATAATTTTAAAAGAAAGAAAAGGATTTACTTCAATTTCTCATCCAAAAATGTCAAAAGATACAAGTTTCATAAAACAAAATTAACACATTTTTTTTTCTTCAAAAAAATCGTAAAATCAAAACAATCAAAAATTATAAGTTTGTCCATGAAATAATAAAGTGTCTCTCGCATTATAATCAAAATGGAGTTTGTTGTTTTTTCTTCGTTTTCTGCATATTTTCATCCGGTTGTTTCTGTACTTGTCCACTGTCATTTTAAGACGAATCTCTTGAGGATTGAGTTTCAACTATTAAAAGTAAGCAAAAAAAAAAATCTGCCTTTTTTCTTCACCGTATTAGGTCATGCGTTTTGCATTGTTTTTCTTTTTTTTATGAAATCAACAAAATTGCTTTTTAGACTTTGTTTTCTTTTGTTTTGGTTTTTCATTTAGCTCCGTTGTTTATCCAATTCAGATGGTAATTTGATTGATTATGTGTTGTTGTTGTTGTTGTTTTCGTTCTGTTTTTAAATATATACGTAAAATATATATTTCATATGTATCTATTTTTTTATAAATAAAATTGGAATTTGTTCTATTGTAAATTTGTTAGGAAAATTCTATTTGGACGTTGCTGGTTCCTGCTTTTCTGTGTGTGTTCAAGTGTGTGTATGTGTGAACGTATATCTTGTGTATGTGTGTGATGTAACAAAAACAAAGAAAATTACTATCAATTCTATTGTAGAATTTGTTCAGTTCAGTTCCATTTCAAAATGGAGCATGCAGAAATGTGTTGGATTTAACTTAACTATGTAAATTTGTTTGTTGTATGTTTTGAAAATAAATTGCTAAATTCCAAATAGATTTATCATGTTGTTGTTGTTTTTGATTAATTGTGAGAACGAATTTGTTTGATGTTCATTATAAAAACTCTCTGGTTTTGAGAATTGAGTTTAAAATTGCAACAGGATTAAATGAAAGTTTGGCATTTCGATAGAATCATAAAAAATAAAAACAATTATTGTATAACAAACATGAAAGCTTTGTTTGCTATTTTCTATTGTTGTATAATTTTCTTTTGTTTGGCGGATGCTCTTGTTTTTTTCCCCCGTTTGAACTTCGAATAAAATTCGGTTCAATCCGCTTCACTTCTTCGTTATTATTTATTCAATTAAATTTATGCTTGAGAAGATTGTGATTCTTCTGCGACCCACAATAAAAAATAAAATATGGATTTTGTGTTTCCAACTCGCAATGAAAATTAGTTCGCTTTTCAAATTTTTCCACTTATCGCTCGTATCGTTAATATTGCCGTTTGATTTTTAATTGGATTGTTAGTTTTTATTGATTCTGTTGTTGTCTATACTCTTGATAATTGTAATAACATTCCTTAAAAACATAATAACAAAATATATGCATATATTCTAGCTGTTGTGATGAGTACATGATCAAGTATTTCAGTGTGTATGTATATGTATACGTATATTGTATGTGTTGAACTGGATGTCTTTGATTGGATATTTGTAAAAAAAAAACGTTGGTATCTTGATTGGTTGAAGACCCCAAATATCTACTTCAAACCACTGCCACTTTCATTGAGTGTTAATTTGTGGCCTGATTCGATCACATTTATACAATATACATATCAATAACAGATCATTGCACTAATACACGTTTTCATGTCTTTCATTTTTTTTTTCTTCAAATTTCTTGTTTTCGGTTGTATCATTTTGCTCGTTTGAAATGTTTTCATTTCGGTGCTACCATCAAACATCTTCAAATTGAAATACGAAGAGAGTTTGCGCACTGATCGTTGTTTTGCTTCACTTTTTCATTTCCGTTTTGAATACAGTAAGTAAGTAAATATTAAATATGATCACTGTTTAATGTTTAAGCGATTTAATATAAGTTAATAACTAAAGCATTTTGTTAATAACGATACCAATGTAACAAAAATATCAAAAAACATAAACTTCTAATAAAAATATGTTTCTCACTTGATGCATGCATGTGATCATCACACACCGAGACTAGCTATAAAGTCGATCTCAAGTAAATAAGCGATAATCACGTGCACACGTGGCGGTCAAAGAAACAAGGCCATTTTACAAATTATCTATATCTCATTGTTTTATCTTGTTTGTTTGCTTGTTTTTTTTTTTTTTTGTGTAAATGTCAACAGAATCCTTATTTGACTATTGTTTTATTATACAAACGGTGCTTCGATTTTTTTCTTCATTTTCTTTTAAAATTAACCTAGGTTATTGAATCACGGCACATCACAATGGATGTACCGTGAATGTTTGCTGTTTGTTTAGTTTCATTTTTCTTTTATCTATGGCATTTTGAGAGGAACTTTAGTTGTTGTTGTTGTTGTGTTGCTGTTTATTGTAAATTGAGTTTCGATTTGTTATGAATATCATATTGCGATGAAAAAATTAACGAAAAAAATCTTCTTAAAATGTTCAATATGTTCTATTGTTGTTGTTTTTTTTTTTTGTTTTTATCTCTTGTAATTCGGTTTGTTTTTACAATACATAAAATATCATTGATGGTTTATAGTCAATTAGTTTTTTGTTTTTGTGTGTTCACTGTTGATCTCATTTTCTATTTTCTTCTTTATGGGGCATCATTTGCACTTGCGTATGTACGGTATTGCCATTTTGATTTGCACCATTTTTTAATTGAGAATGCAAGTGACTGAATGAATGTGTCTATGTTTTGTGAAACTGTAGAAAAAAATGTGGCGGTGTATTGACTGTTTATGTTTGTCTGATGCCCCAATTATGTTTATTGATTCTGTTTGCTTTTTAATTACAAATTATTTAAGCGAAGGCAACTTGTGTATATTTAATTTAATTACATTGATTTTGTGACATTTGACATTTCTCCTACATTCGGGACATTTATTTGGCCAATCACGAGTGTCAATCTTATTGACATGTGTGTAGTTGTGTCTGTGTCGTCTTGATTGATGTTTCAACTGTTTTTGGCTCTGCATAAATTTCACATCAAATGTAGTATGTGATTGACAATTTCACACAGGAAACGAATATTACAACGAAACATGAGTGAGTTAAAAAATTCGTATTTGATAATAATTTAAATACCACATTCAACCATAAAAATCAAATATGGTTCCGGACTATTGTATGTGAATTTTTCTTTCTTCTTTCCTATATATGGTTCCTGTTTTTTTTTCTCTTTGTATCTATTTCATCTTTATACATCATATGTTTGTTTTTTGTGTATGTGTGCTTGTGTCAAATAAATCACATTAAATCTGGGTTTTTTTCATGCTGCTTAACTTCTGTCATCTTCTCACACCTTCGTTTGCTTTTTTTTTACACTATTTTAAAAAATATAACTTTAACTGTGCTTTTTTTTTACTTATAATTCTGATTTAAATTATACGTGACTTGGATGTGTCGCGCGTATTGTTTGTTGTATTTGCTATTTTATTTGAGATACGATTGAGCGAAATAATGGAAAATTTCATTGCGAACATTTTCAAATTGCGTTTTTTTTACCTATGTGTTCAGTTTTCTTCTTCGTCGTCTTCATTTTCTTTTTTTGTTTTCATATATAAAATGTAAACTTAGTGCTTTGGCACAACATGGAAATAATCAAAAAAAATATATAAAAAACTACTTTTTCAACTAAAATTTATGTTTTAATAAACAAAAAAAAAAACCTCGAAAATAAATCGATTAACAAATTAAAAACGAAATTATTCCATCTTGTATGGAAATCAATTCAACCGAAAAAGTATAATATGGTATGGAGAAATCGAGTAAACAAAAAAAAACTATTTAAAGGAGAGTTGTGTGATTGGAATTTTGTCGCTCAAGAAACGAGACACCATGGGCTGATGATGTAGATGCGTCTGCTCAGTGGAATTTTCGTTTCTTGCCACCACGACGCTTCGATTGGCCCTTTGACTTTCGCTTCTTGCCTTTTGGCAATGAACCCGATGCCGATCCGCTCAGTGCACTGATATTACCAAAACTGGTGATCTCATCGCCGAGAGTGCCTATGTGATTTAAATAAAATACACCAAAATTAACAATGAGACTATGAATTGAGTTTCATTTAAGGACTGAAATTTGTGCCATGTACCGAGTGTGGTGAGTTTCCTTTGACGATGCTTTTCGGCTTTGGTGACAGGTAATCGTGTAAGATAAGCTTCTTCATATTCTTCCTTTTCTTTTTGTGCTCGGGTTAAGAGTTGCTGTGCACGTGAACCTTCTGTTATCTCAGTCGGTGTATCTAAACATTCTTCTTTCAAATCTTGAATAATATTTGAACTGAAAAGAAAAAAGAAAATAGATGTTGATTCGATTAATTTTTCTCTCTCTCTCTCATCAAATAGTATGGATAGCAAATATATTTTAATTGTGTTAAATTCGTACTTCAAAGCTCGTTTTCTGGCACGTTCAATTTGTTTACGGGCGCGTTCTGCTTTTGTATCTTCACCATCGTAATGAACAGCGCTGAGTTTTGGCGGTACATAAACGCCACCATCTTTGGTTGAAGCAGATTTTTTGCCATTTTTACCGGATTTATTAGCTTCATCGTCTGAATCGTTTGAGTCATCACTACTTTCGGCTGTGTCTCCAGTTTCTATTTGAGTGGTGAGAGCGCTCAAGTTTGGCTGTATTCAAATAAATAACAATGTCAATGTAGTAAAACTCCGAGTATAATGTATATTATTAATGTATTTGTTTATTACCTTGAAGTTAATTGGATCTTTTGAATTGGTGACACCAGTAATGGCTGTTTTAACCAATTTATCGATTTGATAGCGTAGTTTGTAGTCGATTGGTCGAATTTTCTCCAACACTGTACGTATTTCAATCAAGCGGTCAATAGACGGATCCCGTTCAATTGTTTTGCCTATTTTTACAGAATTACAAAGACAATACATTTGAATTAGAATCGCATAAAATCGTGCGTTTTTTTTTTGTTGTTGGTCGAAATGGATTCGATAATATTAAAACATTGTTTCAAATTGATTTTGAACGTTTACCTGAACATTTTCGGAGCACCACGTAGGTTAGATTAATCAAATATGTCAACAGCATGTGATACCTAACCTCTAGAAAACTAAGCCCATATTCGGTTGTGAGTTCACCACTTTTGACGCGTTGCAACATACCCTCAACCAAATCTGAAACTTGTTTTACATTATTATTCATCTCGCCGAGCAGCTTCATTGCGTTTGGCAAGTCCTCTTCGATTTCATAGTCATCTAAAGCCTAAAAATACATTCAACGCCATTTAAAAAAAAAAAACATTATTGTATGAGAACGAGACACATACGAGAAAAAAAAATTGAAAATTAAAAACTGAAATAAATATAACCACCCAATAGTCTCACACCACATAGCACATCACTGTTATTGGCATGTACATTGGTTTTTGGTTTCGACCATATAGTTGAAAATTTTTCCGCATTGAACACACACAACAACAAGAATAATAACAACAAGAGAATCGAAAGAGACTACGTGATATATTGTTCGATTGATTTATAGTGCTCATATTGGTATTTGTTTTGATGAAACAATACAAGTGTCTCCCCCAAAAAATGGGGCCACTTTACTGGCACTTACTCTCGCTCTCTTCCTCTCTATTTCCCTATTCCGTTCACGACATGGCTATTCTTCAACATTTTGATTCCAACGTCGTTGTTGTCATTATGTGTTTTTTTTTTCATAGTTCGCATGGAATTCTGATCAATTCTATTTTCTAATATTGTATCTCCCAATGTTGTGTGCTTTTATTTTTAAATGACCATTTTTCGACGATTTCATAAAAATGTAAAAATCGGCCCATAATTAATAACGCTTCGATTTACTTCGAATAACTCGTTTGACCATTGCGCGCCATTGTGATGTGTGTTCACGAGTGAATGATAGATATAATGTGGAGGATTTTGCATTTTTAAAAAGAGAACGACCAAGAATTCATTTGTGCGGAATATCAATTAATCGGATTTGGCTGCATATTTTCGTTTGATATGTTGATGGAGTTGGGAGAGAAAATTTCGTTGGACATGGATACATAATTGATAGGAGTCGCGCTGTTCGATTCATAAATATGTGTTCTTGCTGATTCGTTCGCTCGTTCATTTTACCTGGCTGAGCCCCGGTGCCGAGCTGATGACTAAGCAAGTGAGAGTGAGCAAGGTTGAACGAAACCAAATGGAAAAGGGATATGATGGAAAGGTGAACAGCAGAACTAATACTGCAAATGTCTGATGTTGATGCTGTTTGCTATTCTGCATGCATTGTGAACCTATCAAATCAGTCGCGTAAAGATATCGATTGAATATACCAAATAACCGAACACAATATAACAACGAAAACAAATGAATGTCCAGTGGAAGTGGAAAGGAATGGAAAAAAATCACACACACACAAATATATATATATCGAGAAAAAAAGAGAAAAAAAACTCCGGACAGGGACAGAACAAGCACAAAAACGTCATGAATGTCCAGCAGAGAGATGAAGATAGGAAGAGAAAGCGAAAAAAAAACACACAACATCGCAAGTGCTGGGAATATTATCCATTTTCAATATATATCATCTCTCTACAATGTTTGAAATTGCATACGGTAGTTATGATGTTGTCTGTTTTCGTTTTTCATTTCTCTTTTCCATTTTTATCATCGTTTAATAATGGATTCATCGCGTACCGCCCCCCTCATTCCAATTCGCGAGCACGTTCGTTCGATTCTTTTTCATTGACCGAAATGAAAAAAATCAGCAGCAACAGCAGTAGAGCAGCGAGAAAAAAATAGGAAAAATCATAACAAAAAATAGATGCAAAAATAAAAGAAGTGTACTGAAGCGCATAGTGAAATGAAAAAAAAAACACAGAAATCCATAGAATAAAAATGGCAGCAGCAGCAATAACGAACCAAATATGAATTGAATAGAGAACCATCATCGGTGGCAGCGGCAGCAGGAAGAAGAGATACAACGAACACAAATCGAACAAAAAATAAAATAAAAAAAATAGAAAAAAACGGCAATGAGGAATACACTGCTGCCGTTGCTGCTGTTGCCTGGACTATTGCACATACAAAGTGAGTGTATGTACCGAGGATACGAACAAGCTGAAAAAAGTAAACAAAAATCACCACACAATCGCAAACAAAACTTTGACAAGAAAATCAATAATCATTTTTTGTGTGCGGCTCAACCCATTTCGTCGTCAGTCGTATTTTTCTGCATCCCTTTTTTTGATGGTTATAGTGTGTTGCTGTTGCTGCTGTTGCTGCTGTTGTTGTTTTTGTTGCTACTGTAATGCTGATGCCAGTGCGCTCTACTCCTGCTACAACAGTTCAGGTTGCTGGCAATTTTTTTTTTGTTCCCGTGCACACGTTTGTGTGCTTTTTTTCGTTCTTCGTCTATTTTTTTGCTTTTTTTGCGCGCATTTTGTGATTTCAGTTCGTCGAATAGTGGCATCGCCTGCTATACACCATCACCGTCATCGTGACCATCGCCACCATCGGAATCAATGTGTATGCGTTTTTTCGAGTTCACTCTTCACAGCCACTCGCTATGCACAATCACACACAGACAGAAAGCGCGAGATTGGCGAATCCGTGAATCGGATCACCGTACACTCTGCGAGTTGATTTGCCTGCACCATACTCGTCTTTTTTTTTATTTATTTATTTTTCGCTGGATATTTTTTACGTTTTTTCATATATAAATTTGTACATTTTGTTGTTGCTGCTGATGGTTGCTGCTCTCGATGTAACATGTATAAATCTCGTTGCGCTGCGCTATTCTATATATTATTATTAATTCCACGATTTTTTTTTTCAACTCCACATACCTCGTCTTTGCAAAGCAAATTTTATTTTGCCCTCTCCGCATATTTTTTTTAATACTTTTGTCATTTTTTATTTATTCCAATTTTTTGTTGTTGCACACATTTTATTTGCATGAAATGCATTTATCCGTTCATGTTTTTTTCTCCGCGCCAAGCGTAATTTTTTTCTCGCGAACTATATGTATGTGTATTTTTTTATTTTTATTTTTTCGTTTTCCTGCATCCAACTCAACTAATGGAAAAAGATTAAACAAAAAAAAAAATAAAACAACAGATCCGAAAATTACAAATTGATGCGGAAATGTCCAGTGATGCAGATATGCAACGAATCCAACGACTACTGACAGACGGGGCAAAAATATCAAAACAAACAAGCCGCCACAGAACTAAGAAAGCATGCCGTCTTCAGACATTGACAGAAAATACATAAGCAAAATATGAATGAGAGAATAGCAGCAACAGCAGCACCAGCAGCGTGTGTGTATATTCGGACACACTTTACTTGACTTGACGGCATGAGGCGAAAAATACACAAGAGCACACACAAGGAGCAACACATAACCTAAGATGTTCACTCGTTGCCCATGTTCGTTCATGTGTTCAGCGCACAAAGTAACCGAAAATGTGAACGAGAGAAAGCGAGACAGAAGGAGAGAGCGCGTACATAACGACGACGTATATTCTCTACATGGTTTGCATATTTACTTAGCAACATTCAAAGCCGTTCCGAGAGCTACGTGTGTAATCTTCCACATGGTGTCTTGTCAACAACAAAACCTACATAATAATATTATGAGCACACTGGCCAACGACGACGACGACGACGACGACTACAGCTACGACGTCGTATACGACGTTCTTTCCATCCACATATCGGTATGATTCTCTCTCATTCATCGATGTGCGAAAGTGGCCAGTTTACATCTTGAAATTTTGAATTTTTGAAAATGCAAACCGATTTTACGATCTGATTTCATGCAACGAAAAACATGAAAAAAAATCTGATTTTTTTCTATATCTCCATTTTGACTATGTGAAAAATGTTCAATTCAATTCGTTCAATTTAAATGCAAAATGCCAATCCTCGGAAATTATGCGAATGAAAAAAAAATGAAATCAGTCATTGTGAGAGTAAGGGAAAAAAACTGCGTCAAAACCAACAATGAGCATTGAACCGAATTCAATGTTGAAAGAAAAAATTCAACAGCAAAAAAATGCAAAATCATCCCTATCGAAAATGAAATTGTGGTGTGAAACAACTATGAAAAAACTATTGGCAGAAAAATTCTCGAAAACTTCCATCGAAATTATATTACCTGAACCATTTTTTATGCCGTTTCCTTTGAGTCTTCGCCAGCAAAAATTGTATACTTTTTTTTATTATTTTCAATTTTAAATAGTAAATTTCTTGTTTAAGTTCACCTCTTATACGATTACTGTCACCAAAAACAATGAACAAAGAAAAAAAAATTGTATTCGAATTTATCTAATTCATAACTAGGAGTAATGTGTGTGTTTTTTTTTCTCTTTTAATTTTAACGAAAATACAAAATGCACTGCATTCACTACACACTTCGTGTTCGTTTGATGCAATTTTAAAGAATGATGAGAAAATGAGTGTCTATATATGTGCAGATTTTTTGGGATGTGAAATTATAAGAACTCAACAATGTTGCACCTATTCTCACCGCACTATTCTATGGGTTTGAATATTACTAATGAAATGAATATCTGTACTTTTTTCCATGGCGTTTCGGCGTTTCGCGAGTTTCATTCTTTTATTGTATTTATGTGTATGTATGGTACATACAACAACCATCTCATTGGGTTGAAGCGCGCGATTGTTGTTGCCCTATTGCATATGTATTATCGCAGCAAACGTTGTCAATGTGTGCGTCAGCGAACAATATTTTTTTCCCAATCGTACACATTTTTTTCCGTGGATTTGTTACATATGTTGTAGTGACTGTATATATATCATACGTGATTTTAGCAGAGATTCGGGCTAAAAACGAATGCAATACACAGCACTGGAGTGCATTACCTTTCGTTCACACAACCACTGAATTTATTATGTTGTATTGGATAAAATTCGATTTTATTTTTTCGATTTTTAATATCACAAATAAATGGCTACTGAGATACTTTAATTCGGATATTTACTTTGTCAATTTACTCATTTTACTAAAATGTGCTCATTTTATGATGGTCAATTTTTTTTTGGTTCGAAAGGTTGGTAACGCACTGTGACAGCGTCACTTGAAATGTCAAATGGATGTTTTAAACGTTGTTGAAACGTCAAACTCGATGTAGCCAATGCATAGTGGTAGAAAGGCATTATGTATTCGACTGCAGAATGAACTTTTGCTTATCAATACAAACAGCGAAAGTATTAATTTAGCAGTGAAAATATTTCAGTAGATATATGTGTTGAGTGTGTCAAACTATTTTCAAGCTTTCTGTGTAGAAAAAAAAAAAAAAACAATTCGAAGAAAAATGTCTGACACCGAATATGAAAAGTTTGAGATAAACGATTACGATTTGGAAAATGAATTCAATCCAAATCGAATGGGTCGAAGGCGACCGACAAAAAATCAACAAATTTATGGAATTTGGGCTGATGATGACAGTGATGATGATGCTGGACAAAGCACATCTAAAGGTCGAAACCGGACCAATGTACGCAAAGCAAAAGATTATGCGGCGCCCATTGGTTTTGTTGCCGGTGGCGTTCAACAATCGGGAAAGAAAAAAGACGAAGAAACCATGAAATCAGATGAAGGTTAGTAGTATGATTCATTTGATTACAGAATGAAGAATTTAATGTAATGATATTTTCAGAGAAATCAAATGATGATAAGGGCGGCAATACATCAAGCGAATCGGAGAGTGAAGCAAGACCACAAATATCGTTTGGTGGCGGCAAGAAAAATCAATCGAGTTTTCAATTCACATCTAATTCAATATCGAATCGTGGTTTGGGCGGATGGGAGCAGCATACTCGTGGTATTGGGGCCAAACTTTTACTTCAAATGGGTTACGAGCCGGGAAGAGGTTTAGGCAAAGATTTACAAGGTATTTCACAACCCGTACAAGCTCATGTGCGAAAAGGACGTGGTGCTATTGGTGCTTATGGCACCGAACAACCTGGTCAAACGATTGGCGATGCAAAATCAAATAAGCCAAAAATTGACGACGATGAAAGAGAGGCCAAAGAGTTTAAAGAGAAAATGGACCAATGGCGAAAAGATACAAACGACTCAAAATCGAAGAAGAAGCGAAACTATAAAAGTGTCGAAGATATTATTGAGAAAGGAAAGAAACCAACTTATATACTTTCAGATAAGTTGAGGTAAGTTTTTCATTTTTAAACTAATTAAGATTGAAATGGATGTATTTTAAAATGTGCTTTCTATGTTTTTCAGTTCAAAGATGAACACCGTTGTGATTGATATGACTGGTCCTGAAAAGCGTGTATTAAGTGGTTATCATGCACTAGGTCAAACTAAAGTAGCCGATGAAAACCTGTATAAGGAACGCACGGTTAAGGAATGTACCAATTTTAGTTTGCCAGAACTGACACACAATTTGGATCTGATACTGGACTTGTGCGAACAGGAAATCATTCAAATCGATAAAAATCAAAAGACAGCTTCCGATCGAAAAGTTGTGTTGCGTCAAGATAGAGACAGTTTGGAGAAAATTGTTAAATTAGAACAGGATCATATTGAAACGATTGAGCATGTGTTGGAATTGGTTGAATCATTGACATCACCAAAGCAGCCGTTAACATTGAGCGAATCAGCAGAGATTTTCATGGGCATACTCAATGATTATCCTGACGAATACATAGAGTTTGGACTTTCGGATTTGGTTCCCGGTGTGATTGCACCATTATTTCAACAAGAATTACGTGAATGGGATGTTTTTGAAATGCCCGCTTATCCAGTGAAGCTTATCCAACGCTTTGAATTTTTAAATGATAATAAAAGTGAAAATAACATTTTCAGTCCATATTCGTCGTTGATTTGGTTTGGCATTATTCCAAATATTCGCACAGCCATCAACGAATGGAATCCAAGAAATCATGAACCAATGGCCAATTTGCTTGATATTTGGGCAAAATTATTTCCAGCCCATATACTTGATAATGTTCTTGAAAAACAAATTCTACCGCGAATTGTAAAGGGTGTTGAACTATGGGATCCGACTACGGATACTCTTCCGGTCCATTTTTGGGTCACACCTTGGCACACGTTACTCGGCGCAAGTATGAAGGAAACTGTTTATCCAGTGATTATGGAAAAATTGAGCAAAGCACTTGTTTCATGGTCACCATCAGATGGGTCAGCACGGAACATAATTTCACCTTGGAGCGGCATTTTTCCAGATTCAGACTTTCAAAATTTTTTACAAAAAAATATTGTTCCGAAATTGCAGTTAGTTTTATGTAAGTATTCAGCGAAATACCTTCGACTGTTAATGTCAATCTCTCCATCAGTTTGATAACCCCTCATTTTTGATTCTTTTCAGCCGAATTAATCATCAATCCACTTCATCAAGATATGCATCAATTCAAATGCGTATGGGAATGGCATGAATTAATATCAACATCGGCAATGTCACAGATGCTTTCCAAGTATTTTTTCCCAAAATGGATGCAAACCCTTGTCATTTGGCTCAATCAGAATCCAAACTTCGAGCAAGTTTCACGATGGTATTCGGGATGGAAATCACAATTTTCCGATGAGATTCTACAACAAAATACAATAAAAGAGCATTTCCGTCGTGCTCTCGATTTAATGCAACGTTCAACCGGCGCTATTCTACCGTCAAATATGCAAATTCCAACACCGATTATCGAACCAATTGTGAATGTACCACCGCCACCATCACTTATGGATTTACATATTGCACCAGCACCACAACTCGAATTCAAAGAACTGGTTTCACAAAAATGCGCAGAACGTGGAATCATTTTTGCACCGATGCCGGGTCGACGGGAACATGGCAAACAGGTCTATCGTGTTGGCAAACTATTTTGCTACATCGATCGCACTGTTGTGATGTTGAGTGACGGTAGTTTCGTTAATTGGATACCAGTTTCAATAAATTCGCTACTTGACCGAGCCATTACCGGAGCATTTTAATTCATAAAACTCGTCTGGATTTGTTTAGTTTTTTTTTTTATTTCACATAATTTTTTGTAAGTCATCCCAATGAATAAAATCATTGAAAAAATATATAAATTTGTTAATAAAAAAGTCAAATACATTTGATAATACATGAACAATAAATCAAAAAATTTCATTTATGAATGATATTAAGGCACGCATTATTTCCAATTTTTGGCCGCTTTCTTTTAGTAAATAGACAAATACTTTGTAATTAGTTAAAACTCGTTAAACATTCATTTCTTGTGGTAAGTAAATAGATGTGCGCTTAAGTAGTTGTTGGCAAAGTAGTTATGTTTAGTTCATTATACTTTCTTCGTTTCGTTTCGTTCGAACGATCGTGAATGTTTAGTTCTTTTGTCTTGATGCTTTCTTACTTTTGTCGATTCTTGGTGGAACCTTTCCCAAACCGGCGTTCATCAAACGATTATACATTCTGAAAATTAAAAATGTTGACAATGAATTGAAATGTGGAAGAGGGCGTTTTCCAAAAATCATTTGTGTCCTTACATTCTGTATGCTTCGGTTTTGATGTATTCAAGTACGTGATTAATTCCGAGAAGGTATTGTTCGGCAATTTGGGGAAGCCATTCATTTTCTTCCATTTTTAGAACGGATTTGTTGCTTTGCAAATCGAGAAAACCTAAAAGAAAATCACCAACAGAAATGTTACAGATTCTAGTAAGTATAATTTAAGTTGCCAAACTAACCAACTTCTGGTGGGATAACGGTTAAACGATTGTTTTGAATGTGCAATTCACGTAGACGTGTGCATTCACCAATTTCCCTTGGAATATTCAACAATTGGTTGTCTCGAAGTCCCAACTACGATGAAAAATGTAAAATGAGCACAACATTTTTCAATTACAATCCCGATTTTTTGCATAAACTTACGATTTGCAAATTCTTCAAGTTTCCGAGACCAGGTGGAAGTTGTTCGAATTCATTGTCTCCCAAGTATAAGGCACGAAGAGTTTCTATAAACAAACAAAAATTCGATTAGATTCCAAGTGCTTGAGATGTTGAGATTCAAATTTACCCATCATAAAGAAATTGCCAGGCAATGCCTTTTCGTCCAAATTGTTGTATGACAAATCGAGTAACTCAAGGACTGGGAACGCACCAAATCCGCGTGGCAACGAACTCAGCTTGTTGATTGACAGATTCAAAATGCGAAGTTTTGGCATTGAAGAAATTGATACGGGCAATTCTTCAATACAATTGTTGGTCAAATTCAAAATCTCCAGATTCGTTAAATTGGCAATGCCCGGTGGAATTGCTGAAAATGTGTTAATTTAAAATTGTTTTATTTTCAATTTGACATTATTTTTAATATAACTTACATGCAATGCGATTATGACTCAATGTCACTCGTGTCACATTCAGCATATTTACTGAAAGAAGATAAACAATGATCGTTGATCAAGTACAATCATAAAAATTGGTAATATTTGATAAAATATCATTTTAAATTCTGTGTAATTTGTCGTGTTTTAAAAGTGGAAAAACACTTGATTTTCAAAATAAAACATATGCATTGACATAGATCATCGCCCACAGCCCATAGTACATTGAAAAACAACTTTTATGATTTTTGTCCAAATATGGACATTTTCTGCATAGCAAACATATTTTAATGTGAACTTACGAAGGCCTGGCATTTCATCGAATGAAATCACATTTTTATCCACCAAATCTAATTCGCGGGCACGAGATTCTCTCGCATCGTCGAGTGCTTTTTTCACTTTGGACATTTTACTGTTCATAGGTAAACAAGATACTGGCCCTTGATTCATTGTTATTATTGTCTTTTTTCCAGTTGCACGTAAGTAATTCGATTTATCACGAAAACACTATATGATGGTATTTGCAAATGACACCCATACACAAGTGAATCCATCGTTGACAGATGAGTGTGCAGTTCAATACCGATATGTTGAAGATTGAACGCACTTTTTATATGCTTTAAGTACCCAAAGTAACTATGAATATGTTTTCATTTTATGAAATCATAAAATTCCTGTGAATATTTTTTTTAATTCAATAAATTTTGATTTAAATCAAAAACATGAAGAATATATTAAAAATGAGCATGAAACCTGAAACATTTTGAAGAGTGAACAATGGTAGCATTGGTTAGTCATTCAACATACTTAATTGATAAATGTGTGTTTGTGCAAATAGATGAATATGTATGTAATGGTGTTTGATTGAGTCAACATCAACATACCATGTTGCAATGTTTGGTCGGTCTTTTCTCGCAGTCAGATCTTTTTTGAAGCCAACGGTGCTCTGTCTCGTTCTCAGCGTATGCAAGAGAGAGTATTTTTGTTCTAGTTCAACTACAGATGTATCACGTACAATGCTATGCGCTCATGTATGTGTGCATTGAATCGTATCGCTCTCTGTCACTTTCTCAGTAAAATCATATTAAACCACTATATGTATATGCGAAGTTGAACAACAGTCTATCCAATTCAGAGTCTATTCATCTCATTTTCACTCATTCATTGTTTGGTCGTGCTGTCGGTCGTATTTGTGTGTTTTTCTTTTTTTTTTATATAGACATATAAATGTGTACATACACATTGTGAGTGGCATAATGAATATTAAAGAAAACTAAAGAGACCAAATCCAGAAATAGAAGAGAAAAATCCAACAGAGAATAACAAGAGATTGGTATTTATTTTTTCGTTTGTTGAGTGTGCATTTTAGTTTTTGGTTGGCGTTGGCTTCTCAAATGAGACTGAGTGCAATCAGAAGCATTTCGATATTTTTGTTTCGGTTTTAGTTTCACATCAATTTCAATATGGTGCATAAATAATTTGATACTCATTCGCCACAACACTCAAACAACAAAGAACTAAATCAGCAGCGATCTAATGGATATTCAAAGAAGAAGAAAAAAAAATATGAAAACAAAGAAATACTTGATTTAATTAGTAGTGTTAGTGTGGATCGGTTTATTGTGGTGCTATTTTTGGTGAAACATTCTTGTTTGACTGGCGAAATAAATAAATAACAACAACAACAAAAATCAGAAATAAATGCAACACATCGACAACGAATCTTCACAAAAATTGGATACAACAATTGATTTCACAGCATAAAAAAGTGAATACCCTTTACTTTATTTTGCATGCGATTTTTTTTTATTTTGTAGTTCATAAGAATTTTTGGGTTAGAACGGTGCCAAAAGTTTTCAGTGTTTATGTGAAAAAATGCGAAAACGAAAACAACAACAAAAAAAATCATGTATTTATTTCTTTTTTTTTCTCAAAACGCAAAATACACAATTTTTCTTCACTTGATTTATTGTGTGAAACTTTCGAAAAAAAAAACACACACACACTATTTTTTTGGCTTCATCGTTTCTGTTGCTATTGGCACCCAATATAGGCCAAGCACTTCGCGAAAAATTTAATAAGGTTAAACCATGGACTGCAAAAACAATGGCAATGCAAAACATGTGGCACTCCGGATCTTGGGCTTCTTTCATTCTTCTTTAGTTTTTTTTATATCAAAAACAAAAAAAAAACATAACAGCAAATCGGTTTGTGCGAAAATAATTCTGTAGAAGGTTGTTCAATGCTATTTTCGAATCATGGTGTATGTGTGTTTTTATGTAATGGGCTTAGACTTGGGCCGCCTTATAATGAACTAATTTTTGCATTGGAGCAGCAGATTTGTGCACTAATAATTATGATCGAAAAGGTAATGCGGAGAGAGAACGCACAAATCTACGAAAAAAAACCAACATCAAAATGAAGCCACAAAAACATTTACCAAAGTTCCATGGAAAACGGCATCAAGCCGTGACGGTTTCATGAGGGATTGAGCAACAAATGATGTTGTCATTGCACTCAGTGATTTTTCTTATTTCGACATTTTCAGACAGTTACTGCGTGTTTGTACAAAAACATAAATCTATACAGAGGAGAAAAAAATCTCTTCATTCTTTGCACTGGAAACACTAAATGCTACCATTCGCTTGTACATCGTGTTATCGTTGATGAATCGTGCATTTCCCACATTTAATTCGATTTGTTTCTTCTACTCGGTTTTTTTGTTGCTCTCTTGCCATTGCTGCCATTCCATATTCGTGTATAATAACAACAATAACAACAAGCAGAGTGAATGTTGATGTTTGTCAGATTGAATTTGCTCTCACAATGTGAGCAGCATTGTTTTGATACTTTATATTCTACATGTGCAACATAGTATTTTCTCTCTTTGTCTGTGTTTCGTACCAAAGCGAATGCAGATATTATAAAATAATCATTGCATTTGCACATGTTGATAGAATCACATTAACAGCACTTGCACCCAATGGCAAATGTAAATGCTTAAATGTAATTTTAAATAAATTCCATAACGTAACATAATTTCGATTTAAAAGGAAAACGAAAGAAAAATATTACGAAGCAGCGACACTTCAGACCAATTTTCTCGCCACCAATGAACCTTATGCTCTTTCTTTCTTCTGACTAGTCGCTTTGTTAACAAACTTAAAAAATGCCGTGAATTTTTCTTTTTTTGACAAGCAAATTTCGGGTGTTACAACCAATTTCACAAATTTCTCTCACTGCTGGACAACAGTTTACAGCTACATAGATGTAGCAACACCGTTTTTTGTGGTTGCCGTTTTTTCTTCTATGTACACCTGTGCGTATAACAAGAAATTCGTCAATGTTGCACGGCAAATTATATTCAAATTCTTTGCCACGACGACGTGATTTTTATTTTTTTTTTTGCGAACCATTTCCTTCGAAATTTTGTTGAAGTTTGCATAATGTGTGTCCCAATGTTAAAAATGCCCGCTCGGAATTTACAATCGTTTCGTTTCCGCACTTCAAGCGACTTGTATTTTTTTTTGTCTAAGTCTTTCTCGTTCTGCTTCTCTCTCCCTCTCACTCTCTCCTCTCGTTCTACAATCTACATAAACATTTTTGTTGAAAAGTTTCATATACATTTTTGTCCGTCAGATAAACGAATAATGTCGATGTTTTTTTTTATCTCATGTTGAAGGATAAAAACAATTTTTTTGCTGCACTCATTTGAATACGTGCTTATCTGAAATCCGCAAAGCTTTATTCAACAGCCATTGCAATTAGAGTTGTTGAGAGAAATATTTGGAAACGAAGAGAATGAAAAAAAAAACCACCCAACAGAATGGCCGCAATTCGAAAAAAAAAATAAACATGTCCTCTTTATTCGAAGCAAACGTGCTCCAACGAATAATGATCAACTATTATCCATGGTTATTGTTATTATTTTGTGTTTATTTCACAGTTGTTTTAATTTTTTTTTACATAAACGGTTTTAAAATGGCTCTTACTTCTTGCACCATTTTTATTGTGTTCATAGTTCGCTATTAATTGTCTCGACGACCGATCACCATCATTTTTTTTCCAAGAGAAGTGAACAATCAAATGTCGCTTCACATCGACAACAAACAATGATATTGTCAAAAAATGTGAAGCGTTACAATTCGTCGGTCACAATAGCTAACGGCATTTTAATTGGAATGAAATACTATAACGAAATATGAACTGATGAGTAGAAGAAGAAAAAAAGAAATTCTCGGTTAATTGAAACAAATACAACGATTTATAATAATAATCCATTGAAAAGTGAATAAAGCGAGAAATGCCGATTTGTTTGCTTCGTGGCAAATGATGACGGATATCATTTAAATGTTTTTTTTTTCGGTAACAAAGCTTCCGTGCGGTAAATACAAATAAAAAAAAAGAATTAAATATGTCGCGAAACACAAACACATGGCATCATCAAACAAAAATTGGCAAGCAAACAACAGCACCAACACCACTGTGAACACACACACGCGTTCGCTTTTATGCAAATTTGTTCGAGTACAACGATAATAAAAACCCAAATGACTAATCGAATAATTAATTTATGATTCTTGCATGTGTTACAAGTTCATTGACACATACACACAATATACATGATCGATGTGTATGAGTGAGTGCTGGCTGTTGTTTGCTGTTCGCACTCTTGCGCGCCGTTTTAAAATGAAAAACATTCGTTCAAATGTGTCGCGCATTTATAAATTTAACCAGCATGTGCATTGAGTTGGTTCAGTTGTTGAATGAATAGAGTATTTATGCGGCATTATATTCGATGCTAATAAAATGGGAATATTAAGTCGAATGAGACATTCACTCTTTCGGTTTTTTTTTTTCCATTCAACTGTGGTAGTGCTGTCGTCGTGTGGTGCTAATTTGTCGCAAAATCATGTTCCTGTTCCTCTCTTCTGATTCAAAAATTGAATTTCGTTCATTTACTTGGAATGCTCTCATGTTTGTCAACTTAATCGCGCGAAAATGTTCAATCGCTATGTTCTCCACCTCATTTCTCTGTGCACACAAACTACATGTACAAATATAGTCGAGTGAAAACGAGTTCGCAGCGCGTAACAATCCGCGCTCATTTACTCAAATAATGTATACATTCAACGAGATGACTCACTCGACACTTCAATCGTAGTTAGCAATTTATTTCAGTTTTTGCCCGATATGAATCGTCTCCGTTGGAATGCTTGAAATTCTATGTATTGTAATTTGGTGAATGCCAAGAGCCAATGATTTTGTCGGCATTGGCAATTTATTTCGAAATTTGCATCAAATGTAGACAGAAAAAAATTAATCTCGTTCAGATGTTTCGAGTGGTCAGAATCGGTTGTCGAATTATCTTGAACTTCAAATGTAGTCAATATCTCTATCTAAAAACAAAAAAAAACCCGATGGATTACATTATATATCATTTATCATTATCTGCCAATCTACCCACAAATTCACAAAATGCGGTTTCAATGAACTAAATAATTCGTAAACCTTATTTCACGCTATTGTTGCTACACGGAAAGAGCAAGCGAAAATGAACGATATACAATGGGCGACGAAATGAAACTCACTGAACTTTAAATAATTCGCATAATTAAAACATGAAAATATATTGTCAATTGCGGCACTGTAGTATTTCGTTGAAATAAGCTCTATGATATTATGCATATTTTCCATTTTTTTTCCATTATGTGAATCTTTAATGCAATACGCTTTTATGTTGCACATTATTTTTACATCGATTTTGACATTTTTCCCGCAGCAAAATATAAGTCAAAACTCTTTCCATATTGAGTTGAGTGAGAATTTTTCAGTGGAAAACTCTTTTAAAATTCCGTGAATTTTTTTTGCGAAGAATTTTTTTTTCCTTTTGAAATTCGTTTGAGCGAACAGAAAAAAAGACTAAAATCTTTCTGGAAAATGTGTATTTGAAATGGTGACGGCTTTGTTGATTACTGGCTATGGCATATGCTCCAAAGCTGTTTTCCGGTGTCAAGTTATTTACTTTAATGTAGAATCCTTTTTCCCTAATTGTTTACACGACAACGCAGACGAGAATATGCGTGTAGAAAATACGTCCGTCTTTATAACCATTGGCAAAATCTCTGAGCTTGATTTTTTAGACGTTCATTTTAAATACATAACTCTTTTTATATGATAGACTATTTACACTTTTACACAGAATCTATTTTCTGGTGTGCGTGAAAATGAGTAAATAGATTTATTTCGCCGCTGGCATCATTTTTCAAATAGATCTGTGGGAAGTATATGGTTCAAAAATGAATGTGGAAGTAAAATCTTTTCCATTAAAATTGTTAAGCGTTAATTTAAAAGTACACGCAAAAAGAACAGAGTTAAACAAGACTATTCAAATTAATAAAATATTTAAATAGTTTGAATAGATTTTTAAAATGGAAATGTTCAATAAAACCCATGAAAAACGGACACCAATGTGGAAAATGTTTCTCGGAAAAAATTTCAATTTGCAAAAAATGCCATTCGAATTATTTCCGCCTTTTTTTGCCATGGTTGTCATTAATTACATTCGTCGTTTGAAAGCGGATTAAAAAAATGTTAATTAAAGGAAATGTGAGCGCATCGATTTTTCGAATGAATATAAAAAAAATTATAAATACAGAAAAAAAAAGAATTTTACGGCAATAAAAAGAATTATGCTGAAATGAATACATATATGGACATGGTGCATCTCAAATTGATTTCCATTACAAGTATTGTGAATGCATTCCCCCGGTTTCAAGTCGATCAATTCGCATCAAGTCCTGATGTACGTACGTTCTTGCAAACAACATCCAGCATCAATTGTAAATAAATGCACTGTCTGACGTTATTATTCAACAATGCACTCATCGTTTCAAATAACATGATATAGAGTGAATGATTTCAATAAAGCTAAAGATGCGTGTTTGCCTCGCTCCTCTCCAATTAGAAATAACTTAATTATACATTACATTTAGATTTTCATCACAAAGAAACGAGAGAATCTTATCCAATTAATCACGATTTTTTTATCTATTTACAGTCGCAGCAGTAGACAAGTTTAAAATAATATTAGCAGCGTTGGACAATAGTGGCGGCAAGAGGAGAAAAGAACTAGAAAGCTGAGAAGAGCAGTGTGATATTGAGTGCATCGAAAAGGGTGACATATCGTCAAATTGAATTGTAAATTCTACATTTTTTTGTCGAGTGCGCGATACCGTGATAGAAACTTGTTGAAAACACACAGACATACTCAACGTAATCATCGTTGCACAACCAAACATTTACTGGCAATAACATCAGAAATTGAAGAAAAAAAAACCGAAAACAAAGAAAGAAAGAAAAAAAACCCATACAAAAGACTTAATTCAATTTATGTGTACGCGGTGTCGATTTTGAAATAAAATTATTCAAGTGGCAATCACTGTGGAAATGCAATCGTGAATCAATTCAAAAACGGCCACTTATCATAACATCAATATTTAGACGAAACCAAGTAAACACAAATATCTAAAAAAAATATTGCAGAAAAAGACAACAATGGCAGACAAATAAAACAACAAAAGACTATATTAATAATTATTATAATAAACTTGGTCAACCTTGGCATAATTAACGCGTCTGACTAAATTTATTATTATCATTTGAAAATCGCTTTCCTGCGTGTTATTGTTGTCGTGAACAGATTCATCATTCTAAATCTTGATTTATATGACAAAAAAAATAGTTAATCGTGAAATCGCGTAGGATATGGTTCGTAAAGTGAAATGTAATGCATTTATGAGCAGAGAGTGAAACGAGCATTTTAAGTGTTTGTGCACTTTTTTTTTTATTTTGATTAACGCGCGAATTAGTATAAAACGATGCATTTTACGTTCCAATAAAAATCAACTCTAAATAGATGAAAACCATCTCGACGAAATGAAAAAAAAATTCATCTACGAGCGAAAATCAATGAAAAAACAAATCCAATTCATATATTCACTGCATCGCGTACGCATTTCCATATGAAAATCATCGACCGATCGAAGCATGCAAATTGAAATCACCATCATCGATTTCAATCACTCATAGAGAAGAAAAAACTCTGAAAAGAAATTTCAACATAGAAACAACCAACTAAAAATCAACACAAAAGTAAAGTTTTTACAGCAAAAAAAATATAAATCGTAAAATAGAGTTGTTATTGACGCAAAGTGTTGACACTCATCGGTATAAACAAACAAGAACATTCCAAAATAGAGTTCGTGAAATAAAAGTAATAGAAAGAAATAACCAAAATAAAATCATCAGCTTTTATCGATGCTTTTAATTTTTTTTTTCATGTTTTTTATGCGATATTCTTTTTCCAATTCATTCATCTAGATGGTAATAATAGCAATAGCAAAATCTCGTATAACAAAGACATTACAAAAAAAAACAACAAACAGAAAACAAAATCGATGTTTGAGAGTACAACACAGTAATCGAAAATAAATGTAATTGGATTTCTGCATTTGCGTCCATTTCGTTTTAGATTGCGCACAGAGCACGTTTCATGTGGATAGCATAACAAAAAAAAAAGACAACAAAAAACTAAGAGAAACAAAAAACACACGTGAACAGAAGATATACACGATATCATCGACAATAGACCTTTATACACAGTGAAAATACGGTGGTGCAGAAAAACCAACGCACATCATATGCAGTGACAGTGAAATATAAAGTAAACGCGAGCAAACATATGAAGTTAACGAATCTGACTGATTTTGTTTGTTCACATTATGTGCATTCAAACCGTTGAATTTTTTCGCATGCGACGACAAAAACGGGCCAAACAATAACGATTAAATAATATGTTTGTGCATGATTTGGAATCGATTTCATCCACCAACAACAACAACAACCACAACAATAAACAGCATCAATCGGTGCAATTACAATTTATCGGCTGCCGACAATTAAAAACAACGATTCAATTGAAACAGTAATGTAAACATAAACTACAAGAAAATATAAATGACTCATCACCGATACATATATTCAGCTGTATAAACTCTATTGTGGCATTGTGAATCGAACGAGAAACGATACCGCTAGTAAAATTTCATCATTGTTGAAAAGAACTGTTTAACAAAAGAGAGATTCAAATTCGGTTTTTGATGCCAAAAACAAAAAGAAAGTGGAAAAGAACCGTGAATTTTCAGTGTGAATCAGTGCAATTTGACTTTTGAAATTTTGTTTGTTTTTCCATTTTGTCATTCATTGTATAATGTTAAATCAATATATTTTTCATCGTTAGTTCCATTGTTCGATTAGAATTTTTGTTCTGAACCAAAAAATTTACGTCTGGTTAAAACGTGCATTTCTTGTTGTTGTGTTTTTTTGTTCGTTTGTTTACTTTCATCGTCATTATTGTCGTATCTCTATTAGTGTATGTATGTGTTGGATGTGTGTGGTACATCCTATGCAATGTTAGATTGAAAATCGAAAGAGGAATCGCATTGTTTGTGCATAAAAGTGGATAAAAAAGACCAAACTGCATTCGTAAATATATAGTTATTTCGGTGCATGGCCAAACTTTCAATCTCGCTTCAAGTTGACGACGACGACGACCACGACGCATCGAGAGTTTTTCATCTCATTGGCAAAAAAATTACAAATAGATAGTAACGGAACAGTGACGACGACGACGACGACTGGAAAAAAGAAAGTACGTGTTGGTGCTGTGCAAGTGAAGGGCAAAAAATGACACCGAAATGTGGATGGATTCTATTTTTAGTGTTGTTCGTACCAAATTACATAGAAACTGGTGAGTAAACTATATCTCTATCGCTCTCTTATTTTCGTCTCTCGCTCTCTATTTCACTGCAATATCCGCTATATAGAATGGAATGTTTTGATTTGCTTCGTTTCATGTGCAAACAAATAAAATGCCCGAGTATGTCCACTCGAAATCTTACAGTATACAGCAATGCAATTGCCCATATCTTTGCCAAACCTCTTTTGAATCTTCTTTTATTTCAATTTTTTTTTCACTCGCTTTCTTCACAAACAGCAAGAAATAAATAAATAAACCGTATTCGTAGAAATGAACCCGTTCATAGAACATTTATACATTATAGGTCGATTTATTAATTAAATAATAAGAGATTCTTGCAGAAAATTTCATCTACTCGTCCAATTTACTCGTATCTTTGTAGAAAGATTGCAACAACGACGAGAAAAAAAAAAGAAATTGAAAATAAAAATGGTACAGAGCACGTCAAAATTGCTGTCCGCATTTTAAAGTATGTGCATGTTTTTGAAAGTGAAGAACATGAATTGTGTAACAAGTACAAGCTCAAGCATAAATGTGCGCACCATCTCTTTTAATTCTCGAACGTAAATGTAAACTAGACACCAAATGTTTTCGTAGAATTTTTCATATTTCACAAGAACACTGGCTTTCCGTTTTTCATTCTGCCAGCATGGAATATGGAGAATTTCTTCTCTTCAAACATTTAAAAAAAACCGAAAACCTGTACAGCATACTTCTTTCTCTTGCTCTCTCTATCTATGTAATATCGTACGCACTCGGTTATGTTTCGTTCTCGCTCTTTCCTGCGTACAGCGTATGTGGTTCTGCATAAATTGAAATGAACTTAGCACAACTTTAATAAAATAATTAATTTCATATGAATGCTTTTGACCCGATGTGAAAATGTTGTTCATGTCCAAAATATAATGCCCAAGCACTTAGACATTGAAAGCCGTGTGTGCGTGTTTTTTCTCTCTAATTTTGGTTTGGTTTGGTTTGGTTTGGTTTAGCAGAGGCTATATGACTGGATGCTTTTGTATGAGCTGTTTGGTGGTTGCCAACATATTTTATGCATGTGCACATACTCTGTCCTTACATTCTCGGTGTTCACATCCATTTGAACTTTCCGTTTCATCCAGCAACGTTGTGCTCAGCGACAACAACACTAAATGCACGTGTGACAACTGCGACGACGACGGTATCGTTGTGTTCCATGTGATGGCAATTAATTATTAAAATGTTATAGTTTAAACTTGACTAGCCATTACTTTAATGCTCATAAAATCGGAAACGGTGATAAAATTGCAATTGCATGATTTATTTTGCATTTTATAAAATTCGCTCTCGGAAAACTTGAACAACATTTCGGTCATTTCTTTTTAACCATTTGTATGCACGTATATGGAATAGAAGAAAAAAACGAAACATTAACCCTTACAAATAACATAAAATCGAATGCATGACCCACTTGCTCATGAGCCGTGGAGGAAACATTTTAATGAAACCGACAACAGTAAATAGAGGCTTTATGCAATTCATAGACCATAAACCATGCTTGCTTCGGCTGTCTTTTATTCGATTTAAAGTATCAGCGCGCACTTTAAAACAAACAAAACACTGAATCAAGCTTAGCTAATCTCTTTTTATATTGTGTACACAATTTTACTTATTCTATTGACAAATAAAAATAATGATTTGCGTTTTTCTCATTCATATATAGGTTCGGTGAAAAATCTGGGAGGTAAGTGTGTGGTGATTGAGCTTACCGATATTTCTGTTTTATTGATTGGATACGAATTGTGTTGTTATTGTTGGCTTTATTGTATTCCCATCAAATCGCACAATACGAGTGATCGTATGAAGAAACTTTGCTTTGTTTTGCAAAAAAGTTTACAAACAAAATAAAGCAAAGACGAAAAAAAAAACAATACGTTTCATCGGCAACATTCATTCAACTCATTTCGTGTCTGATTCACATGTCTGAAAATAATTGAAATGAAATGTGTCTGTTTTTTGTTGTTCTATATCTTTATTTATTTATTTTGTTTGATTTTCTTTATAATTCAATTTAAATTCGATTATTATATTCTTTATTTGTTTATTTTCTCACTCACTTTTTTTTTCTATCTTACGCGCACAGGAAACCTGAACGAATACATATCACATTATGAAACGTTAAACTATGATCATCACCAGATTCATGCTAGTCATAGTAGAGCAAAACGTTCGGTTACCAAAGATCCATACGTTTTTTTAAAGTTTCGTGCACACAATCGACCATTTCACCTTAGACTAAAACGTGATGTAGATACATTTAGCGATAATTTAGTGGTGAGTGTCCATGTCGATATCTATTTACAAAAAAAAAAAAAAAAAAAAATACAAATGTTAAACGATCAACTGAAATTGAATTCGTTGTGAGCTATATTTATATTAAGGGCGCACGTGAATTTTCATCGAATTCATTTCTCTTTTAAATTGTTATCTAATTTTATTTTCGGTCTAATCTATTTTGTCCAGGTGGATACACCAAACGGTGAATTACCGTATGTTGATACATCGCATATATATCATGGTCATGTGTTGGGCGATCCGCACAGTCATGTGTTCGGTTCGTTACACGATGGTGTGTTCGAAGGTAAAATTTTAACCGAAAATAATGCATACTATGTGGAGCATGCAAAACGATATTTTCCAAATCGAACACATCTTGATTATGGATTCCATTCGGTTATTTACAATGAACGGGATGTGGTCGATGATCCATTTGCTCACAAACGAAAACACGGCCATGTAAATGGATGTGGTATCAACGAAGATATTTCACAATGGATGGAAAGCGTACAAAATGCAGCCACCGATGATGAAAACGATGACAACGAAAACGTTGTCGACGATAGCAAAAATAATATACCACCTCAACCAGTAAATTTAAATGCAAACAAATCGACGGCAAAATATGCGACAAATGCTAAGCAAAAAGTTAAACAAAATCAAAACTCCATTTTCGAGGATGACAAATCACCGCATTTCAAGTATACAAAAGAAGCTAATTTTGAGTATGATGGCGCAAATGGCAATAAAAAGAGGGAACGTGTTAAGCGAGCCGCACGACCGAAGGAGGATAATCGAAATACGTGCTCGTTATACATTCAAACCGATCCACTCATTTGGCGGCACATTCGTGAAGGCATTGCCGATGTAAGTTCATTCACTCTCACACACAATAATACAGAAGTACATTCACATTCAAATTAAAATCAAACCTTGCATGACCCATTTAAATGATTTGCCGAAACGATTTTTTTGTTGTTGTTCTGGCTGGCGTTGTCAAATATCTAAAACGATTCAATTGTTTTCACAGCATGACCGTAGCCGAAAATCAGAAATTGATGAAAAAACGCGCGAAGAAATTTTGTCGTTGATCGCACATCATGTCACAGCCGTCAATTACATCTATCGCAATACAAAATTTGACGGACGATTTGAACATCGAAACATTCGATTTGAGGTAAGCACGTACACTCACTTGCTCTCGCTCTCTTTTTTTCTCTTTTAATTCACTTACAATCACATTCCTGTTGACAAATTGTTTAAATTTGCAAAAAAAAAAAAAAAATAATTTCAGGTTCAACGAATTAAAATTGACGATGATTCAGCATGCAGTGAATCGTACAGTGGTGATATAAATCCGTTCTGCATGGAAAATATTGACGTATCAAATTTTCTAAATCTACATTCATTGGGCAATCATGAATTCTTTTGTCTTGCCTATGTGTTCACATACCGTGATTTTACGGGCGGTACATTGGGATTAGCTTGGGTTGCTTCAGCTTCAGGAGCTTCTGGTGGAATTTGTGAAAAATACAAAACTTATACCGAAACTGTTGGCGGTCTATACCAAAGTACGAAACGTTCTTTAAACACCGGAATCATAACATTTGTGAATTACAATAGTCGAGTACCACCAAAAGTGTCACAATTAACGTTAGCACATGAAATCGGACACAATTTTGGTTCACCGGTGAGTGTTTATCAATTATTAACTATTTCGTTTTTAATTCAAGTCATGATTAAACTAATGTATTTCTATTCCTCTCACTTTTGCATTGCAGCACGATTATCCACAAGATTGTCGTCCGGGCGGTTTAAGTGGCAACTATATAATGTTTGCCAGCGCAACGAGCGGTGATCGGCCGAATAATAGTAAATTTTCAACGTGTTCCATTCGAAATATCTCAAATGTGTTAGATGCAATCGAAGACAGTAAAAAGCGAAACTGTTTCACAGCATCGGAAGGTGCATTTTGTGGCAATAAAATTGTCGAAATTGGTGAAGAATGTGATTGTGGTTTTAACGATGATGAATGTCAGGATAAATGTTGTTATCCACGATTGATAAGCGATGCTGATATGAGCGTAAATGCAAGTGCTCGCGGTTGTACACGTCGTGCATACACACAATGTAGCCCAAGTCAAGGGCCATGTTGTTTGAGTGAAAAATGTATGTTTGTACCGGCACATTATCATCAGAAATGCAAAGAAGAGAGTGAATGTTCATGGAGTTCAATGTGCAATGGCACAACACCTGAATGTCCAGAACCAAAACCACGTGATGATAAAACGAAATGTAACAACGGAACACAATTATGTATTCGTGGTGAATGTTCGGGTTCAATATGCCTATTATGGAATATGACTGAGTGCTTCCTAACAACACAGGCCACAGGCCAAAACATCGATAAACGAAGATTATGCGAACTTGCGTGCCAAAATGGCAACGATACAAATACGTGCCGAAGTACAAGCGAATTTGGCACCGAAGTTGGGCTTCCACCAGAAGGTATAAGTTTGCGACCCGGTTCACCGTGTGATAATTTCCAAGGTTATTGCGATGTATTCCTAAAATGTCGCGCCATTGATGCCGAAGGACCACTTGCTCGTTTGAAGAATTTATTGTTCAACAAACATACATTAAATACGGTTCAACAATGGGTAACTATTCCATTATTTCAATTACTATTCCATTATTTCAATTTATCCATTTGTGATTTTTCCCCCTTCAGGTCACTGACTATTGGTATATTTGCGTATTATTTGCCATCATTTTCATAATTATAATGGGAATATTCATAAAATGTTGTGCCGTGCACACGCCAAGCTCAAATCCGAAGAGACCACCGGCCAGACGTTTTTCAGAAACACTTCGACGACCGATGCACACTTTACGAAGAATGGTTTGTATACTGAAGAAACGTTCGAAATTCGATTTTCGTTTTCATCGTTGTTTTAACGGAATTTTATTTATTTCATACAAAAAAAAAATAGCGGCATCATGGTGGACATCATCGATATCCAGCTGGTCCGCGGAGTATACCACCGTCACGAAGTTCAGGCGATGAAAGTTTTGGTCACGTGAGCAGAAATGCTAGTCGAAGCCATCATGCACCATCGCATAATGGTTCGCGAAATAGTCATCCGAGTCGAAATGTCGATCCCCGGCGACAGCATCATTCATCAGGTGGTAGCAACGGTGCAATTGGTAGTAGACCATCCAGTGGTTCACGTTCAGCATCAGCCGGCCATCATGGGTATGATCAAGGAGGTCAGCAACAAAATTCATATAAAGCCGTCATGTACAAGCCAATCCCAGATAAGAAAGCACGAATCCAAATGCAGCAATTTAGCTAATTGTAGTTCAATCGTAGCTAAATTTTATCTTCGTTTGGTCCCCCACAATTCTTGATTTTAAACATTCCATTTGGCTATTATGTACATTTCACACAAAAATACTCAAAAGAAAACGTAAATTTTTTTTTCCTTTCAAATTTTGTTTTGTTTATGTTCTTTGTGTAAGCTCATGGCTTCATGTTTTTCGTCGCTTTGTTTTTATTTGTGTTCTCATTGCATACTCTACATTTGTTGCTTATTATTTTGATTGTAAAATGAAATTTATTTAAAAAGAAACCAGACCATTGACATAAAAAAAACACAGTCGTCAAAATTATCAATTGGCTATAAATGCTTTGTTTATCAATTTTGTTGCTAAACTCATTAAATTCATTTACTCTATTTGCTTTGCACTCATTATCCATCTACACACACACACACTAGAAGGTGCTATAGAACGCTAAGAATCAATCATTTCAATATTCTTCTTTTCTTCCATTTCAAATCGAACAGGCGTCGATCTACCAGCAGTAAACTATAGGATGAGTCCCGAAACATAGATTAACTCGTTTGTGTGTATGTGCAAATCAACAAACAATTCATAAATGCATACATCCTTTTGCGACTTCATTGCATCACAAAATAGACTATATATTAGATACAACGGTTGAAACTCTAGTGGAAACCGTATGATTTAATTGAATGAAAAGAGAAAATAAGATATACTTTATAAATTATAGAGGAAAGAAACAAATGTTCTATTTTTAATTTGACAATTTAAGTTTTCTGTGATTCCAATTTAGTATGAGGAGAGAAATTGAAATGAAGACAAGTTCAAGAGGTCAATGTATTGTCGAATACGTTATTAAAATGAGCATATGATACACAGTCTCAAAATGGACGAAGAGATGACATCAGTTTTGTATGCGCTTGAATAAGAATTGATTGCGTCGTTATTCAAATCAAAAGTCCATTTATTTCGTTCAAAATCATGGCACAATCCTATACATTGCACGCATCAATTGTTTATGTGCATACGAAACGATGTTAATTTCTCTTCTGCCATAACAATCAGGCCTTTATTTAATCAAACTTGCGAACACACTCGAAATATATAGTGAAAAATATAGCCAAACACAATATGCTGAACTGCGAAAAACGAAAGCAAAGAAGAAGAAGAAAAAAATGGTAAAAAGCCCACATATACTGCAAGCATAAAACTCATTTTTTCTGTGTATAAAAATAAAAACTAAATGATAACATGAATGTTACAATTGTAAAGAATATATTCGAACTCCGTACGAAAACTAAGTTTATGGAGGAAAAAAAATGACAAATAATGAAATGAGATAAAATATCGTAATGGTAGGGACACATTTAAAATGTATATGTAATACGTCTCAGATCAATATTTACACAAACTGATTTCGATAGAAACATAAATTTCAATACATACACTGTCTGAAAGTATTTCTAGTGTGTAATTGAAAGAAATAAAAACAGAACAAAAAAAAAGTATTACAGAATTAGTTAGGATAATATTTTTATAATAAACGGACATATTCGGTTATTAGTGAGAAAGACAATTAAGTGAAATTAAGAATTGATTTAATCGAGAAAGAGAGAAATGATTAAAGTGATCAAAATCAAATTTCAACTGGCAAGAAAATTTAGTAAAATTCACATAGCATCTTTTTTTTTCATGGCATATCTAGCACATTGATCTTACTTTGAATCTTTATTTTACCCTTAAGTTAAAAAAAAAGAAAAGAAAACCAAGAGTTTTAACGTTTTTGGCAAATTGTTTACTTCTACCGAAATTGCCTTTTAAAATAATAAAAAAATATACCTATTGAAAGAAGAACATGAAAACAGATAGACACCGAATAGTCAAACTAATTAAACCATCAATATTTTAAGTTTTCAAGTCCATACAAAACTCAAACACGAAAAAAGCATCACACCATTTACATTTTTTTCTTTCTTCATTTTCACTCAAACTGATGACTATTCAAATAGGATTAGTATTTGGCTCATTTTCGATGCGGTTTGTTGTGGTTAACACATGCTTTTTTCTTCTTTTTTTTTTCGTGGAAATGTTTGGATTTGTACGAAATGAATTACTGCATCAATCAATCTATTCAAATAGCTTCGAAAGAAATTTCAAAATATTAAATTGTATTGCAATTTTTTGATTCTTAATGTATAAAACAAAATAAATATTACATAAAAAAACACAACTATATTGATAAAATACTTTTTGCCATTTTATGCGAGATAGAGAGAAAGAAAGTATTTGTCACGATTGCACTAATCAATTTGAGTGCTTACAAATCTTCAAGGGAACATATTAATTGCGTCAGAGACGCAATTGGGCATGTGGTGACACATCGATAATATCTCGCTAAATATACTTACGAACTGAACAATTAAGATCTGTTTGATGACCAGCAAACTCAGCGACCATTAACCTCAAGCGGTTAAGTCACAAAAATTAAATGAATCATTCAAAGAGAAAAACTGTATATACAAATAAATAATGGAAGCAAATTTACAAAAAAAGAAAGAAAACAGTGAATGATGAACGTGAACAAAATAAACATGTTACAAATTATTATCATAGTTTTAATAAATAAGTTTAAAACCTCTTTAAATGTGCATATTACGTTTAAATTTTATGTAAATGCCAAAAACAAACAACCGAATGAATGATAATAAACTTACGAAAATCTCTGAAAATAGACATCATTCTTTTTCTTAATTTGTTTTATTTTCAGTATTTAAAGTGACACACTGAAGAATAGTGGGTTTTTGATACTCATTTTTGGGTAAGCTAATTTTGTATGGGCACAATCAAACCAAATATTTACGTAAATAAATAAATACACCTGTGATTATTTTGTCATTTATTAATTTATTAATTTTACAGTTAATACATAAAACTATCTGGCTTTTTGGTTACTCGACCGAGCGAGTTGTTGTTGTTGCTGTTGCAGTTGTTTGACATTCGATGTGATCGGTGTTTCAGGGCTTAATGTTCTTGTTAATTTGGTGTCCGTTTTAGGTGGTGTAATTAGGTCAATAAATTCACTGACTACAAAATTTCTTTTCCTTCTTCGAAATATTTGTGTCGTTGGCTTCGATGCAATTTCATTATCTTGCGAAGAATCCGTTATTTTGCACCAATTGCGCCGACAATTCCAAAGTGTTTGTATTGATTTCTGGATGTATATTCGAATGTAATAATAATCGAATGTAAGAATAATACATCCTGATTTCTTTCGGTGATTTCGATTTTGCAACTGTCTTTGCTCTGGCTCGTGTGAATCGAACTGGTGTCAGTGTCACACCATCTGATTCCATGTATGCACCGAACGGATCCATCACAGTGGTAAAGTTTTGTGCCATATGTGACAACACATCTTAATTCTTGCCGATATTGCACAATTTTTTTTTTTGAATACCGACAATATCTTGAGTCTTGACACACCGTGATACACCAATCAATAAAATCTAACACAGCGATATTTTATGAAAATATGAAACAATTCTGGCAACTTCTTAACACACAAGCAAATTAAATCTCACATATTATTTGTCACACCGATTGAATGTGTGCCTTGTCGATTGTCGTTCCCAATCAAAATGAATATCATTGCACAAAAGTTGAATAAAACCACTTTCTGTCATTCCATTATTAATAACAATTGTGAATGCGTTGCACATCAGAAACATTTTCCATTTCAAAAATCCAATTCTTTTCTTGCTAACAAATTTGTCGATGAACAAGATCAATACTCAAAAAACGATTTATAAAACAAAACAGTGATGTTTATTATATTTCTTAGAATCGATTTCGATGTCGCCACACAATGCTTTGTTTATGATGTCATACAGCACATGGAGCTGACGAAAATACAAACACACGAAACACATCAACTTATTGCCTGCTGTATCAAATCCATTAACACTGTTTACTGTTATTTAAAACAGCGCAAATTGGATATCAAATTTCAAATTCCATATTGAAAGATATATTTTGAGCGGGAAATTATAGATTGTTCAATACAAAAACCGAAAAAAAAAATCAACTTAACTGATTGACATTGATTTGATTTTTATTTGAACTCAATGCTTGAATATTTCACCTAAAATCTATAATACATAGTCTAGAATCTAAATTCTAGATACTAGAATCTTCGTATTGATATTATGAAGATTTAATGTGTATATTTAATTTGGATTGAAAAGTACGCGAGATTTCATAATCAGCCATACCAACCGAAAAATATAAATGTCATTAATGGTCACCGTGTGCAACGTAATAGAACAAACCATAAGTACCGATCACGAACCAGAAATCATTTTTACAGCTTGTTCCATCGCAAGAGTAGTGAGAAAAAATTATAAGAATTCATTTAATATCAAGACTTTAGTGAATCAGTGCCATTTTCAGGAATAAAGGTCCATATTTGTCATTTTTGGGCATCAACAACAATTCTCTGAAACATTCTGATGTGTCATCAAAAAATTATCCTTTTTCTTTCAAATAGAAATCAAATTAGAATTGAAAAGTCAAAGTAATCAATGTATTTCATTGTGAAAAAGTGTGTTAACCTAAAAACATAAGAATTAATTTGAATTGTTGCGTTTTTCGTCCACTTTTTCAGATAATCTTTTTATTTAGACTTGATCATTTAATCGGTAAATAAGTATTTAAAGGATTCTTTTTGGAAAAAGGTAAGTCATCATAACATGGGGGAGAATATGAACGGGTGCGTTGAAACAAATAATATATCGGCGACAAAAAATGCATGGACTTCAACAGCGTACAGCTACAATTCGATTTACGGTTTAGCTGAATCATTAGCAAACAATCAACAACCTCAAGAATATAATACATATCAAAATCACGTTCAAAAGTATGCTTTAAAACAATTGGCCAAACAGAATAACGGGTATATCGAAATTGGTAATGCTTGTCGAATTCCATCGCCACCGTCGCCGCCATCTTTGTCTAATATTGAGGCACCATCGCCACAGAGCTGGCATGGTAGTCAATCTTCGAATAATCAGAAACAGTTTGGTGGCGTTCAATTTAAATTGAATAAAAAACGATTAAATAGCAGTCTTTTGAACGAATTCGAACCCATCCATCAACAACAAGAGCAGCCCGGAAAGAGTCCAAAATCAAATAAAAAGATTAAGAAACAGCAAAATAAAAATAAACTAAATAAATCACCTCGTCAATCGCCACACAATTCGTCACAAAATGAATCAATGATGAACAGTTCAAATTTTCTTGATACAAGCATTTCTTGCAAAAATTTAACAAATTCTCATCAATTGACTCCCAATTCGCCAGCTTTGCCAAATTATTATTCCCCAAAATCACAAACACATTCCATTCGCGAAGCTTCCACCACATCTCTTGAAAAAAGAAATAGTCCCAGTCGAATTGTTGAAAAACCATGGCCCGATTGTTTAAATCGATATATTCAACGATGCTACGCAAAGTGTCACACCGACGACGAAAAAGATGAAATTCAAATTTGTCTTAAAGATCGTATTACGCAAGTAAGAAATCGCGGTGATTTGTGGACTAAAGATTGGGACAATGAACCAACGCCAAGTACTTACAATGAAAGCACTTTTGCGACTCCTGTCAACGCAACCAAATCAAAGAGTTCAGGTCAATTGGCCAATTTTCCGGATAAATCGTCGTCGTCAACAAACACACCGAAAAAAGGAATTTCACCCAGTTTAGGTCTGCGGCTAGGTAATCGCGATAATCGGGGTACTAAAAGATATAGTCGTTCACGTTCACGGTCCCCACATAAATCATCGAGTCGAAAACGTCGTATGCGGTCGCGCAAAAGCAGCATCAGCAGCAGTAATAGTAGTGACAGCCGTGACAGTTCACCGAGCCCACGTCGCAAAAATCGTCGCACATCAAGTTCATCGTCCAATTCGGATGATTATAAGAGTTTCTCGAAATCGAGTTACAAAAAATTGGGAAAGCCAAAGAATAAGAAAAAGAATAAAAGTAAAAAAGACACTCACAAAAACTACACACCAAAATCGAGTGGTGATATTGTTTTTGATTCTGAACGATTGCAACAACGAGCCGCACGATTTACGGAGAAGAAGACAGTACCAACATCAAGTACATCGATTGTAAGCCACACTCAAAAGAAGCATATGCCCATGCATAGTCGATCATATGATGATAATTCAGATCATAGTTTTGATTTGATCGATTTTCATATTGTTGGCACGTGCCAAGACATCGAGAAGTCATTTTTACGACTCACAAAAGCACCAGAAGCGCACGAAATTCGGCCGGAAAAGGTGCTTGTTTTATCATTGGCCAACGCTAAATCTAAATGGATCGAAAAACATGATTATTACTATGCATGCGATCAACTTAAATCCATCCGACAAGATCTAACTGTAAGTACCGATTGATACAAACGGCCACACAAGAATTTTGATTCTGTCTGGAAATCTTGAACGTATACGTTTTTCTCGTTCTTTTAAAATAGGTTCAAGGTATTCGAAATGAATTCACAATTCAAGTGTATGAAACACACGCACGCATTGCCATGGAAAAAGGTGATCACGAAGAATTCAATCAGTGTCAAACACAATTGAAAATGTTGTACGCTGATCTTGGGGGAAACAATCGTCTTGAATTCATAGCTTATCGTATTTTGTACTATATTTTCACGAAAAATACTTTGGGTAAGTGGAGTTCAAATCTAGACTACTGTTATAACAACTCCAATTTCATTTTAACAAATATTACCAAAAACTCTCTCAATCACACAGATTTAACGACAATTCTTAAATCCTTGACGAATAGTGAAAAGGACGATGAGTGTATCGCACATGCATTGAAATTGCGTTCAGCATGGTCTTTGGGAAATTTTGTGAAATTTTTCAATTTATACAAAACGGCACCAAAAAATGCACGGCATTTGATAAATTGGTTCATTGACAGAGAACGCAAAATCGCCCTAAAAAATATCATCAAAACGTATGTAACATTTAGTCAGAACAGGTGGTGACTCTTTAAGTTCTTTTAATTCTCATCTGCACACATATTTCACAGACCATCTTTTGTCATTTTCGTAATCCAATAAATTTTTTTCTTTCGGAATTCCATAGCTATCGCCCAAATTATCCGGTCGAATTGGTTGCAAAAGTGCTAGCGTTTGAATCGTGTGAAAAATGTGTTGAGTGGATGACGCCGTTTAACGTGGCAATTACCGATAACACAACAATTGATTGCAAAACAAGTGCCTCAGTAGCAATTCCTCTAATTGTCTGAACATCTTCGAATCCCAGAACTATCAAAATAAGTTTCATCGAAACACAAATACTCATTTCCTGTGATGTAACTCAAATTGCATCTGGACCAATCATAACAATCCTAATAGAAACAAATTTAACTGATCGACAATTTCGTGTTAATGACTATGAATCAGTTTATTTTTTTTATTCAATGAACTCTATACCGTATTTTTATGAGCTGATAATTTAACAAAGTAATTCTTTTGGTATATTGCCTTCCTTAACAAACAAAGTTTTTAATGGAGAATTAAAAAAAATGCAAATTTGCTTACAAAATCAGATAAAGACATGAATAAAACATCATTTCGCGATGTTTATTTTTTCTTTAGTATCGCATACTCGCCGCTTTAAATATATCGTGTTAAATTTTGAGTTTGTGTTACTTTAACAATTTGAAAAATCAAAATAACTAATTGTTGGACGATAAATTTGGAGGAGAGCTAAACTATATCGTATTGATACCGACCGAAAATGAGATGAGAAATGGAGCGATTGATACACAACAGGAGATGAGATTAATACAATAATATCGTCGACCAATTGTATTTCTGTTAAGCATTGCACTGACTTGGCACTTGTTCGCTTTTGATGAAATGACAAATGTAGAACGCTTCATTGGCTGTGCATGGGCATTGGATGTGCTTCTGTTTACGAGACATTTTATACTGTGAGATAATGCTGATTTACCCAAACTATGTGTTCGTCTGACTACAATTAATGGGGACATTTTTTGCATCCAAATCAAAATCAACATTCAATTCATCGCAAACAAATATGAAATCTTACTCAAAATCAAATGAAAATTTAAAAACAAAACATCATTTGCCAAACAAACCACCATCACTTCAAACCATGCCTAAAATTATGTGCTACATAAACACAATACAACAACAATCGGAACTCTGAAATAATACCATCAGTCTGTGAATATACAATGAACTTTATCAACGGAAAGGTGTTTGTGAATTCACATAAATTGCCAAACAAAGGATATACATTCATATTTTAACAGATTCAATTCATACAACTCGAAAAACTCTTATTGGCCACTAAATAAAAGAGCTACAAGTTAAAATTAGAGAATTTGGATTTATAAAAATGATTTATTTGATAAAATTAATTCCCATTTACTTGTACGAGCCAATTTTTTCTCTCATTTTAATAAAAATAAACTACACGTACATGTATATTCTAAATAAAACTTGATTTACAGGTTGCTACAGGAAACGGATAATCATACAATTTGTACGGAAAACACACAAGCATCAATTCTGAGATGTACTTCATAAACATTGGGCGAATAATTGTTTTCTTAATTTAAACATCAGCATTTTGTTTGCGTGTTGTTTAATCATTCCTTCAATTATAAAACCAACAATTCTTTTGAAGAACCACATTTTTCCTCCATATAATCGTAATAGTTTGCATTATTTACTGCAGTAAACTTATTTGGAGTTTTTTTTTTATTTCGGATATTATTAAATATGTCAACTTTCCTACCGTATTGACATTTTTGTTTAAGTTAAAGGATCAATAGAGACTAATTAAACAAGGAAAATACTCTTTTTCAAAATAAATGCTTTTTAATGAAACATCTTTTATTGCCTTTTATAAAAAAAATCGAGAAAACATTTGTACTTTTTTTATCATCAAAAACTTAAATAAATTGAAAATGTTGAGTAATATTTTGATGTGAATTTCATTGTCACTTGTCAACTTCCGCTTCGTTGATTTCATCATCTTTAGTAGTTTCGTTTCCAGCCAAAGACGAAGAAGATTGGTCAGGTAACTGTTGACTTCCGAAGCTTTGAGTTGGGAAAATTGACTGGGATGGCATAAAATTATCAGATGTGGTACGCTGACTGGATGGCATTTGCTGTAATGGAAAGATAATTTTTAATCTTTCGTTTTCAACGTTTGAATAATTTGTTTGAAAGGTGAGTTGCTTAGCACGCCCAAAATTCTGAACATGACAGAATAATTTTGCTTGAATGCAATTCTTAAGAACGCAATATCTATGTTTTGATCAGCAAAACTTATTTACAAAGAAAACTTTTTCAAGAATACAAATGATTCGTACCTGTGATGCGGTTCCAATTGATGGTGGTGGTACATTTTCAATCGTTAAAGAATCAGTACAATCATCTACTTTATAAATTCCAGTAAGAAAGTCAGACAACTCGAACATATTCGATCGCAATGAGATGATAATGAATTGTGCATTTTTGGTACGATCTCTTATATAGTTGGCAACAATAGATACATTTTTGAAATCAAGAGCCGCATCGATTTCGTCCATGAAATACAATGGTGAGGGTTTATAGTAATGTAAAGCGAAAACCAGTGCAAGAGATGAAAGAGTTTTCTCTCCACCCGATAGATTTGAAATGTTTTTCCAGGACTTGCGATGTGGACGCACACTGAACGATATACCTTCGCTGAAAGGATCCATTGAATCAACCAATTCCAACTCGGCATTGCCGCCTTGCGTAATCATTGCATACATTTCCTTCAATTTATGTGTTATAATGTTGAAGCCATTCATGAATTCATTGTAACGACGCTTTTTGATATCCTCAAACAATTTCCGCATTTCATTTCGTTTGGCGGTTATGTCTTCCAATACTTTTATGCGATCCATATAAACATCAAGTTTCTTCTGATATTCATCAATTACATTTAAATTTGGTGTCTTTGCCTTCAGTTCGCCCTCAAACACTTCAATACGGTACTGAATTTCGTCGATTGCATATGTGGCCAATTCTTCATCGGAATACGTTTTTAGTGGCTGTGGTGCATCTTCATTTGGTATATTGTGTAATTTGAGTGGCTCCAATTTCTTTTTGTAGTACGGTATGCTTGCTTTCAAATCACGTACCAGTTTTTCAATCTTTTGAAGTGTTTGTTCGAGTTCAACGCGTTGCAATTTGGCGTCCGATTCTTGTTTCTGCAATGCGATGACTTCCTTTTTCGTATCACTCGAACCATTTTGTGTTTGTGAGATTTCCTTAATTATCTCCTGTAAGCGTTTCTGAATTTCAGATGCATCCTTTTCAGCTTGAGCTCGTTCATCGTTCATTCGCAACAAATCACTTTGCGCAGTTGCTATATCTTCTTTCATTGTGGCTATGTTTTCTTCTGCTTTTTTTACATTTCGTTCAGATGCAGCGATTTCAACCTTCAATTTGGTCGCTTGATTCGATAGTTTTTTTATTTGTTTTTCTATATTTTGAATGGATTTTTCAACCGAACCAATTTGATCTTCGTTGATAATTTTAACTTCTTGGTTCACTGCATCAACTTGATCCTGGAGCTGCTTTGTATCGGCAGAACATTTGTCAAATGTTTTCTTGCGATTGTCAATTTCACGATTTAGTTCGGCCACTTTCTTCGGATCAGAACGCGATTCTTCCATGATTTGTCGCTGATCTTCCAGCTGTATCTCAAGTCCTGGAATTTGTTGTGCATAGGTCGCTATATCTGTCTTGAATCGTTTCAAATTGGCCTCCTCTCTTGGTAGCCTTGCTTTTAATTGGGCCAATGTTTTTCCTTTTTCACCTTGGATTTGCTGTGCATGGTTAATTTCGTCTTGGATTTTTTGTGCTTTTGCACGGATTTCATCCAGACCTTCAGTGGTAGTATTGCCACCAATTGATGTGTTATGTGATACAGATGTTTTGGTTTTCACTTGTTCGCCCATTTTTCCACGAAATTGTGTACGACCACCACCACTCATTGTGCCGGACGTTTCAATTACATCGCCTTTTAATGTTACAACACGATATCGCTTGGCACCGTATGCGATTCTTGTTGCTTGATCCATGTCATTTGCAACAAGCGTATCTCTCAAGGCAAAGTAGAAAGCTGCGACCAATCTTTCATCTTCAATACGAACCAAATCATATAAGCGAGACGCATTTTCAGGTCTGTGCAAAAAAGCATAAAAAGTTACATGAAATGATTGGTTTAAAATCTAAAATTTAAAGAAACGTACGTTTGAATTGGACCGGCATATTCAGCATAATGTTCAATCTTCTCCAAAGCGATGAATGTTGCACGTCCCACGTCATCTCGTTTCAAACTGTTTATGCACTGTTCGGCTGTTTCCACTGTGTCGACAACAATGTTATCAAGACGTCCACAGCATGTTGATATGGCAACATCATACTTCTTATCAATGCCACCCAAATCTCCCTACAATACATTCAGAGAATAGAGATCAGTTTTTGTTTCATTCGAATGACATTCAAAAGTTGGTGATATTTACCAGACGACCCAGAACACCTGGAATCTCCCCTTCAATTTTCTTGCGCATCAAATGTTCGAGGACCTTATTGTTAGATCGGGCTTGTCGCATCATATGTGACTTTTCTTCGATCTGCAAAAAAAAACATTCATAATACGAAAGGTTTTTATTCATTGTCGAACAACATAAAAAGATTTAAACAACCTACCACTGAACGCAGATTCGCCACTTCCGTTTGGAGTTGTTTTTCTTTTGTTTTATATACATGAATTTCTTGTTCACATTGAGCGATATCTTTTTTTATAGATGGTATAATTTTTTCAGCTTCCGCCAATTCTGTGCGACGTGTTTCCAATGTTTCCTTTGATTTTTCCAACGACGATTTATAGACTTCGAATTTTTTCTTTTCGGTAGACTCGGTTTGCTGAGCCAATTTCAGTTCATTTTCAATAACATCCAATTCCGATTTGGCTGCATCCTGTTTTATTTGGACTTTTGCAAGTTCAGCTTCTAATTTTTGTTTTTTCTCGGTCAATGGTTTTATCTTATCTTGAAGTTTCAACAAATTGCGCTGTAAGATTTCATTCGCTTCATCCTTTTCTTTCGTAAAACGTTCGACTTTTTTTTCACATTCGGTGATTTCTTTTTGGTTTTTAGTCGGAACGCGCTTCAATTCTTCAAGTTCAGCTTCTTTCTTTTTCAGCGTTGTTCCAATTTGTTTTCGACGTTTATTTGTTTCGTCCATCGATGACTGAATTTCATCGTATTTGCTGTCCGCATTTTTCTTCATTTGTTCATGTTCTTCCTTCTTCTTTATGATTCGCTCATAATTTCTATAAATAAAAAAAAATTGAGTGATTTTATGATATAATTTGTAATTTAAAAAAATATTTACGCCATCTCTTCTTTGATCTGTTGTTCTTTTTCCGTGCGTTCTTTGATGATAGCCTCATATTTTATGTCGTGATCTTTCAAATTCTGTGTTTTCTCCTCCAACTCGGCGGTGCATCGTTCAAGACTTTCTTTCGTCTTATATCTATGTGTGTTAATGAAAATCAAACAAAATTAATGTATGTTTATCGTACACATAAAATATACATGTCTGTACGTACATATGCAACTGTGTTTCTTTATTTTTTGTTCGGGTGAGATCGTTTTCCAATTTCAAATATGCAACAGCCTCTTCCATGGGCGCCTTCAAATCGTTCAGCTCACGTTCGGCCATTTTGCAACGATTATGCTTCTCTGTACGTTCTTCGCTCAATATTTCAACATGAGCATGGATTTTTTCCAATGGCTCCTTGTACCGTGTCGTACCGATTATGTCTTCTAAATACTCCAAGTGACCACATTCGTTTTCGTTCTGGGCCTTTGGTTTCATCATAGCAATGGACTCAACTTCACCCTGATTTTCAAATAATCAATTTATTATATTTACCAAACCTAAACATAGTAATCATTTTCTTACTTGCAAGATCAAAAACCGATTGTGATCCAAATCAACATTGTGCTTTTTAAGCAAGGCTGCTACCTCTTTGAAATGTACACGTCTACCATCGATTGTATAGTATGATGAATTATTGCGATGTGCTTCACGTGCGATAATAAATTCGCTGCCTTCGATAATTCGATAGGATCCATCGGTGTTGTCTTCGATCTGTGCAAAATGAATGGCTACACGACAACTATCAGCGTCCGGACATTTTTTCGAATGATGTATCATCAGCGAGAGCTTTTTGCATCGGATTTTATTCGATCGGTAGCCAAATACAAACAACATGGAATCAATAACATTTGACTTTCCACTTCCATTTGGTCCAATAATGGCATGAAAACGCTGTTGATTAGTAATTGAATGGTTTCAGATTTGAAAAGTATTTTGGCGAGAAATCTTAAGAATAATTACGTGACAGAATGGACCCAACGGGACCTCTCCAGCATAGCTTTTGAAATTTGTGTTCATAATCTGGGTGATAATAAGCCGCGCACCTTGTGATTCACTTGAACAGTAAGGTTTGATTGGTGGCGGTATGTAAATGTCACCCACACGATAGCCACCTGGAATACATTTCAAAATGAAAATACTTTTTAATAAAAGATTTCGTTTTTTTGTATCTACAGATATTTTGCAAATAGGACCTAATCAGTGCATCTTTCAACTCGCACGCTGTGTATGCTAAACATAACAGTAATGTTATTGCGTGAAACATTTTAGCAAACACAGGGTTCGAGTTGAGAGATGCGTTAAATAGACGCTATCTATCTGTCAATTACTTTTTTCAGATTTTGGTTCTTTATTACCTTCTTCATCTTCATATAAGGAAGCAGGATCGAAATCTTCATCCATTGGAATTTCATCGTTTGTATTTGGAGCAGATTCACTTGGCAATGCTACAGTTGGTGCACTACCATCAGCACCACTACCACTTTTTCGCATTTTTTTTGGTGATGGCCTCATTTTTCACTTGTTCAAATCTTTGATCAATTTTTCATGAATATTTTTTCTTTCAATTGGATTCGATTTCAACAGAAATGTTATTATTTTATTTATCGCAGTTTTCCCGCTAATATACGTATTCGGTTAAAAAAAATAATCAATTCCTTTCAACACACTAATCGAATTTCAAAATTATTAAACAAATTTTATTAGATGTGAAGCCGTCTTTCATCATATGTACTGCGCCAAAAAGTTGTTTATGTCAAACACCCAAATACATGGTAAATACACGAACGTGAAATTTGCAAGCGTTCGTGTAAATGTCGTTGGATTTCAAAAAACATTCGTAGCTTTAAGCGCCATCTACATAATTTATGTACGTAGTTTTTTTTGGCCCGATGCAAAATTCATAAAACGCCTTTTTATTGAAATATTAGTAAATAATAAAAAAAAGAAAGAAATCATTTTATATATTTGTGGTATTATTTATTTTAAAATTGCATATATTTTTCGTGAAATATTGAAACAAAAGAAAAGTCTGGAATGAAGTTCATTCTACCAAATATATTTTTTTCTAACTCATAACCGTCAATTTTTATATTGGCATTTTAAATGTCAAGCTCTTTCGAAGAATTCAAAAATGCAGCTTGTTTTAATATTACCCCACGAAAGTGAGAAATTTAATTTAAAATGACATAAAACAAAGAAGAAATAAATGAATGACCGAGAATGAAAGTGGGACTTCTCTTCAGAACATAGAAATGTGTAACAAATCTTAAAGATTTTATTGAATTGTAGTACCAACGCAAATTTTTTCGAAATGAAACACGACGTTGTGTTTTACATTTTGGTTTCGTCACTCGCTCTTCACCTCGGAAGATGTTTTTTATTTGATTCTCAAATACTATTCAACTTTGTGTATCACCTGGTGAAATCAGAATGAAAAAAAATCACGGTCTGAAACTTTTTCACTTTGGGAGTGCTCTATACCGAGTCTCCGAGAGTTTCATATCAACTTGCTATGTGATACCTCTTGAATAACCTTATATGTTGACATTTGATTTACATTCCAGTTCATGTTAAAGATTTTTTCTCAACTTTTCTGAAGGTATCTTTGTTTCTCGACGGTTCCTATATTGTCATCTCATAAAAATCGTAAAAATTAGTCTTTTTTAACTCGTAACATCAAAATCAATTTTTTTATTGGTAGCATCGTAAAAATGTTATTATGTTGTTATGGTTAGCTCTGATGTGAAAAATTTCAAAAAAAAATAGAACAGAAAAACATCAAGAAATTATTAAATAAATGGCTACATTTTTATTGTCTACAAAAAAAACTTTTTCTTCACTGTGACCAAAATAAAAAAAAATGGAATACAAAAGACAAACAAAATTTAAATTATTTAAATGGTCTTAATCTAGGTCTTAATTAGAATACAATATTGATTGTATGAAAAGATGTCAAAGAATGGTTACTAAATGGAATAATGCTGTTCTGTTTTTTAGTTTAATGTTACCACCGAGTCAAAATGCTCAAAATTGTATAGAACTTTTGTACCATCAACTCGAACAATTTGTTTGGTTTCGGCATTAGCGAAATTGTCATCGATATTTATGATGTATACACCGTGTTTGCCACAGGTCGTTCCGAATTTCGAATGTTTCATTTCAATAAATGTCTGGACTGCTTGCTTTTCATCTTCATCCGTTTCGTCGAATGTTTTCGAGATGTGCATCAATTGTAGTCCATCTGCGCTAAAGATATATAGAATGGGAGCTCGGTATGCAAATGCTTGTGGAGCATTTTTCAACCAATTTATTTCTGTTGGACGCGTGCGACAGCCAAATTCATTGACAAAAATACCAAAATCTTTGAAACACATCAAATACTCTTGCGTATTGATGGCAAATGTGCTCAATGGTCTTGAGCTAAGAGTGTGCACCAAACTGGTATCACTCAAATCAATGAATTCTTCTGAGATCAGCGTATTCAAATCGATTTCGAAAAATTTGTCCGAGCTTACGATTGCTGTAAATGGTGTGTAGTAAATCGATTGTACGGGTGAAGCTGTATCTAGTGCTCGGATCGCTTTAAAATGCTTAATTTCAATATCATATCGTAGGATGACGATTTGTGTAGATGTAGCAGCAATTGCGATGGGCTCCGAAATTTCTTGATCACGATCTGTGTTATCAAATATCTTAGCGAAACGCCACAAGTCAGAAGTTGGAGTGTTTTCCATCACAAATGGTAGGTTTAATTCAACGTATTCCATTCCAGTGTTCAAACAAACGGATGCATTTGCACGCGTCTGAAGATGTCTCAAATCGCACTGTAATAATTTTTTTCCATTTTCGCTGATCAAAATCGATTTTGAAAAATCAGTAACAATGGCCATATTGATAATATTGTCTATGTTAGCGATGTGAATCAGTTTCTTATTGGTGATATTGTATGCCTTCAAACCGGAAGTACAACCTGTAATTGAAACATAATAAACCATTATTAAATTACAATTTTCAACAATTTTCAAATTAAAACGTACCCAAAAGTAAAACATTGTTATCGATTTCATGTATGCATAAAATTTCCAGGGCTGGACTCATGTCTGATTCTTTCAAAATGACATCATTCATGTATCGGGGCTTTTGTGGAACGTCCAATAAAGATATATCATCGTCATTCGAAGGTCCGTCACTTACTTCTGGCTGACTGTTGCATTTCATGTTGCTGCCACGACAGTATTGATGAACGGAAGCATTACACTTTTTACATTGATATACTGTATCGCTTACAAAGTGCTTCTTGCAAACAAGGCACGCCTCTGACATATCAACAGTATTCGAATACGAAGTACGTTCAAAGAGATGCGTACCTGAGTTCATATTCTCTGGTGAAGATATTTTCGTTTTAATTTTAGCCACCTCTTTGGAACTATTTGAAGAGTTAACCGTCGATTTGATAGGATTTTTATCCTTTTTCTTCGATGCCCGATCATTAATCGTATTTGATTTCGTTGTTTTTATGCTGTGTGATTTATGGCAAGCGTTCGATTTATCAACTTCAACATCTTTTTGAGCATGACTTACGATTGGCGGTATATTTTCTTTCTTCGATGAATTACTGGCACCGAACAGCACCTCGGCCAAAGTTTTTTTCTTTTTTTGTGTCAATTCATCCACACGTTTTTGCAAATAATCGATAAGTTTTTTGTATTGTGCTTGTGTTGCTTCCGACTTGATTTCACGCTGTGTTTGATACTTGTTCAATTCAGACATTGTTCCATTTAATTGTTCAAGTTCCATTCTCAAATCTGTATAATTTTCATTCAATGACGAATAGTCAAAGTGCAACTTTTGATAGTTCTCTTTGGATATGTAAAGTTCAGTGAGTAACTTTGAATTCTCCTCCTTTACTATAATGATTTCTCTATCAAGATTATGGTTTACACGCTGTAAACTTTGTATTTCTTCTTTCTGAACTTCGATTAATTCTTCAGATTTCATCAAATAGTCGGCCTTTTCTAGTAAATCTTGCTGCAATGTATCCACGTTTTGTTGACATTCGGTCAATGTATTTGTTAGTCTGGCCACCTCGGTTGTCATTTCCGACGATTTTTGTTTCATACTCGAATTTTGTGTTTTTTCCTCAGTCATGTCTTGTTGTAACTTCAATAATTTTGCATCTCGCTCACGAATATCGTCCCAAAGTTTATCAATCGAGACTGATTTTTCTTTATTTTGATCGAGCTGCGTGTTGTACATCTCTTCAAGTTCCACGAGCTGCATTTCCATGAGTGAACACACACTCTTCAAGGTTTCGTTATTTTTATTCAATGCTTCATAGTTTTGTTCACATTCAACTAATTTTTCCATCGTGTTCTCCAGTTTTTCCATTTCTTTACGTAGTTTTTGTGTTAGATGTTGATTTTCGGCCATCAGTGTGTTCTTTTGTTGCTCAAACAAAGACATTTTACTTTTGCATTCATCCAAATCAATTTCCAATTTATGGATTTTCGTATTTTGATTGACAATCAGAACTTTTTCTTTGTTTCGCTCTTTTTCAATATCTGTCCATCTACTGCGTTCAATTTGTAATTCATTTTTTCGTGCTGTCAAATCGTTTTGAAGTTCTGTAATGCGCTCTTCGCGATTTTGTGCAATGATTTTATTCTCGTGCACCTTTCGTGTGAGTTCGTCAGCATCGCTTTGTAATTTCTTCACTTCATGTTCCAATCGACGCTTTTCCCTTTTAATTGTGTCCAATTCTTTTTCGTTTTTCCAAAGTTGCAGATGTGCGGTTCGTGACGCTTGTTTCTCAATTGTAGCCTGTTCCTGCACTGTACACAATTTTTCTTCCAATTTTTCATTTTGACGTTCCAACATTACTTCAACACCGGAAAATCCGGTGTTGGTAACGCGTTCAATCGCTGCTTCTAGCCGTTTTACCGTCTCTTCGAGGCTGTTTGCTCGTAAACGTTGCTCATTTTCACTTTCTTTGGCAAGTTCCAAATCTTTTTTCAATTGAGCTTCGATTTCAGACGATATGCTTTCCAAACTACAATACAAACTGGCCGTGCCATCTGATTTGTGTGCCTGACTTGACAATTCTTCGATTTTGCTTTGTAAATCCATAATTGTGTGAGACAGTTTTAATTTTTCATCATGTAAACTACGATTCTCGTCAATTTCTTTGTTTAATTGACGATTTAGTTTTGAGTTCGTTTCATCAAGTTTATTTTTCTGATCTGAAATTAATTTAAAACGTTGATTATTTTCTTCAATCGTCGATTTAAGTGTTTGAATTTCATCATCAGCCATATTTTTGGCTTCGATTTGCGTTTGCAATCTGGATCGCAATTCACGCAATTGTCCTTCAAAATGGACATTGGATTCGCGATGTTTTCTGGCATGTGCATTAATTTCTGTGTCGCTTTGGTTTTTAGTTGACTTCAAACGATCCATCAAACGGTCAATAGTTTCTTGTAGATGAATACATTCGGCAGATTTCGACTCTAATTCTCTTCCGCAGACTTTTAGCTTTTCCTGAATAGCCAAAACTTCTGATTTTTTCTCGGATATTTGTTTTTCATAGTTTTGTTCCGATTGCTTTTTCGATCTTTCCCACTTTTGGTACGTTGAATTAAGCACATCGGCAATATTGGCGTCATTTTTTACTCGTTGCTCTTCTTCAATTTTCAATGAATTTTTGAGTGTTTTGATTTGAGTACGGCAATTGGCAATTTCAACCGTTTTTTCTTTGAGTTTCTCTTTCAAAGCATTCATTTCCTCTTTCGTAATGCCCAGAATTTTCTCTATCGACGTGGCTTGTGCACTCTTTTTCTGATATTCGGAGAGATTCTTTTGCAGTGAAGAAATATCCATCATTTGTGTATCAATGGTTTTCTGTAAACTTTTCAGCTGCGTTGTTAAGCGATTTACTTCTTGTGAACTTGAGTCGAAAGAAAAATTCGTTCCATCGTTTGCAATATCATCGCAAACGTAACTGAAACCAACAAAAGGCAGATCGAATCCAGAAAAATTATTATTCTTCACCGACGAAGACGTAGATGTGTCAAAAGTGTTATTACGTCTGGACTTTTTTAGGTCCTCTTCGAAATTCGAAGTATCATCTTCTCCATTCAGCGTCGGAATTATAGGCGGGACTTGTTGCCGCAAATTCGACCATTCAATGGACCGGAAAAATTTGTGTTTAATGATTTTCTTGTAGGTAAGACGATTATTTGCTCTTGTTACCAAATGATCAATCAAATCACGAAGATCATTTGAGATTTCAACATCAGATGGATAGTGTAGGATGGTGTTTGTACCATCAACATATGACAAAATCTGATTATATGTATCGTGAACGTTGTGGCTATGAAATGGCGTTTTTTCTGTCAGCATCTCATATGCAATAATTCCCATCGACCAAAAATCACATGTTTCCTAAGAAATTTAGATTTATCAGATGTATAGTCAAAACTCTACGATATTAGAAACTTACATTGTATGTTGTCTTCATCGGTCGTTTTGCGTGTATAGGCTGCAGTAGTTCAGGAGCTAACAAAAATGCATACAAAATGTGTAAAAATTAAGTAACTCAAACATACAACGTTTTAATAATTAATATTTATTATTTACCAATGTAGTCTGGTGTTCCGGCCGGTGTAAAACTAACTACATGTCCATCTTTTTCGATAGAAATGGCGCTTCCAAAGTCAGCCAATTTCAAATGACCAAACCGATCCAGCAGCACATTTCCAGGTTTAACATCACGATGAACAAAACCAAGTGTGTGCAAAGCATTCAGAGCCAATGTTATTTCAGCCAAATAAAACTGAATCACATCCTCAGGAAATGTATTATTTCGAATCATGAGACTGAACAAATCTCCGCCTAAATATATCGTAAAAAAGTAAATTAAATCGATGTATTTATGCAAAAAGGGTGTGTTTCTTTTTTTAATTAAAAAAAAAAGTAACTCACCAGGCAAGTATTCCATTACCAAGTACAAATGTGTGTTATCCTATAAATAAATATTTATCAATTCATTTCCGTCTTTCGCATCCGAATTTTGAACGAAAACAAACTTACTTGAAACGCATATTGTAATTTTGGTATCCAGTCAGAGCGACTTATGGCCATAATATTGCGTTCCTCTTTCGATTGTGCAAATGAACTTTTTGGGATTTTTTTAATAGCATAAACATCGCGTGTAATATTCTCAATGGCCAAATGCACCTCACCAAAAAACCCTTTGCCAATCAAATCTTTGATCTTGAAATCATTAATATTGACGCGCTGCTTCTTTGTTTCGCTAACGGCATTTTGATCTAATTAAATTCGGATTGTTGTTATGTAATTTGAATAAAAATAAAAAAATATTAAAAAAAAAAACGTTAAAATAACATACATTTCTTTGAAAATTCGGAAATATTTCGATCGTTTTTCTTAAGGGCGTCCTTATTACACTCATTGTATAGTACTTCAAATGCATCAAGCAAAATTTCACGATTCAGTGTATTGTTTGAATGAACATTGCAATTCAAATTATCCGAACGACCCACAATCAATTTATTCAAACGATGTGTTCGGGAACTTATTGAATTATTTGTCGTCATGTTTTCGTTTGACGGCGTCGTATGATGCTACCGAAATTATAAAATGCATACACAAACTTATACTAAATCAATTTGAGGTGAGCGTAGCAAAAAAGAAATCAATATGTTATCACACGAAATGATTTAAATGTTATGATTTTATATTATTTCAAATATTTTGAAATAATTTGTACTTAGAACGCACGAGAACGTTAAAAAGACGCACACATAATACAACGTATATTTGGCTTTGAAACCAAAGCCTTATGTGATGGTTGACGCATTCGATGTGTTGCCATTGCAAGTTTCGTAGTTATGTTTCAACTGACGTTCGACTGTCAATTACAAGCGATAATGTACTTAGCATTCTAAGTCTGAATATGTTTATGTATGAAGAAAAACAGAGCAAAAAGACGTATATGATTTTAAAGTAAAATTGAAAAATCAGTGGCAGTGCCCAGTTGCATGAATTTAATATTTAGACACAGGCTGAATTTTCGAAATATATACTACACCATTATCTACGCAATCGTTTAGTCATGCAATGTGACACGCTGGAAGAATGAACTAGCGTGATCGAGAATACTTTGAAATAAATCGCTAGAATTTTCATCAAATGTTTATAAAAGAAAAACACATATTTCTCAGCATTTTATCTATTTATTAAATGATTTTCTTCATGCGGGCATTATAAAATTCAAATATTTTGAAATCTTTTTTTTTTATTTTAAAATAAATTCATGCTTATTCACGTCAAAATGTCGATAGATCAACTTCAATTCCTTTTCGGGTGTTTCTAATCTTATTGAACTACGCCTATTTTTTTATATATATTTTTTTTTATCAGCATCTTAAACTAACTAAATGATGTCAAAATGTGTATATGCCAATAAAGTTCGTATATGGTATATGATGTCAAAGTAACAATTGAATAGAAATATTTCTGTTTCACCGATTAAAAGAAAAGAAAAAACAATTTCTAAAAAAATATCACCATTCTGTCCCTAATATTGTAAAGCTAATGGCATTTTCATGCAATAAGATTCTTTGGCCGTTTTAAAATTTAACTCGGCTTTCGTTGAGCACTTGAAATTTATCATCAAGTATGTAGGCTATTAAAATTCAGCACCACAATTGGTGCAACGTTTGCTCTTTAGTGCAAGACAGCATAGAATTCCAAGCGGAAAACAGAAAATCGCACAACAAATGCCAAGACAAGTATAATCATCTTCGAGAATACCAATCCGACAAGCTGGACATCCATTGATCACAATAATTTCGGTTGGTACAGCAATTGTCGCCTGGCCAAGAGTTCCATAGCTTGTATTTGTGGGTATTGTGGGCAAAGGTCGAATTGGTTTTGTTATTACCTCTGGTTGAACTTGTGGTAATGGTTGTATCGGATAATTTGGCATGTAACTGCCACTTGGTACAGCAATTGAACTCTGTACCATTCCTGACCCAACTAAAAGAACAACAAACAGTACAAATTAGTTGATGCATTGTGATGAGTCACACAATTGAAATATATAAATTGATTATTTGTTCAATTTATCTAATTCTCATTTAAATAATGCGAAAATTGTAAATATATGCTAACCTGGCGGTGCCGATGGTGTGATGGGCGAATTAATCGCTTCATTATACGATGGTGGTTGATCTTGATACATCCTGAATTATTAAATGTATATATATAAAGTTTTTTTCGTTCGATAAAAAAAAGGGAAACAATTGAATTCTCTACGTCGTCTTTGTGTTTATCAATAGTTCAAATAATTTGCAATGTTCGATTCAATGAGTAATCAGTTGAAATGTCAAAATAAAATACGGTCTCGTTCACACGAATGGTATACAAATTGGATTGTAAGTATATTATAATTTGGGTTGTTATTCAATTGACGGTTTTTGCGTTGTTTACTTAAATTTGCTTCGAAGTTCGATTTTTCGAAATAAAAATGAAATTAGAATGCATTTTGAATGTTAATTGATTTCCGCTTATGTTTTTTTTCACACAAATATGGTCAATATATCTGCTTAATTATTCGTAGTTAACGTACATAAAATGTGTCAGTTGTGTGTGTATGTGTGTGACTTCGAAAACGAGTCTGTTTTGACATATAAGTTTTGACGTGACAACTGCAGTAATCTACGAAAATTGTATATTCCAAATAGAAATTTTTCATTGAATATAAGTGACACATATGCGAAAAGCGATTGTCTTTTGGAGAAAATTTACCTAGTGCATGAAAACCGAATGTTACGGTGGTTTTGTTTACGCGATAAAGTCCACTCGAAATATCTCTCGTTTGTAATCAAGCATTTGAATATAAAGAGCAAGTAATAAAAATTTTGCATAAGAATTTACGTATTAAATTATTGTTGACTGTGATAACCTTAATACAGAACATTGTTTTCGTCATTCATTCGTTTATTTGTAACATAGAAGGTGCATTCAATAAAGAAGAAGAAGCAGTGAAAATACAACCAACATTGTGGTGTAGAATGAATGTATTAGCAAACACATAATCAATTGTGTGTGTCGCAATATTGTAACAAAAAAAAGTGAAATATTTGTGAAAAAAAATACATTTCAATTTTTACGATGTCGTAATTTAAATGGTTTTTTTTCTTGCAAAATCATTTGTGTAAGTGTTAATTTGTCTGAATGTAAAATGAAATGAACGAGAGAAATCACTTTGACAAGTCTGTATTAAGTTTTAGATACGTCACATTTAGGTGAACGTGTATCCAAAACATATACAGTGAGAGTCATTTGACATAAAAAATATCGATTTTTTTCATCGTCCAAACAAATTAGAATAATTTATTCCAAAATTGGCGAACATTGATACATATTTCATGTGGCAATAATAAAATGTTTGCTCATTTTTTTTCAGAGATAAAACATTTTTCGAATTACTAAAGAGAAACAAAATCTGAAAGAAGAAGAAAACAATGCAAAATAATAATACGACAAAAATGGCAAAAAAGACATTCATCGAACGTGCTCTCGAACAGATTTTAGCTGACAAAGATATATCTCGATCGCATCATTTGCAATTGAAAAAGGCTTGTGAGTCAGCACTCGGTACGTTTAAATCTTTAATAACCTACTTATCAGTTTTATAGACGCAGCGACATTTGATAAGGGCGTGTAATTTTTTGTTCTCTATTGAATTGAGGTGAATGAACAAGTGAACTCATCGTATTTTTTACGTCTGAATTTTTTTCAGGTGAAATAAAGCAATTGAAGGATGGTGGTCATATTGAATCGATCGATGGCCAATCAACGGCCTTGCCATTGCCCAAAAATGATTCAGCGAATGCTATAAATGCGGAAAAATATTTTCTACCATTTGAATTGGCGTGTCAAAGTAAAACGCCGCGTATTGTTGTCACCGCTCTTGATTGTTTGCAAAAACTAATCGCATATGGACATTTAACGGGAAACATTCCCGATTCATCAAGTCCCGGGCGATACCTTATCGATCGTATTGTATCGACCATATGTAATTGCTTTAGCGGACCACAAACGGACGATGGAGTTGAACTACAGATAATTAAAGCGCTTTTAACTGTTGTTACATCACAATATATCGAAGTTCATGAAGGAAACGTGCTTCAGGTATTTGGTCAATTCATAAATCCAGAACATAAATGTCGAAACAAATGTTGATTGTTTTTCTTTTTTTTTTCAGGCTGTGCGCACTTGCTATGACATTTATTTATCGAGTAAAAATTTAATCAATCAAACGACAGCACGCGCAACACTTACACAAATGTTAAATGTGATTTTCACGCGAATGGAAAATCAAGCATTTGAAACGAATTCAGAAACATCAGCGGACAATTCAACAATACAAATTCCCGTGAATGCTTCGCCAGTTGAATCGAATGCGAACGAAAAAGTGCTTAACGACGATACAAAAAGTAGCGAACAAATTCCGAGAAAAGATGTTGCCGCCACCGCCGTCAACGCCTCCGTCGATATTGAATCAGACGAACTTTACATTAGACACGTTCTAAATGAAATTATTGACGAAGCATGTCAAATCGTGGAAAATAAGTTACGGCCCAATGAGAATGTCGATGGTGCAAGAGAAATGGTCGCCGAACAATCATTCGATGATGCTCAAGTGACAAAGAATGACATTGAAACGGAAAATAAATTAGATGAACCAACAATATCAACGCTTGAACCAACCACACCAACAACGCCAAAAGCCACATCTGAGTCCATTCCACGCGTACCATCACAAGAAAGTGTTGAAATTCAAAGTGAAAATGATAATGTGGTAACGGCCAAATTTACTCATATTCTTCAAAAAGATGCATTCCTTGTGTTTCGTGCGCTGTGTAAACTCTCAATGAAACCATTGCCCGATGGATATATCGATGAAAAATCACACGAACTTCGTTCAAAAGTGCTATCATTGCATTTACTGTTGTCAATTTTACAAAATGCCGGACCAGTTTTTCGATCAAATGAAATGTTTATCATGGCAATCAAACAGTATTTATGCGTTGCACTATCGCAGAATGGTGTCAGTCCGGTAAAAGAAGTCTTTGAACTGTCATTATCCATTTTTGTGGCATTGCTGTCAAATTTTAAAGTGCATTTGAAAAAACAAATCGAAGTTTTTTTCAAAGAAATCTTTTTGAATATATTGGAGGCGAGCACATCATCATTTGAACACAAATGGATGGTAATTCAAGCACTAACTCGAATTTGTGGCGATGCTCAAAGTGTTGTTGATATTTATGTAAATTACGATTGTGATTTATCGGCGGCCAATTTGTTAGAGCGATTGGTAAATCATCTTTCAAAAATCGCTCAAGGTCGTCAAGCAATTGAAACTGGTATTCGACCGATAGAAGAGAAAGCGATGCGAGTTCGTGGACTGGAATGTCTTGTTTCGGTCTTAAAATGTATGGTGGAATGGAGTAAAGATCTGTACGTAAATCCAAACACACAAACAACATTACTTGAACCAGCAACCAAACCCTCGAATGCAAACAATTATGAAACGAACAGTGTCAATGAGAACGGTTCCACGCAATTGAAATCAACTACTTTGGGTGGATCAAGTCAAAGCCTTAATTCAATGGGCAGTTCAATCAATCGAGAAGTGTTAGACTTACCCGAAGAATTGGAAGAACGAAAACAACGTAAAGAAGTTATGGAAACCGGTATCGATATGTTTAATCGTAAGCCAAAAAAAGGGGTTCAATTTTTGCAAGGGCATAAATTAATCGGATCAACGGTAGAAGATGTGGCTAAATGGCTTTTAAAAGATGAACGTCTGGATAAAACATTAATCGGTGATTATTTAGGTGAAAATGATGATCATTGTAAACAAGTTATGTGTGCATACATCGATGAAATGAATTTTGCCGGTATGGATATTGTGCTTGCGTTGCGAACATTTCTCGAAGGATTTCGACTGCCGGGCGAAGCACAGAAAATTGATCGTCTTATGGAGAAATTTGCTAGTCGATATTGTGAATGTAATCCAAATTTAACATTGTTCTCGAGTGCTGACACCGTTTATGTGCTAGCATTTTCGGTAATCATGTTGACAACCGATTTGCATTCGCCGCAAGTAAAGAACAAAATGACAAAAGAACAATATATCAATTTGAATCGTGGCGTTAGCGATAGCAAAGATTTACCAGAAGAATATTTATCGCAAATTTATGATGAAATTGCTGGCCAAGAAATTAAAATGAAAAATACTGTAAATAAGCCGGGAAAACAATTTATAGCCAACGAAAAGAAGCGAAAACTTTTATGGAACTTGGAAATGGAAGCAATGTCAAGTACAGCAAAAAATCTAATGGAATCTGTATCGCATGTTAAATCACCATTTACATCGGCAAAACATCTCGAACATGTACGGCCAATGTTTAAAATGGCATGGACACCTTTTTTAGCGGCCTTTTCTGTCGGTTTACAGGACTGTGACGATCCTGAAATTGCAAGCCTTTGCTTAGATGGTAAGAACTGATTTTTAATTTATTTTCATTAGTACAATTTTAACTGGTATCTATCGTATTTTTGTTTTCTTTTCAAGGTATTCGATGTGCTATTCGTACCGCGTGCATATTTCATATGACACTCGAAAGAGACGCATATGTGCAAGCGTTAGCCAGATTTACATTGTTAACGGCAAATTCACCAATGACTGAAATGAAGGCGAAAAACATTGATACCATTAAAACGCTTATTATGGTTGCACACACCGATGGCAATTATTTGGGCAGCAGTTGGCTTGACATTGTCAAATGTATATCACAATTGGAATTGGCACAGATGATTGGCACAGGCGTTCGACCGCAATTTCTTTCCGGTCCAACACATCATCGTGACGCACTTGATCCGAGTGTTAAAGAGCACATTGGCGAAACAAGTTCACAAAGTGTTGTTGTAGCCGTCGATCGTATATTCACCGGATCGATTCGTCTGGATGGTGATGCAATCGTTGATTTTGTAAAGGCTTTATGCCAAGTGTCGCTGGATGAATTGAATAGTGTACAACCGAGAATGTTTTCATTACAAAAAATCGTCGAAATTTCATACTACAATATGGGACGTATTCGTTTGCAATGGTCGCGCATTTGGCAAGTACTCGGTGATCACTTTAATACGGTTGGTTGTAATGCAAACGAAGAGATTGCATTCTTTGCGCTTGATTCATTGCGTCAATTGTCAATGAAATTCATTGAAAAAGGTGAATTTGCTAATTTCCGATTTCAAAAGGAATTTTTACGACCATTTGAACACATAATGAAAAAGAATAATTCGTCAGCAATTCGTGATATGGTTGTACGGTGTGTGGCACAAATGGTGAATAGTCAAGCGCCGAACATTCGATCCGGTTGGAAGAATATTTTCTGTGTTTTTTATTTGGCGGCTGGTGATCAAGACGAAAGCATTGTCGAAATGGCATTCCAAACAACGGGCAAAATTATAACCGATTTATACAAGCAACAATTTCACATAATGATCGATTCATTTCAAGATGCTGTGAAATGTTTGTCAGAATTTGCATGTAATTCGGCTCGATTTCCGGATACATCGATGGAAGCGATACGTTTGGTGCGAACCTGTGCATTTTGTGTATCCGAATCACCAAATCTATTTGCCGAACATGCCGGAATGGAGAATGATGTTTCGGTATCGGAAGAAGATCGAGTTTGGGTACGCGGATGGTTTCCAATGCTATTCAGTTTATCGTGTGTGGTGAATCGTTGTAAATTGGATGTACGTACACGTGGTTTGACGGTGCTGTTTGAAATTGTTAAAACACACGGTGAATCATTTAAACCGAATTGGTGGAAAGATCTATTTAACATTCTCTTCCGAATTTTTGACAATATGAAATTGCCAGAACATCAAACGGAAAAAGCCGAATGGATGACAACGACATGTAATCATGCATTGTATGCAATTATCGATGTGTTTACTCAATATTTTGATGTTCTTGGACCATTATTGCTGAGCAATCTATATACACAATTGCATTGGTGTGTTCAACAGAGTAACGAACAATTGGCACGATCGGGAACGAATTGTCTTGAGAATTTGGTGATTTCCAATGGATTGAAATTCACCGATGACACATGGGATAAAACGTGCCAATGTATGGTTGACATATTCAATTGTACGTTGCCAAAAGAGTTGCTTACGTGGAAACCAACAAGTGCCGATCACATGAATAACATCCGAAATCATTCAATCGAAAATGGTGACATTCGACATAATAATAATAGCCAACAACAAATTCAAGGCATTTTAAAACGAACAAATTCACAACATTCAGTCTATAGTTTAAATGCTGAAGATGTTAAATCTGATGTGTACCATTCACAAAATAGCGTATTTGCATCATTACTTATCAAATGTGTTGTTCAATTGGAATTAATTCAGACGATCGATAGTATTGTATTTTTCCCAACCACATCACGAAAAGAAGATGCCGAAACATTGGCACTGGCTACGGCTGATGTAACTGGCAACATGACATCCAGTCAAACCGAATGCCAACGCGAAGAACAAGGAATGTACAGCTATTTGAATACAAAACATCTATTTCAGCTGATTGAATGCTTGATGGAAAGTCATCGATTTGCGAAACGTTTCAATTCGGATCATGAACAACGTAATATTTTATGGCGTGCCGGTTTGAAGGGTTCGGTTAAACCGAATTTGTTGAAACAAGAAACAACATCGTTGGCATGCGTATTACGAATATTATTGAAAATGTACAATGACGAATCGAGATCGTGTGAATGGCCCGAAATAGAAAATCGCCTCATTGATGTGTGCAAAGAAGCCTTTGAGTATTTTATGTTATTGCAAAGTGAAGCGCATCGTGATGCCTGGACATCATTATTACTACTTGTTTTAACAAGAATCATTAAAATGCAAGACCAACGGGTAAGTTATCAACACATTTTTGCATCAATTTACGGCCATTAATTTGTAATGCAATTTCCCTCTCTCTCTCTCTCGTTTCAGTTTGCTGCGCATATATCTAGTTATTATTTATTGTTATGTGAAATTAATTGCTCTGATTTGAAACCAGAACTTAGAAGTGTCCTTAGACGTTTATTCCTACGAATCGGCCCAGTGTTCAATATAACAAGCACCACGGCTTAAATTAATTGATTTATAAAATGTTTGTTTACGTTTAAACTTATTCGTATTTTTTCCGTGTCTTTTTGAAATTGGGCAATTTAATGAACGATTAGGAAATATTGTATAGATACAAAGTATTCAATGCTGTGCAGACCGATCTACAATAATTTTGTTTGTTCAATGATCAAAGTGAATGAAATATTTCATACTATTATTTTGTGGGACAAGCGCCCTAATAAACGACTTGAGTCAAATAAGCAAAATAAAAACGTCGTGCTATGGCATATTTATTTGAAAAAACAAAACAAGCTGTGAACAATATGTTTGGAGATTCCAATGTTTCGTCCTATAGTTGAATGCATCTGTATAAAGTTTACTCAATATAAATTCGAACGTGTATATTATATTATTATCAAGATGAAAATAATGTCATGTTGAATCAGAAAGAGTTAAAATTCCATTAGAATAAACAAAAGAAATTTATACATTTTTAAAAAAAGAGAGTGGAGTGGACGCGAAAAAAAAAACATTTTAATGCATCAAAAGATTTTTACATTCAAGCAACCAGATAAGCAACATATAAAATGATTTAATACTATTCTCTACTGTAGAAGAGTAAAAATTGTACGAATCGTTACAAAATGTTACAGAAATCTGTTATTAATGAGAAAAGCGTTATTGTTTCTAAAAAAATTCTCCATGGCTCTTTCTCCCAATAACCACTTTCAAAACACTCCACACTACTGACGTTACGAAATTTGTCATTTAATATTTAAGTATATTAAAACAATCAAATGCTGAAATAAAAATAAAAATGCTACACTTTCTATCTATTTTATTGCATAAGACAAAAACAAACAAAATAAATCGCTACAATAAAATGTCAGAAAACTTTTGTTTTAATTTATTACATTCTCATTTTTTGAATCAGATTTTGAAGCAAACGTCTTATGTACCCAGTTTCTTAGTTATACAGATATCTAAAGTTATAGCTTTCCATTTCTTTTTTAAAAATAAAGAGGCTTACGTACGCAAGCTTACTTTTTTTTGTAAAACAGTAATTGCAAAGCTAATTGTAAAAGTAATTTTTAGAAGTGATTTTTACCTCGAAAAAAATATTTCGTTTGAACATTTTCTATTTCGTTCTTAAGTTTTATTGAATCCCTATAAGTTGGGTCCGTAATAAATGCCAGCAAATAAGATTTCTTTGAATTTTTGATCATGAATTACATACAAAAACGGTTGATTACAATAAAAATCCTTATAATATTTCAAAGATATAGGCCATAAAATCGAACCTGTAGTAGCCACGGCTATTGTACCTCGTTCATCAACATTTATTTTTGCCTTATGTACCAATTTAGTATTCAATTTTCTTTCCTTAGATTCAAATAAATCACTAAAATTTGGATTTTTAAACAAATTTTTCATCCCCATACGTTGCATTACCTAGGGTAATCAAAAGAAAAAAAGGAAATTAATCAATGAGTAATTTAATAAAAAATATCGGAAGAATTCCAAAATTTTAACATACCGATTCCAAATGAAACTGTTTTTCAATTGTAAACTTTGGGAGTTTAATGTCAACGTCACCGTAAATTGATCGTACACCGCTGAATACATAATCCAAAATCTCCGCCGTAAAGTCTTCTAATATTTCATCAATATTTACCGAATCGATGTTTGGCAAGAAAATATACATTGAAATCGAGCCTTTTGCTCCCTCATATGGTAGTTTCAGGTATTGTACGTCTAAACTTTTTACTACACCTAATTCAAAATAAATTAGAATCAACTGATGGTTGTCGGAAGAGAAAAAGTAATATCTACCATATTCGGCCGATCTGCGACCTTGCATCATATCAACATAAACTGGTTTGCCATGGGCCGGATAGAATAGATTCCGACCAGTGTGATAAAAGTTGTTAGCCTAAAAAGTATAAAATTCCAATCCATTTGTAATCGAGCGTAACTTTCTTTTTCAAATTCGTTTACTTTGAATTCACATACCCATTTTCCTTGAAAATAAAGAGCATTGACAATAACGAACATTAAGTTTATTCCTCCATCGATAACATTTTTGATATGACCCTTTGTAACATTTGCAACGAATTGGTTTATATGTTGTATACATTGATATGGATCAGTAACAAAATTAAGATGTTCAATACTGTCGTTCAATAATCTTTTGACCGAATCACTACAAACATATTCATTTATTAACAGTGTGATAATAGATATTTGAAGAAAAAAAACAATTACCGCAAGATGATGTCCTGTGCAACGTATAATCTATTAACTGAATAAAGTATTATTGATTGATTTCGAAATCGATTATCTCGCACTTGTTTCTCCAATTTATATATATTCGCAACTTCATCTTTGCTTTTGGCCCAATTCAATCCTAAATAATGTTTTAGTTCTTCCTCTGTTTCACCACCAGCGCCAAAGTAAACTAATAAAAGTGCTTGATATATACTGTGCGGTGAATACACGATATTTTGATTTGGATTTTCCTTTTGTAATGAATCCAATAGAGAAATGGCAAAATTTAGTTGACCAAAATATGGTTGATAATCTCGTTTTTCATCAGGAAAGTCATGAAAATGCCGCTTTATGTAGCGCTTTATTGAATTTTTATTTTGAAATAAAATCGTTGCTACTGCAATCACCGCAAATATTGCAATTATGATAAAAATCACTGATTTTTTCATATTTATGATGGAAATAGGATATAAAAAAATTATTTTTCTTTTCAAAGACCAACTTTTCCCTTTCACTACAAATATGCAACTGAGATGAATGATCAATGCACCATCTGCCTTCTACACAATGAAGGTAAACGTCTGTTCCATACGAAATTATTTTTTCAGTGGGCTTGACTCGAGACTGTTAAGCAATTACGAAAAACGAAGATAGTTGCCTTTTACCTTGAAAAGTATCAACAAAATTCGAATATGTTCCAACTATTTTTTAAATTTCGCATTGTATTGGTGAATATAGTCTCTTTCACTTACATTGGCATGAAATGGACAGATGTGCCTAAAGAGACAAAGGATCAATTGTTGTTCAACAAATAGCTTCGTTAACTTTTTTTCCAAAACCAAAGTACACCTTTTTGTAGGAAGTCATTTTGAGAAAAAAATAAAACGAAAAGTTTTGCTCTCCTTATATATTTATGTTCTAAGTTTGAGCTCCAGAATTGTTAAGCCAAAGATTTGAAGGAGACATCTTATTTTTTAAATCTATCTCATAACGTCTGAGTTTATTTTGGGCGACATCTTGTGAAAAAAGATATAGTCAAGATATGTGTCATTCTATCAATAATATCAAATTCTGCTGTCATAGCTATTGTTATTCTTCTCTAAAAACCTAGGAGCTTAATACCCGCGTAAACATGCCAGACCACCGTACACTTTATCTACACTTTGCTCACACCTTCATTTTCATGTTTATTTCTTAATGCTTATTTTGCATTGAAAGTATAGCGAGAGTGTGACGAAGGTGTAGCGAACGTATACAATACTCTTTCACACTTTCGTCAGACCTTTGCTTCTTTTAATGTATACAAAAAGAAATGTATATGTAAATGAAAATTTCAATAACTACACTTTTGTAAATGATATCGCAATATTGAAACTATCACGCGAAATTGACGGAAAATCTAGTGGAGGCCATACACACATTTGGTCCATGGTATAAATATCCGGATGAAATTGGATTTTTAGCTGGTTGGGGAAATCAAGGGGGAAATTATGAAGAAATATATCGTGAGAATTCGTTACACAAAATCTATGATAAACATCAGCTTTTTTTAGTTTCGTCACTCCAGCAATCACTGGTATGTATTTCAGTGATTCTGGAATCGAATAATTTAAAAAACAATATGCTGCCCTCAAAACGTATTGCTTCGCAATAATCGTACCGCCACACAGTCGTTGGTGGTCTGCTTCCGAGTAACTTTTGTTTTTGGACAATTTCAAATTAATCCAAAAATCAGAAGCTTTATTGTCTTTACCTAGGTTTGATCAGATGGATTGATCGTGTTTTCAAAAATTTCGATAACAAACAAATAAACATATGATCTTGAAAATTGTGAATTCTAATATATTAGAACATGCTTAATTGTTTATTTTCAAAAAGTTTATATTTTCGCATACTCAATATATTATTTACTTCCGCAATTACGGCTGTGAAAAACAGTACATAAGTGTCTGACTGAAGCTTAACAAATGGATATGAAGCTAATTTAAATACCCGTTAATATCCATTTGGGATATGTGGTTCTAGTAGAAAGATTGATCTGAATTTGATTGCATCATAAAATCGAGATAACGTTTACAAATTGCATGTATATATCGTTTTTACTTGCTTTGGTTAGAAGGAATTATTGGACATAAGTGAAATAAAAACAAAGACTATGGGTGGCTTTAAAAGTGAATGTTTGAGAAATCAGAATATTGGCTGATACTTTAATTAGATTCTAAATTTTAGATTATATGAAATATAAATGATTTAATTTCGTCCTCAATTGAAAGTTGAAATCAGTTAAATAGGTTGTGTTTCTTTTTCCAACCACTTAAGGGTGAAATAATCTCCTTCTTGTTCTAACATTGGCTTGAGTGTATCTCTAACGAGTACATGATAATTATTCAAATGGTTTCGCTGCAAAAAAGAACAATACAGTTTAAATACATACACTTTTCATGTGGTAAATATCAGTGCTTACTTCTTTTTCTGTCAGTAGATTTTTGTTGATCAATTTGGTTTGAATGGGGCACATTGTAACCGTTTTGAATGTGAGTGCACCACGGCCATTGAAGTCATTTGAAACGTTGGCTGGAACAATTTGAACAATATCTTCAATTCGAATACCAAACTGATCCTTCTCATAGTAACCACGCTCTAAAAAGATGTTTATTTAGACATATGTTGATAAGAAAAACATGAAAAACCATCATTTGAATTAATCTACCATTTGAAACAAACATGTTTTCTTGTAAACTAAGATCGATGGGCCCTTCGTGTACATTCAAAAAGTGACCAATTCCATGGCTTGTCCCATGCTGATAATCAAGACCAACATCCCATAATGCCTTACGTGCTAGTACTTCTATAAGTTTTCCCTTAAAATAAAGACATTGAATAAAAAATCTCAAAAGTCTGCTAGTAATGTATACCTTCACATTGATTGGAAATACAGTTGTTCCCAAAGTAATTTGACCTTTTAAAACACGTGTAAAACAATCAATTTGATATTGAAACATTGTTTTTGCGGAAGTGCTCTTCATATCCGATTGGTAAGCTATTTTTTCCCACAAACAAATAGACTTCATTCAATGTTAACACAACATAACTATAAAAGACTGGATTGTATTCAATGTCTGATCCACGCAAATTCATTAACCCTATTTGAAATTTAACGCGAAAAAATGTGAAAAATGTTGGTCATTGGAATATGTTTCGGCAAAAATTAAAATATATCTCTTACATGCAACTTCATCTAATGCAGTCACAACCAAAATTTCCGAATGTTTTTCTTGCATTTGTTTTCGAATCAATTCCAATTTATCACCGATACTTTTACCGGTGATATTTAGATCCAAACTAATGATCGGATTAAATTTTCTAACCGGCTGATCCTCCCAAATGAGATCGACGAGATTCTCATCGATGGAAACGAGTTGAATATCTAAAATTGGATTGTAACGCGAAAAAAATGAAAAATGCAAATGATTAAAATGTAATCAGGCAAAGAAAAGACAATACCATTTGAGTTAAGTGCAGGGTTGAGTGTGTCCCAAGCTTGAAACGATAACAAATTTCCGTCAACACCGACACGATCACCGGCCGATAAGTTATTTATAAGCCACTCGCTCATAGTTGGTGTTTCGGGCAATCTATCTTTCATCAGCATCCAGTTTTCGTCCAATTGTTGTTCAGCTTGCAGATGATAGCGACCGTCTGTCCATAACAAAGCTTCTTTTTCCGTAACAATAACGGTTCCCGCGGAACCATCAAAACCACTGATGAACGCTCGTCGCTTATCTGTTGAACCAATGTATTCACTTTGATGACTATCATCCGACGGAATAATGTACGCATTTATTGAACCACCATTATTTGGCAATTGGCGCATCAATGCACGCAAATCTTTCAATTTTATGGTAGAGTTCATCGGCAACCTTAAAATTAAACAATTATATCTTTTTATTTCACGTGATTTTTTCGACTACATATTAAGGCCATTGTTTACTCTCTCTACACACATTTCATAATACAAATAACAATATAGAATAGCAAAATGTTTACTTACCCATCGCATAATTGTGGACTCAAGCTAAAAAATAAGCACAAGCTAATAAAACTGAGTAGAATGGATATTGGACAAAAGTACTGCATTTTTGACATCTTTACTTATGAATTGTCTTACTCTTTCTGGAAAGTTTTCTATGACAAAAGTTACCTAATCGACGGAACAGATAAAACTGTCGATAAGCTTATCAGAAAAAAAATTAAACTTATAGTCTTATCTCATTTGTTGATTTATTGGCAAACATGGCTCAAGTTGGCGATCTAAGGAGGGTAAATCCAAAAATGGTCCAAAAATTCAAGCAAAATAAAATTAAAAAAATCATCCAAAAACGTTAACAAAAACAAACATCAATTCCTCTCGAACGTAAATGTTAACGGGGATCGATCGTCATAAAAAATTTGTTTTTACTCTCGTTTAGACATTTATGTATACAACTATTGCACATTGCAACACTGAAGTGGAGAGACAAGTACTTATTATATATATAAATCACACTGCAAGATTTAAACAGTTCTAACCCTTGTGGAAAATTACTAACTGACTAGTCAGTTAACCTATTTGACACGTTTTAGGCTAAAGTCAACTGAGATTGAAGTTGTTTTAAGTAAATTTGGCTGATTATTCAGTCAATCCTAGTAGAGGAAAATACAACTTAATTCAACTTCAATCGCAGTTGACTATATAGACAAAAACGTCCCAAATTAGTCATCTGTTTTAAATGACATACATAGACGACTAAAGTCGACTGGGTAGACGTTTTCAGTTAAAAAAATTCAATTTCAGTCGATTTCAGCTAACCAGTTAGTCAGTCAGTCACTTTTTTTCCACGCGGAAAATGGTTCCAAATTCATCAAATTATCATCGATTGAAATAAAAATGTTTACTTCTTCTACAGTTTTTTTTATTGAAATCAAATACTAACAAATAACGTGGCTCACTTTCCTTGTATCTCTACATTATACATTTGTAACGTTGCTTCATGGACTTACAGTAAAAAGGAGTGAATTTCTGCAACGTTTTGAATGTACAAATGTATATTAAGTTTTTATTCACAGTACACAGAAAGATTAGTTTCAGTTTTTTTACTATTCTAATGTGTACTCAGTCATATAATGAAAATAAAGAAAATATAATGTCGTTTATTTCCGGTTCATGTAATTCAACTAGATTGTGTCCATCATAATTTCATGACATGATACAGGATTTCTTTTCAATACATTCCGTCACAGTGATTTGAGAACTCTTCAAAAACGCTCAATAAATTCGATTTAGTATAGTTCACTGAACAACACTGAAAAACAACAGCCTTCAACAAATGGTAAACTAAATGGGATTTATCGTTGACTTAGTCGAACAAGAAATACACACGCTTAGAGTCGGAATTTGCGAACATCATTATTCCATTAATCGATAATAGTATATAAATTGTAGAAAAATTATTATTACTCAACACTATTTTGCTAAAAAAAAAACACTTGACAACTTACGAAATTCGGTCAGTATTTTAGATGATAAATGAGCAAAAGGAACGGCGATGTTATCACAAAAGAAAATACATTTTACGAAATTGAAAATAATGATTAAAATTCGATAATCTTATGACAATGAGACTCTTATCTACTCGTCTTGGATATAAATTAAAGAACACTTCATTAGGTTTTTCTGTTATTCGTTGAAAGTTAAGAACACAATCAGTTACAACGAGAGTTGTTGGTAATTAGTTAATTTCAAGTCATTTTCCTTTGGGTGCGTGTGTTTAGTTAATATTTTTCGTTAATTTTTGTGTTTTAAATTCCATGCTGACAAAAAAATTATACCCATAGCTAAGATGAACAAACTAATTGCTCGGATAATATGTTTGGGGTTAATAGTACATTCGATCGAATCGAATTTTGTCGATTTAACACAGTATTATCGCCAGCGAAATGATCTGCTCATTTCAGAGATGAACTCCAGTTTTGGCAACGATATCAATCTAACGGAAATCGAAAAAGTGGCAAATAAAATAATTATGAAAGCAAAAGAAGATGAGCTTAAAGTTGGTTTGATTAATCCGCATCTTTTCAATCCATCTCGACACATTTTCGAGGTATTGGACATTGTAAAGAATTCCAAATTGTTTCAAATCATTAAAAAAATGCCGAAAGGTGGTCTTTTGTATGTACATGAAAAGACCATGTGCTCAGCCGATTATTTGGTTTCTCTGACTTATTGGCCAAATTTGTGGCAATTGTCAACGAATAACAGTGAAATTGAAACATTTCAATTTGCACGACAAAAGCCACAAAAATTGCAGAGCAAAAATGATGAATGGCGTCTTGTGGCTGATGTACGTGCCGAAATGGGTGCATCCAATTACGATCAATATGTTCGCAAAGTATTTACGCTTTTCGATAAGAATATTGACCCAAGAATACAATTTAGGGATGTCAATGAAGTTTGGAATCGTTTTGCGAATATTTTCATAAAAATTACACCTCTTTTAAGTTATGCGCCAATTTTCAAGGAATACTTAAAACATGCATTCAAAGAATTTCAAAACGATGGTATTCAATATGCAGAAATTAGAAGCAGTTTTCCAAAGGTAAACTGTATTTTAATTCAAATGTTCGAAATGTATAACCACTGATTGCTTCTTTTCCTTTCATTCATCAATAGCTCTATGATTTGGATGGAAATATCTATTCAGAAATGGCAATTTTTGATGTTTATCAACAAGTATTGGTTGAATTTAAGCGTAAAAATCCGCTTTTCATCGGATACAAAATTATCTACGCACCAGGAAAATATAAGGTAGCAAATGAAACTATTGCACAACAATATTTCGATTTGGCTCGTCAATCGCATGAAAAATATCCGCATATCTTGCGTGGATTTGATCTGGTTGGACAGGAAGATAGAACTCCCGGTCTGCTTTTGGTAGCGAAACAAATTTTACAATTACCTGCCGATTTGAATCTTTTCTTCCATGCCGGTGAGACCAACTGGTTCGGTAGTGTCGATGAAAATTTGGTAAGTACCTCAAATTTGCTAATATGATACTTGGTCATTTAGATTTGTTGTTTCAATTTTCTTTTTTTTTGTGATGCGCAGTTCGACACAATTTTGATGGGAAGTCGTCGAATAGGTCACGGTTACGCTTTGACCAAACATCCAAAATTAATGGAATTTGTTAAACGTAACAATATAGCAGTCGAAGTAAATCCTATCTCCAATCAAGTTCTCAAACTTGTTGATGATTATCGTAATCACCCAGCGTCAGTTTTGATTGCACAAAATGTGCCCATCATAATTTCATCAGATGATCCAGGATTTTGGGAGGTGTCTCCACTGTCTCACGACTTTTACATGACATTTCTTGGCATTGCATCCCGTCACAGTGATTTGAGAACTCTTAAAAAACTCGCAATCAATTCGATCCAGTATAGTTCATTAAACGATATGGAAAAAACAACAGCCTTTACCAAATGGCAAATCAAATGGGACCAATTTATCATTGATTTGGTCGAACAAACATTTTAACAGCATTAGAATATTTTTTCAAGTTAAATTGTCATTAGAGAAAAGAATAGAATTTGTTACCAAACAATTTGTAGTGAAGTGTGTAATAAAAAGTATTGCAAATATTGAATAGAAACAATAAATTTTATATGAGGCTATCCATCTCGATTTTCATTTGATGTTATCACAAAAGAAAATACATTTTACGAAATTAAAAAAAATGATTAAAATTCGATATTATAAGTCATTTTTCTTTAAGTGCGTGTGTTTTGTGAATATTTTACTTTTATTTAGAGTAAAATTGAAATTATACAATGGACAGTAGTCGATAAAAAAATGTTGAAGAAAACATAGTAGTAGTTTATTACTTTTGTTTTCATGCATTATTAGACCGAAAAGTAATTCAAAGTTGATTATATCTAATTATAGAACAACCTCAACTCAATATTAAATGGCACAAACGAAATCATTCCAAGCTGACTTCCGCCAAATACAAATTTCAAGATTCAAAATTCGCATTAGACCAGTTAAAGGGAGAGCATTTTTGGACTTTTTTCAAAATCGACACCAAAAAATTTGGTTTCAACGTCAAAAAACGTCATGGCTTTTACGTTTTTTTATACTTTCCTTTATTTAAACAGATAATTATGATTCGTAATATTGGTTAATGGTGTGATTTGGACTTTCAGTAAGTTTAACTATCAAAATGAAATCTGTACCGTTTTAAATGTGAATTCGATTTACACGCGAACATAACAATCATTGACAATACGATTTCGATTCAAATAAGCTCAACATTGGCAAAACTCCATTTGCGACCGTGGTCTATCGGTCAAATATTTACTGGATAATAATGTTATTGATTACATTTATAAGCAGAAACTATGTGGTTCGAAGATGTATAATTTATGGAATAACCAAGGTTACATTAATACCACTGGATTTATGACAATTTAATAAGGTTTTTAATATATAAGGAGTTATTAGACCGTTTATTATTTACATCAGTACATAGATCAAAGTAATAACTAATAAGAAACAGAGATGCAAAATGGTTAAATTTAAATTTTTGAGTATCTCAAGTGTATTAAGTATTCAAAAACTATTTCATATGAAAATAAATAAATAAATGAAAGAGGACACCTTCAAAGTTGAACACCGCTGTCAATATGCTACAACAAAGTGTGTTATTTATTGAAACATACATCACAGTTACCTACAAGACATATACGAAAAGCAAAGCGAAAACTTTAAATGCACAGCTGGACATAAGATGCATTCTTCATAAGAATGAAGTGATGGTTGCAAATGATAGAGCAAATAAATAAAATCAAAATTGAAACTAGTCACTACGTTGTCACAGTGATAAGCCATGCAACATTGTTAAATTATTACCCGTTGGTTACCGAGCCACTGCAATTGCTGCAAGAAAATACCTAGAGATGGATGGGGTTGATGGGGTCACAGAAAGATAACAAATCATACACAAATTCGATTATATGAACACTTTATTAAAACTTTGTATTTATTTTTAGAGACGCCAACAAGTTATTCAACTTTCTTTGGAGGACATGCTATGTTATGAGATTTTGAGTAAATGATTTGCTTTCGAAATATCAAACTCAGTATTCTCTATTTCTCTTTTATTTAAGTCCATCCAAAGTGGAACATTTCTCCTTTGTATTTTTTTTTTCATCTTCTTTTGAACATTGCTTTCTATATGTGCTTGTCGATCCTTTGTTAAAACTTTATTTTCGACAAAACCTGACACTTCTTATGTTCCTTGCATTTTGAAACCGTTCATTTCTAAAAGTCGATTATTTTATGATATAATACGATTATTATAGTTTTTGACTTTTTGTTGTGTTGTCTCACGGAAATTTAATGTTTTGTTTTTTTTTGGGAGGGAGTGTGTGATAGGGAAACGGGGTGTCGGAAAAAACTTAAAATCGAAAAGATGGAAAAATCAAGAGAAAACAAAAAATAATAATGTAACCAACAACTGAAAAGATTTTTGGTGTCAGTGTTTACTGACTGTAAAAACATATACTTACAAACGTAGTGAAATAAATTTTAAATTGACTTGTGCAGAGTGTGCACTCCACAGCATGTGTGTGAGTGCACTTATTACTCAAGATTTTTGTTTTGTTCAATTATTTGTTGGTTCGAAACAAAAAAAAGTTTTTTTTAAATGTATGAAAAAGAAGCTTAAACAAATTTCGCCAATGTTTGTAAACTGAAAATGTATATATTAATAGAAACTTAATTTGAAAAGTAAAATGAACGCCAGATGATTAATAAGTAGTGTATAGTAGTATATTTCAAGTCAAGTTTATGTACATTTTTTTTTCTTTTTGAATAATAATTATGTGCCTTATAGTCTATCCATAAATTTTGTTTCCTTAAATTGTATATTGTTGTAATAATCCGTGTATGTGTTTTCCTTATAAATTAGTTGTATTAATTTTGTTTTTGCTGTAATTCAATTTTTTTTGTTTACGTTCCATTCAGCTTCCTTATGATTCATTTCAAGTGAATTTCTCTATATGAATGTTTATGGATTATCGTATAACTCATTAGATTAGATATATAAATGTGCACACTCACAATCAGCCGACTAAATATAATAAGCGATTCCAAATGAAATGCTCGCCTCCCCTACATTCACATCGTGAATTCCATAATTCATTAAGCGACGGTTAATCCCTTTAGCGCTTACATGGACGGGATGTGGCTGGGCTCTTTTCTATAACCATCAACTGATTATATTTAGTCGACCACTTATTCACGAATGCACATAAACACGTCAAACACATATTTTATATTAAATGAGATTTTTTTTATCAATTTTTTTTTCTTCGAAAAATTTTTCGTCATTTTTTTCTTTACTCCAAAAAGGGTTACTCTTTTCTCTCGCTCTCACACACAAACCTCACCATATTTAACAAAATTCATCAATTTACATTCATTTTCACCAATCAATTTTTTTCATTTAACATGCCGAATAACGCCGAAAGGAATCATTAAAAATATATTTCTTTTTTTTCTCGGTTTGGTCAAAAAAAAATTTCAATTTTGATTTTTTTTTTTTTGAAATCACAAATCAATCCAATTTTTTATAGTATTTTTTTTTTTTGCTAAAACCAATTGTGGCTCTTGGCCAACTAAAATTATAAGGAATTAATTTAGTTTTTATTTTACTTTGTCTAAACAGAAAGATAATTATGTTTAATTAAATTGTTGATTGTGGCAACTTTAAGCTGCGCATAATCTACCGTTGTGAAACATTTTTTTTTAGTTAATTTAGATAATTTAAATTTAAGTTAAAAATGAAAATAAAAATGGAGTGAATGTTCTACGAACGAAAATCTAACGCATACTGTATGTATTTACATTCTTTTGAATGCAAAATTCGTGACCAATCGAACTTAATGAATGCGCTTGTCGTTCACATATTCTACATGTGCCTAATTCTTTTTTTTTTCTTTTCAATTTCTCTTTTCACTAAAATAAATCACAAATTTTGCCAATATGAATTTTCTAAAATGGGGCTTGGGATTGAGTCTGAGAGGAAGGAACAAATTCAATGCCAATACTCATTTGCCAGTCTGTGCCAATTCCATATCAATGTTTTTTTCGTATTTTTTTTTTTTTTTTGAAAATTTTTTAATCAATTTTTTTTATGTTTCGTTTAAATGTTGACGATTCAATCAAAATATTGTGTGCTTAAAATTCTAGCCCACACAAAATAGAATTTTGTTTTATTTTTGTTGATAAAATTTCTAATAATTTTAACAATTAAAATGTTCGGAAATAAATAAGCCTGTGATAAATGACAGGAAAATTTTCCGTTTTAGTTATAATATTCATTACGTTCAATATCAATACCAAACGATTATTTCTTCTTTTTTTTTTGTTGCAACAAACGTGTTTTTTGTTTCATTTCATATAATTTCGGAATTAAGTGGATATACTTGCGATGTATAAAATAATTGTTTGGTATGTCAATGAAGCCATGTGAAATTCTCATCATTTATCAAAGAAACACCTTAACTGCTAAATTCTTATGCATATAGTCTATATTGTTATTTTTTATGTGTTTTTTTTTTGCTATTATTTTCATTAAAGTTTTTATTTTCGATTTTTTTTCTGTGCGGGTCTCTTTTTCAACCCACAATTTTTTAGTTTTTTTTGCATCAGTTTCCTATGAATCTATAAATTTAAGAACATTAAAAATGCAATATTTACCCAATGACAAAATGTGTATTTGAGAAGAAGGTGATTCAGGGTAAAAAGAATGTTTTTTTAAAATAAAATGGTTTGTTTTTGGAAGGGTGTTTCTTTTTGTCGGTTTTTTGTGTTTATATGTATGTTTTTTGTTGTTGTTGTTGCACAAAATGAAAATGAATTTTGCGAATACATAGGTAGTTTTTTTAAAATGTTGCTCATTTGCCACGTGGTGTATGTATGTGATTGTTTCAGTTCTATGGGGGGGATGGATCCGATTAAAATAATTATCGTAATATTGGTGTATAGAAAATTTCACAGAAATTAATAAAAATAAATCATTTGGTTCATTTTAAATTCACTTCGAAACGAATTTATATATGTTTTGTTGTCTATGCTATGGATTTTTTTTTTTTTGTTAATTCATTTGCTATTTGGCTCAATTTATCGCGGCGGAGACTATGTGGTTTATTTTTTTAATGATTTTGTAATAGAGTTTATGGATTTTAGTTTTCGATGAGAAGAAGAAAAACAAAAACAAGACATGAACGAGAAGGGGGGGGGCGATGAGATATAAATTTGTTATTTTAAAACGCTGAGAGAATAATAGGACTTCGTATATAGGCATATGTACCTATTTATTTTATCATGGCAAAAATGAACAATTACACAGGATTTGCATTGATTTATGATGCCGTGGCATATTCAAATGTTTCATTCGTGTTTTCTTTCTCTCGGTATTGACCGATTGTCAATGAATAACGAATATGTTGGGTCAAATCAAGAAAACATGTAAATCCTGGCAACCAATTAATTAAACAAAAAAAATCTCTGTGATTTCGATTTTCTCTTTCCTAAAAATAACGATTTAAATTATTGATTAAGTGAAATTATAGCAAATTCAGCTAATTGAATTTTTTATACTAACACAATGCAGCGACAATACCAAATATTTATGTATGTATGTTTTTCGGTTGTTATTTTTGTTTTATTGCCATCTGTCGCTTCGTATGCAATTTAAGGAACTGAAAATTGATTTACTTAAAATAAATATATCTTTACATATGATTTCATTTTCTTTCATCTTGCCACTATGTTTTCACATTGAATTTATAGTTTTGAATCTGAATGAATTTGCGTTTATTATATGCATGTTAACAACATTTATTGAGTGTTTGTGTATATTTTGTGGCCGAAAAAAAACACTTCGCTAAATTCGTGATTATACGTATAGTACGAAATGCTAATGCGAACCAAAAAGTTCATTATTCTGTATGCTTAAACATCTATTTAGCTATGTTTTTCTTTATTATAATATAATAATTAATATTTTCTTTTTCTTTACTCGATTCGTTTCATTTCATACTCATCAAAATGACAGAGACGAACTATCATTTTGAATATGCTGTAGAGTTATTTTTTATGATGACCATTAGTTGTATGTGTTTTTTTATCCATCGCTTTTTAAATTATTCTTATCTCATTTCAATTGAGATTGTTCAATGAACAATATTCTTTCATGGATTAAATGTGTCTCTTGTATATATGTATATATATAAGTGTTGTCTAAACGTCATTCTAATGGCTATAGAAATTGAATTCCTTTAATGTGTTTTTCTGTTGGACAGGAGGTGGTGGAGGTAGAGGAAGGGACTAGGGAGTGCGGGTGGTGGTAAGTGCTATGTGTTCTAACTTTTTCTGTGTGTATTTTGTCGGGGGGGCGGGGGGGGGGGGCGTATTTTGAGATCGTCGAATTCGTCCTGTTCGATCCTAAATTTAATGTAAAATACGCTCATTAAAAAGCATTATTGCACGCCGTAATTCGTGTGTCTGGTGTTCATGTTTACTGGAGAAAATGAAACCGTTTATGTTTTGTTGTTTGTTTGTATTTATAGTTACTTATTCTCAAAAAAGACTTGTTTATTTTTAGGTTTTTTTTTAGTTCAATCGGTGTGAATAAAATTTACTTAATTTTTTCACATGAATTCACTTTTAGTTGTGCAATTCACTTCGATTGTTGTTTTTTTTTATATATTCATCTATAAAATGTGTGTATGTGTGTAACTTAAGTCGCTGGTTTTAACCTTCTTTGTCTAAATAATTGAGTCTTGTGTGTATGTATGATTTTAATACTTCATAAAAAAATGCATCTCTAAGATTCGTTAATGTGGTTTTTCTTAAATCTTGTTTCTTCTTTCAACATTTGACTATAAAAAATCTTTTGTTTTAAAAAACAATTGTCATTTGTTTCAAATTTCGCTAAATTTGGTTCCAAAATTTTACTAAATCAACATGTATTAATTGTGTTGTTTCTGCACCGATTTGTTGATTGATTTGATCAATACGTGTTATTTAAATGTGTGTTGTAAGCAAAATGCATATACGTTTTTGCTCGGTTTATCTCTTTTCTCGTATGTGTATGACTATTAGTAATAACTTTTTTTTTGTTTGTTTCTTTCAACAGAAGTAAGTTGATTGTCGATTTTTAAAACGCATTTCTTTGCTTCGTTACTTTGTATGTCGTTGAATGTTTAGCTCATTTCATTAGCACATTTTTATTCTCCGTATCTGTATTCGGATGGTTTTTATAGTATTATTTTCAACCAGCGACTTTTCAGTTAAGCACTTCTCCCATATTTATTTACACATGTTGCTTTGTAGTGTGAGTGTGTGTTTCTGATTTTTTTTTTGTTGCTACGAATATATTTTCGAAAAATTTTTTTGTTGTGATTCGGATCAATTTCTCTTGCTCTCTCGCTCACTCTAGAGCATGAGCTCGATGAAAAAGAAATGTTAGGATGTTTGTTTGTTGGTTGTTGTTTGTAAACTGTGCTTATTTTACCATTTTATTTTGTTTTGCAAATGTTTCGTTTCCTTTTTTTTCTATTTTTATTACACGTTTTAAATTACATCAAACTATTTTACGATGTTGTCAATATTTTCTATCGATATCGTTTCATTTATGTGTGTAGTTTTTTTTATCGGTGTGAATGTTAGTATGTGTGTGTATATATCGGTTTTGGTTCGCTAAAATTGAGTGTGCTTGTCAATTCTCTATCTTTTTCGCTTTTTTTTATCTATCTCTAATAGTAGTAATATGAAAATGCAAGGATTTATTGACGTCATTAAAATTTTGTTCTCATCTGGTGTATAGATGTTTGTTGCAGCATTTTTCGGGGTGAATAGAATCGAAATCCAATTAAACTTTTCTTGTTTGTTACAACCGACTTGTTAAAACATCGAAATCATTATGCATTTCATTCGTCTCAATATCAGCATGAATTTCTGCATATTTTGTATACGTGTCTTTCTCAACATGTATAAGTTGTTTCACATTTCCTAGCCACTGTTGTGTATCTAATCTTTTTCACTTAATTTAAGCTATTCCGTTCATCCTATTCATCTTCTTTCTCTGTCACTCGGTCTGTTGCTGTGTCGCAAGCGAGCATCTACTTCAACTGGTAAAAGGATAATTAAAATGTTTCAGAATAACTTTTGCCGTTAACGCTTACATTGGATGTGTGTGTGTGTGAGATAAGCTTTAATTGTTAACATACGATTTATGTTTCGTGTAACTTTCAAAGCTCTTGAAAATACAAACTCCAAGCCGTTTTTTGTTTTTGCTATAGCATGCTCGGTAAGGTTAATTCTCTGTGTGTATGTGTATGTGTATAGAGTAGCATAGTTATACCATTTCAAATATTTAGCGTCACCTTCTAGAATTGTTTACTTGTGTGCTATGCGAGTGTTTGTAAATATATTGATGACGAAGTTTTTTAATTTTCGTTTTTTTTTTCTTCAAATATTCCATTTTTGCTCTGCCCGCCAGCTTTGAATTTTTATTTATGAAATTTTTTTTACTTATTTTCTGCATACATTCATCAAAAACATCTACATGTGACATTTTTACGTTTAGTGTGTGTGTGTGTTTTAGTTTAAAATTGATATTAGTTCGATGAACGACATCAGTCGATTTCGTCGTTTGAATAATCATTTCCCTCCTTGTTTCGAACAAAACGAATTAAATGAACATAATAACTCAATACGGTCTGAATGTGTAACTCTTATAAATTCGAATCATTTTCGAATTGTAACGTGTACCTCTTTAAACGTACACGTTGTCCCTCAATGTATTATGTTGTGTTCGGTTGTGTTTGAAATTAAATTTTACAACTGAATTTTTTTTTGCAGCTTTTCAACTTTTTTTTTTGCTTTAACATTATACTTATACGCTTGCGTACTCTAAAACTTATCATCCAATAATATAATAATAATAATAATAATCCTCAAATATACACATTGATGGATTCCTCCTTAATTCCGAAAGAAAAATGAAAATAATAATAAATGTTTAATAAAAATTTAATTTTAAATTTGAGTTCTGCGTTGCAAGCGTGTTCATGCTGATGGCCAAATAATAGTTTGATTTTTATAGTACGCTGCTGCACTAGATCCCAATTGTAAAGTCGTAGTATGCTGTTTGCTGTGAGCAGCTCAAGAATTTTGTTTAACAACGATGACGCCCGGCCGATTGTTGATCGAATGATGTGGATGAATTTGTGATACAATTGTTGCACCACTTGAATTTGATGATGTTGTGCGAAATTGTAAGAATGGATTCATTTCGACTTGAATGGGCTGAGATTGATGATGGTGATGATGATGATGATGATGCTGCTGTTGCTGGCTTGGTTTGTTGGTTAGGGCAAGCGGAGCCTCTTGAGTCGGTTGGGCGGTTGGTTCAATTTCGCCAAACAATTGATCGCCTTCCAAGTCTGTAAACGAAACAACAAATCGCATATTGGTATATTGGTTAGTCGTTATTTCGATGGTTTTCATGTTTTAACTGAAGGCATAAATGATGAAAAATAAAATAAAATAAAAATGTAATAACTTACGTCTGATGGCTTCGACAATGGTTTCCAAATTCTGTCGTGATGTGTTCTGATGTGTGATGAACATTCTGGATTGTGTTTGATTCACCGTTGTGCCATTTGTGGCGATGGCATCATTATTGCAATCTTTGAGCACAGTCATGCTGCCCGGCGAATGGATGCGTTCGACTTCGACTTTTGGTTCGGCTTTGATGGCAGCCTCAAGTATTGGTTGCAATCGAATTGTGCCCTTATGTGCGACCATCGGATGTGTTTGTATATGATGACTTTCAATGTATGGTGATTGTGGTCGGCTATTGTTTATGATTAGCTCCTCTTTTTGATGCATCATATCGCATGGTGACAATGTACGCGAATCATCATCATCAATTTGTGGTTGATTGCGATGCATACGTGACATGGTCTCGACCATTTCGACATCATCATGTTCAACCGGCGCGCACATAACCACCTGTGTTTGGCCAACTGTTGGAATTGTATCGATTGCAAGCACATGCACATTTTGCATATTATGATGGACTTTGTCGACCAGCACAGTTTGAACTTGTTGTTGTTGCTGCTGTTGTTGCTGATGTTGTTGTTGCTGTTCGTCCGCATGGCGTAAATTGTCGGTGTGTTCGATCACTTCATGTGGTTCGTAGCTAATTCGTTCACCATTCGTATAGATTGTGGTCGTTTGATGGCATTCAGTTAGCTGACGCAAACGATCTTCAAGCGCTGAATTTTTGCGACGCTCCATTTCGAGCAATGTTTTCATTTCGATGAACTCTTTGGCATTCATCGTTCCATTTGTTTGTTTTGAAATCATTGCAGTGCCGGCAACAACTGTTGTTGGATTCGATGATGACGTCGATGATGACAACAATGTTACTGTGGTTGGTTCGGGTGACATTGAACCAAGACCTTCGTCGGACGAATCGGATATCGTTTGCATTGTATAGATCGTGTCAATTTTACGTTTCTTTAGTGCATGCGGCTGTTGTGTAGTTCCGGTGGTTGTTGTATTTGTTGGGGTCACTGTTTGCACTACTTCAACAACACCAGCATTATCATTTTGATCGACCAATCGCTTCAACTGGCAATTTTGTGTAAGTAATTGTGTTTTTTCACTTTCCAATGCGATAATGTATTGAGCGGTCTGTTGTAAAATGGCAGCCTATTAAGAGAAAAGACAATGAAAATAAAAAATAACGTTCATTAGTAAAAAAAATTATAATAATTCGCATCACGAAGTCTATGTTATTCTATGGCAAACAATATGTGTATAATTTTAGTATTTTATTGAATAGGACATATGATACTCTAATTATCCCTAATTTTTATCATTTTTAAAATGTGATAAAACACCAACAACAACGAAAGCATTCAATCGAAAGTTATATAGATAGATAGATAGATAGAGGAATTGCAAAGCGCAATCTCCAAGTCGATCTCCCTTTTGCGTCTTTTGGCCGTGCTCTTCAACAAAATAACATCCATTTTTTTGACAACATGGCAATTTTTATTGCGTTGTTGACGGAAACCATCTGTTTCATGTTTATTGCCGTCCAATGAACGTTTTTTACATGCAAACACAATTATGTATATGTTATTTTTGTTTGTGCTTTTATTCCCGCTCCCTCTCTCTTTTGTTCTTTCTCCCTCTTGCGCAATTGACTAAAAATAAATGCAGTGAATGATGGCATAAAATAAAACAATAAAAATTGTGAAAACAGACGAACACGGACCATGCAACGGCAAAGGTGAAATCAGTACGCGAATAAGAGATAAAAACGAAACCAGGTGAGCACCTTGCAAAAACTGTGCCTGCTGATTGGATAGATGCTCGCATATTGTGTTTGTTTGACTTGTATTTTTGTTTCTTGTTTTTTTTATCTGAATAAACGAACACAAAATACACTATTCTTTTCGTCTCCTTGGCTATATTACTGAAAACCGTTGGCCGGTATTTACTTCGTTTTTTTTTCTCCTTTCATTCGGTTGCTCGAAATTTAAACATTAAAAACGCATTTGTTTACGACGAACAAATAAATTGTAATAATTTCTTCCTTGTTTTCACTTTTGTGTGCTGTGTGTTTGGTACAAAGTAACGAAAAAGGAAATTCTATTGTCCTTATTCCTGTTTAACGTTTTCAAATACTAAGCACATAACACATGGCACGCCATAGTTTGGCCTGAATGTTTTTTTGGTTCATTTTATCTCTCTCTTGTGTATTTATAGTAAACAATGTTTTTATCTTGCTATTCATTTTTCTCTCTCTCGGTTGTTTTTGTCTTTGTTTCATTCAGATTTCATTCCGTATCAATTTGGTTGAGTTTCGTTTTTGGTTCGCCTTCAGGTTCATGAGATCACGAGAATTTAATGTATTTTCGTAAATTATTTACAGAATTGCTCAATTCTCGTGCACATCGAGAAACATGCAAGTAGAGATGGAAACAAGGCTAGTTTACAATAGTGGACGATGAAGTCACTCGTCGAATGCTACTAAGGGATAATAATTTCACTTTATACATAAATCATGAGATCATTAAACGGTGATATTGTCTGATGGTCCATGCGAAGACAGAAGATGTAGTGTGGCTTTATACGGTGCCGTGCCCTAATGGAGCGATTTATAAGAGTGTTCGTTTTCTCTTTGCATTAACGTTGCCTCGTTTTATATTATGGTTGTTTACCGAAAGAGCCAGGCGTTGCGTTGACATACACACACATATTGAAACTGTTGCTCTTTTGCTACGTGACAGTAATTCTGGTATTGCACCACATCTGCTGGTTAGCAAAATATACTATCATGATACGTTCTCTTTCTCTCTCTCGCTCTCTTCCAAACATGGTGATTGTTTATAGTATTTTTTTTCTGCGCTTTAACGCAAAATTGAAAATTGCACCACGTCATGCAATGATAATACCATATGGCACACAAAATGTAGCGTGAAAACGGAACGAATATTGTCTTGTAAATCAATTTGACAAGAAAAATTCTTGTCGCTATATTCGCCCATGTGTGGCATGCACATACATCGCGCGCGCGAACACACACACACAAAGAGACCATTAGGGAGTCTGAAAACGCATTTCTTACAGTTTGTTAAACTACAAGCGTGCACGCATACTGTACACAGTCAATGCAAATATATACATAAATTTAACGACACTTCAATACGTTTTGGATACAATAAGTTGTCATTTTGAAGATGGTGAAGAAGTCGGGAACGAGAACGGGAATGAAAAGAGATGAACTTGAAATGATGTTATACCACCACGACATCATCAACAACAATGTAATCATGATGTAGTACAGAAATTGAACGAGAAATGATAATGCTGATTAAATGAGTTTTTATTAGTCTCAAACAACAACAATAATGAAAAAAATTGCGCTGAATTCCGATTCATTACCAGTCGACGTGTCGCTGTAAAATGGCCATTTAATGGATTTCATGGATTTTTGTTAGCACCACACAAAAGCAAAACGAGCACACTTGCTCTATCTCCCTCACCCCTTCTCTTCTCATTCTCACTCACTCTCCGCTGGGGACACACTATGCACAAATTGAATGAAAAGGAATCACCATGAACAAGAAAATAACATTAATTTTTTTTTCGCTTTCGTTCGTACATTCGTTTGCCGTTGCCAAACCATTTTTAGAATTTCTATACCACTGGCTTTTTTTTCTCTCTCTTACTATCGAAGTTTCTTCAACTGAATCGGATCGTATTAGTGCAGCAATGACTTCATCGAGTCGAAAGAAAAGTTTTCCATCTACATTGCAACTGGAAAGAAGGAGCAAATTTGATAGAGAGAGAGAGAGATAACAAAAAATCCAATGTCACGACACTTTATCCCAGCAAGTCATTCTGATTGAACCGGCTGTGAGCGAGATATTTCGAGACAAACAAGGAGATTGCTTTCTCTTAAGCTCCTCATACATAGATAGACACACCGTATCGTATCGTTTGCAGAAGGCTCTTTGCAATTCGCATTTATATCATTGTGAAATGAAATCGAAATGAAAATGCACTGTGATCGCAATGCGTTTGACGTCAGTTGAATATAGTGCATCTTTCAAATAAAATGCACAAGACATTTTATATGGTGCATGCTATTTCGCTGCTGTTTTACTTATTCTTGCATCTCTCTGCTACTACACAGCGATGTCGTTTCTCTTTATTCGACGAAAGACAGAGCACTACATTTGGTGCGAGCGCCCCGAATCAAACTTTGTAAGCGAAAATATTAGATTTTATTTTTCTTTCTTTTTTTTTTCATTTCGTTTATAAATAAACGGCATTCACACTGTTGATTGCCATTGGTGTATGCATGTGTGTGTGTGGTGTTTGTTGTGAACGTCCACAAATCCATATATTATTGCAATGTGTGATGTGAACGCTCTTCGAGTTTATTAACATTTTCTGTAAAATTAGCTAAAAATAAACAGCACCAAAACATGTGCATAAAAACTAAATACAGATTTTGCCATTTTCGTAATAATAGAAGCAATGTTGATGTGATGAGAAGAAAAAGTGACGAGAAAAAAAAACAGAAACGAACGCGATTTTGATTCGGATTTGGATTTCACGCCATGAGACTACAAAACAGCATTAGCTGTATCGTTGTCGTCGTCGCCATCACCATGGTAGTCGCTTTGTGCAAATCTCATTTGAAACACATGATGTTCTCAAACAAAAACAATGCATGCCGAACAAATGTGAAGATGCAGATATTTCTCCAACTCTCGTCTCGTTATAAATCGTTTTGAATTTGTTTCGGAAATAAGATAGAAACATTTATGCAATGCCTCTGGTTGTGTCGCTTTGTTGTTCAATGACCGCTACTACTGGGAAACATTATATAGTGCTTTTTATAATGCAACATTTCAAGTGGCATAATAATTTTACGCAATCACTCGACTCGATCACATTTGACTGAACTTAAAGTGAGTCAGGTCTGTGACGAGAGACGAGAGACGAGAGACGAGAGAGAGAGAAATAAAAGAGAGACAGAGACAGAGACAAAGAGATCAAATTCCATGGTAGAAAATGTTACGGTGCTTGCGGTTTTGTAGTGTGCTATGAAAACGATTCAGAACATACATACCAACCGTGTGGTTAAACCGTACTGATTTTCAAACAACGTTGACAGTTTAATGTATTTTTATTTAATTTCACATACATGCAAAACGCACCGTTTTTTGATTCTGTCATGTGATTGCCTGATGTTGTTGTTTGTTTATTTTTTATGTTTTTTCTGCATATTTTTTGTGTGTCTCTTGTAAGGGCATGTGCTTACTATTTTGGTTGACAAAACCGTTGTTTGTTCTACTTGTCGTCACTGTCACCGCGTGTAAATGTAAGCGTGTAAATTAGATTCCCATTTGCAAAGGCTTTGGGATTCTCATACACATTCCACTTTGAAAAACACAAAACGGATTTTTTCTCTCTCCCGCCCTCTCTCGGTCGCTCTCTCACTTTTTTCGAAGCTTTTTTCCCCAAGAGTTAAGAGATTAAGAAGCGGAGACTGAGAGAACGTATTGTGTCGCTTAGATGATTTCGAGCGAAAAGAATACGCCAGAGATAGAATGGTACATATGTTGTAACAAAATATCTGATATGAAGTCAGTTTTATGTAAAAGTTCTGGTCTTGTTGTGTCTGGCTCAGGGTTTTTTTTCGCCTTCTGGCGTTTCATTTTGTTTGCTTTGATGATTCGAGCTATTGACTTTTGGACGGTTACCGCAACGGCACTTACTTTACAATCGAGCCATGTTTATGTGTGTCGGTGTAGATTTTCTCTCTCTCGCTCTCTATGATTCTTCGAGTGCAAAATATTTTTTTGTGCTTGACTACACACTCACATCGAAAAAGCCAGAGATTGAAAATAGGCTTCTTTTGTGCACTTCGGCAACGTCAACGGCTTGTGATTTCAAAGTAAAATGCAACCAGACGAAAACATGCCAAAAGCCAGACTATAAATAAATCGCCTATGGATGCAATGTTACGTGTCTAATTTTCTCTTCGGCGCGCCACAATGATTATAATGATGTGATCGGAACATTCTGTCATACCGATTCAAATCACACAACATCAAAAATGAAGCGAAGAAGAGGCAAAAAAGGCAAGAGAGAGAGAGAGAGTGAGAGCGTGAATGAAAAGCAAAGGTATTTTGTGGTTAAATTCGCAGACGTGTAACGCTCATTGCATGTGCATAATTCGATCGAATGGATCGAATCACCTCTATCTCTAAATCTCGTATTGTTTTCGTCCAATTTAAAAATTCAATGGCTGTGCCAGTCAGTGTTCTATTCCTAATCTATATGTGTTTGCATTGAGCACAATGTTCAATTCCAATCTATAAATAGAGTAGTCTCCTTTACATTGTATTCACGATTGAAAAGTGTAATTTTATATGCAAGCAAATGAATCGAATATATATATATCGGATAATCAGTATGTATACAGAGTGTACACATTGGTGAGCGTGATTAGATGAAATCAGCGACAAAAATGGAATTGAGTGCATGATTTGGTTCACATGCGTTTGTTTGTCCGTTCAGCTAAGCGTACATTCTCGAAGTAACAAGAAACGACCCGTGCTGTGATCTAGTCATTGAAACGATGAACGAACGAGAAAAAAAAATTGTAATGAAATTTCTATGTGACAATTTGAAAGCGTTGCGCCAAACGAACATTCAAACTGAAAGATAGTGCATCTGAGGCGCCAGCATGATGTTTTGTACCAGACTCAGTGGTAATTGCACATCTACAATTTTTTGTGTGTGTGTGCTCTTCTGCTTCTCACTTCACTTGTGTGTAATGATTCAGCCTTAAGCGACATTGTTCGCCCTGGTTCGCATCCCAAGTAATCGCATCTAATAAGAACAAATTCAGTATGGCACTCCTGAGTTTCGATGAGGAATAACAACAGGCATGCACATGAAGTGCATGGGACACACGATAAAATAGTAAAATGACAAAGAACGGTACACAAAAAAACAGCAACGAAGAATAAATTGAAAAATTAAATGTTTATTTAGCAGGCAGTTCATTGCATATTCTTATTATCGAAATGCACAGATTTAAAATTCAGATTGACGAACAATTGTGACTCGTGTGACATTATTACGTATTCCGTTGGCATTGATAATCTTTTTTAGTATAATCATGACCGCATCGGAGATGTAATCAATTTCGGTTGAATTTTCAAAGTACGCTCTTTGTCCCATTGAGTGTGGCCGGATCGCATGAGCGCGCGCCCGCTCAAGCTCACTCATGCATTTATAGTCGAGGACTTTCATGGATTTTGATCGAATTGAACATACAAAAAAGGCTCTCACTCTTTTGATTCATTTTGGTTGTCGCCTGTGATTTGCGAGAATGTTTGACTTTTAAATCTAATATGAATTGCATTTTATGATTGTTTATTTTGCGTTTTGCATTCGGTTTTGCATTTGTGATAACGACAATGGGGCGAAAGCAACATGACACACAAAAAAAAAAAAAAAATATAAATTGCATACGAAAATTACAATATGGAATTTTATTTAGTTAGCGACTGAGTGAGGAAAAGAAGAAACCATACGTAATAAGCGTTCAAATATGATAATCGAGTCAATAAATCGGCATACATTGTTGCGTTTATTGCATTCAAACAATGTTTACTTAATGGCATTTGATTAAATGGCGCCCACGGTCATTGCAACCGCTAAATTATCTTTAGCCAATACGGCCTATTTATATTTACTATTTATAAGTGTGTACATGTGTGTGCATTTTCATTGCAATCGATTCATTTCATCCATTTTATTTGCTTTCTTTGCATTACAATTGTCACACAGTGTGTGTGTATGTGTGTATGAGGTGTTTTTTTGTTTTCTGCTATTTCAATTCAAAATTCACACGCAACTTTTTTTTCCCAATATGACTAAAAGTCATTATTCATAAGCCAAGTCAACCTACCTCAATAAATATATGCGACGCCACACAATTTTTTATATTCTTCTTTTATAAAATTGAAATATAATTTCAACGGGAAAAAAAACCCGAATAATTTGAAAAAAAGAGGTAGAACAAAAGAAAACAATGGGGCAAAAAAATGTTTCAATGCCAAAACCGAATGTCTATTAATGGTTGAAAATGGTTGGCATGCAAGAAAGCAAATCAGTTTCCAAACAACACCGGAATGGATAAAAACAATAAGAAGATATACTTCAACTGAATAACCGAAATCGAAACAAGAGTGTCTGACTTAGAAGAGAAGAAAATTACTCAACCCATTGAGAAGAAGACACACATAAGCGGCAACAAAAAGCCATACACACAATGATTGTGTATATTTCATGAAGGGAAAATTGGGTTAGGTCTAGGCACAGACGACGGATAATATAAAATGAATAATTTTTCGCCACATAAAACATCGCAATGAAATAGACGCAGGAGAGAGGAAAAAAATTTATACGCACGTATCCGTTGCCATCGTTCTTTCTCTTCTACTTGATTTACTTGCTATCTGTTCTGTTGCTTACACTCTGTCGAACAGAGTTGTGTGTGCGAGCTTTTTTTTTCTTATTCGGTTTTTCTTGTGGCCAAAAAGCGGCCGGGATTATATATCTTATCTCGTAACATCGAAAAATTCTTTTTTTTTTTCGTTCGTTCGTTCGTTGATTATGCAATTGGAAACAATGGCAATACAACGGTATCGGTCTCGCTACAGACGGCCAAATCAAATCAAACAAAATGAGCACAGTATATATAATTGAATTTGAATCGATTATACGACGATTTGGTTTTCTTCATGCCATTTTCGGCGAAATTCAGCAAACAATTGTACATAACGTGCGTGTGTATTTGTGCTTTGTTCACCGTCATTTTCCATCAGGTTGCTACGATTGCTCCATTTGCTGTACAAATTGTTTTCGTCTGTATCATTATGCGCTCGAAAGGTTTGCCAATCCGAGTAAATGTTTGCTTTATCAAACAACAAAAGACGGGAAAAAAGAATGACAGCGAGCGAGAGAGAGGGAGAGAGAGAGAAGGCGATGACGACGTCGACAACACCCAAAATAAATGCTGTTGGCTGCCAAAAATAACAGCACTTGATATCGTAAATTAATGATATTTACGATTTATGCGTTCGCGACCCCCCGAGAGTGTTGCCATGTCTGGCGATGTATGATTTTTAGGCCTCAACAAACAAACCCATTTCCATTTGTCAGTTCAATTTGATTTTGAATTTTTCGCTCTTTTTCTTGTTTTTCATTTCATCTGCTATTGTGTTGCTACAGTTAAATTTGATTCTTTTCATCCCATTGAAAGTGAAAAAGTGGAACAAGTGAAATGGTCGAAAGTGAAACAGTATTTCAAAGTAACGAAGACAAAAAAAGAAAATGAAGAAGCATATTTTAAGAATAGGAACGAAGAAAAAGATTTTCGAGTAGAAAAGAAAAATGGAAAATTCTGTCGGCCAAAGAGAAGGGTAAACAATGAGTCTGTGATGGATTTTTTCTCGGGACTTTTTTTTTCATTTTCGTGTGTCAATAAAACGAATACACTGCATGTATACAAATAATGTGGGTTTGAAATGGCATACATTTTTGCTTACGTCGCGAATTACGTCCCATATTTTATGCGTACAACTTTTTTCTTCTCGTCGGTATAATGTGCAGCCACTTTTCATTTGTTATGTTGATCGTTGTGAAAAAAATGAAAATGATGTAATGGGAGTGAATTTTATCGACTCTTTTTTTGTCTCTCCGGCTTCTACTTCAAAATTCAATGAATAAATTTCTACACGGTAGAAAAATACACGGTATTTCCCTTAATTTGACGATTTTTCTTTATTTCGGCGCCCTGTTTGACTCCAAAGGTCAAATTGTTTGCTACTTCAAACAATTATTATATTTCCTACGAAATAAGACACGAAGAGAAACAAAAAATCTCAAGACCGATTAAACTTGACACATATTAAAAAAAAATTCGAAACGAATTTAATTAATTGAAGCAGAAACGAAAGGAAAATTATACATAAGGCATACATGAATGTAACGCGGGTGTGCATATAGCGTCAAGTGTGTCTGATAAATTGAATTTGGTTTGGCATCGCAACACGACGCGCGCTCGGCATCGCATGGCAATACAAATATTACGTGTACTGACAAAAGGAAATCAGTCATTCCAATTACTAAATTGATGGCACAGTAAAAATGTTTTATTCTCTTTTTCTCTCTCTCTCTCTCACTCTGTGTCTATTATTTCCATTTGCTATGAACTTAAGTCGTGCACAATTCAATTAGCTTGGCTTCCATTTCGATGTACATATATACATATGGTGTACCTTTGAATATGATAACAATAATAATAATAAGCTGCTGTTGAATGCCTGTATGGCGGCACTTGTGTCAGATATGAAATCCTAAACAAACAAATGCGAGAAAGAAAAATTACTACGTTGGCCCGTTTAAATCAACAGCACTATTGTACGTTTCGTTTCAATGGCAATGAATTGTTGAATGATTGTTGTGAGCGTTGATGCTACAACGAAATAAAAATCACCATTACATAAGTTCACGTGTACAATCTCTAATCAAACATTTTTTTTATTGTTTTGTATATGAATTTTATCGATATTCAATTGGGTCCTATTGACTGAATAGAACGTCAACTGTTCAAGTGCAGAGGGAGAGTGTGTCTGTTATAATGAACTGATTTAATCGAATACGTGAATATAATAATACAAGAATTTTTGGTCGGTATTAAATCAAAAGAAAGCATGATATTCAAAATGTACACAAAAATTACATTTGCCATGGCATAGTGGTTTGGGATATTCGTGCCGAAATAAGAAAATCAAACAAAACTTAAACGAGCATAATACATTTCCACTACCATTTCCATTTGTGTTTAATACCCAGGTTTTTCAGCACGAATGAAAATTGTAATACAATTTATGGAGGAGAAAAAATATTCACCGTCAACACTATTGAATCTCATACAATGGCCCTACAGTTATTTATTACAATCGAGCTAAGAAGAAGCGAAAAAAAATATGTTGTTGTTGTTTTTAAGTAATGGCATCGGAAGAAAAGAACGCGCGCGAAAAATGAAAAGGAAGCCAAGCAACGGACGCTGCCGTGATTTTTTCTTTCTTCTTTTACTATGAGTTGAGCTATTCAAATAAGCCAATAGTAGGTATAGTTGTAATAAATGTTGAACAAAGACGATTCCGAAATCAACAGGAAAAGTATAAATGCCGTGGCGACAAAGGCGCTGCACAATTCAACAACGATAAGAAAACAAAAGCAGGCAAAAATCAGCGTAATAAAGTCAAAAGCATGTATACAACACAAATGAACAACTGACTTGATTTCTTTTAAACGAAAAATTTCCTGAGAAACAATTTCTACGGTTTTGCCATCCTTTTCGATGCAATTCATCAGCAAAACAGTTTGTTTCAAGCGTTTTGTTTTTCTTCTTTCGCTTGATGCTTTTTTTATGAAGCTTTTTCAGTTCGAGTGGAAATAATAATAATAAAAACAAAATAATATACACAAATTGTAAGTGGATCGCACGTCGTGTATGCGTAGTAAAACATCATTTTTTTATGATCATTGTTCTTTCTACTCGATGGTTACAATGGCGAATAAGCGAGACATTCTTTTTTCCAGGTTGTACAATTTTATTAGTGTTTTCTTCATATTTCTTATTTTTATGCGTGTCATTTGTGGTCACACGGGTCGTGCCGACGACAACGACAACAACGGCGACAATGAAAGACACACAGAGAATGAGTACGAATGTGTAAAATCGTCAAACCATAATCCTCTCGTTGTAATAAATTATATTTTTAGTTGTATTTTGCTCACATGAACGATATAGAGAAACATTACCATAATAATACGCACACCATCACCAACACACTGCCAACCAACATTTATATAAATTGAACGCAAGAGAGATAGAACAAATAAATAAACAAAATGTAAATATCCGAGAAGAAGTCGCGCGCCTTTTCGCGTATACATAGTCGTTTATGCGTATGTGTGCGTATACACGATAACAGCAAAGACGCGAGTGACGGTTACAATAATGGTAACAAAGAAGCCACACACTATTCGCTGTTCATAACGATGGTTTTTGGTTTTAGAACGCGTTTGTTGCATGTGTTCATATGTATAAAAGTTTCGCTATCCCATTCTACCTCATCGTATACGGCATTCCAATCGAATGAGAGGAAGAAATAAAAAACGACGAGAATAAGCAAAGCTAAATAAAGAAAGAATAAGAATAATAAGAAGAAGAAGCGAAGAAATACTTTGTTGAAGGACATAAGTTCTTTCACCTGTAATATAATGCGCGCACGATTGAACGAAGTCTTTCATGTCGTTACTATGGTCTATGTTTGATATACATAAAAAAAGAGCGGACAATCACAGTCACACAGAACCAAAACTAAATGAGTGAAAACAAAACACAGAATACCATAAAAAAGCGTTTTGCTCCAACAAGCGAACCAACAAGCAATGAGGAACTGAAGAATGAAAGAAAAAAAAAACATGTGGTTCCGTGTCGAAGGTGCTTCGATTTGTTGTTTTATTTTTATTTTTTCGGGAATGGGTACAATGTTTATGATGCAAGAATCGATCACACAGTGATTCAAAATGAATATCTTTGCACTCACTCTCTCCGTACACAAGAACGAGCACGACGAAAGAACACATGTGCTTCACTACACAGCGCACACCAAACGTAAATACAAAACAGTTGTGTTTATACTACACGTTTACTGGTCTATTGAGCATTTAGCAAGGCAATTCTCGCTTATATTATTATGTGAACGAAAGAGAGTATATGTAATGTATTTTAAAATTGAGCCAAATCTTTCTCTCGTGCCTTTTTTTTTCAAATGGCAAACACTTTTTAGTTTTATTTCATTCCAATTGTGGATGCAGTGATCATTTTCATTGTACCTGCCACATTTGATGATGATGTTGCGTGCTTTTTTTTCGCTTCTTCATCTACTACTACTTCTCGGTTTCATTCTTTAGTTACTTCTGCTTCGGTGTGCTAAAATACATTGAAATATTCCGAAGATTTATTTTTAGAATCAAATGCGGTATGCGAAGCTAAATAAACAGTTGATGAAGTCAAGTAAAAGAAGCTGAAGTTGAGAAGAAGAAGAAGCAAATTTATTACATGGAATAAATCAGACACGCAAACACAAATACTCTTCCAGCACACATGCCATAATGCCATACTGTGGATCGGGAATTTAATAACATCATATGTGAGTATGTGTATTGTTGTCGCGCTCTCCCTCTCTCACACTATTTCCCCTCTAGTCCCGCTTGATTTGTGTGTAACACCATTTTTGTACGCAATTTTTGCGCGCGCGAATATATCTTTCAACTGGTAAGGCAATGAACGACCAAGCACGCGATTTTACCAATACAAATGCAGAGTGCCAAGTCAAATGAATAAATTCAGTTGAAATTTGCTTTGCAAATTTTGTTTCCATTTAAATATTTCTCTTGTTGTATTCTGACTCTTTTTTTTGCACGAATAATCTCAACTTTTAGTTCTTCTTGCTTTCAAACTGTGTTTATTCTTCTTTTTATTTTGCTTTGTTGCCACTTTTTTGACGCTTGTTTGATTGTTTTCATCAATCACAAAGAGATCTTAAGTTCATTTTATTGCGCATTGGTTTTCTATTTTTAAGCGTCAAAAGAACACACTCATGTGACTTCTCTTCAATGTTTTTTTTTTCTGCTGCAAAACTTTTTCAAAGCATTCTTCCTTTTTCTGTTGCTTTAGTGATTCCATTTAATTTTCAGTCCATTTCTGTTTCTTTTTTGCCGTCAGATTTTGACCGTTCTTTGTTGGATTTGTGTATTGAATTGACAGAGATGTTTGAATGCGTTTTTCTTTCTTTCTTTTCATGCTAGACAAATTTTATAAGACGATAAAATACAATACTTGTTCTTCATTGCTTAATCCGCAAACAAAAAGGACGAACATTTTCTTTTCTATTCGAAAATAAAAAAAAAATTGTCTAAAACCACAAAGAGACTTTTTCTGCGGTGCAGTAAAATTAATTTCGTTTGCGTTTGGCGTCAACTGTCAGTTAAAGAAGCAGAAATAAAAACATTGAAAACGCTAATAGTAAATAATGAAGGTAAATAAATAATGATTCGACAAATAGAAAATCGCATACATTTTCGTAATTCATATCGTTTCGGTTGTGTTTTAGTTTTTTTTTGTAAGTCAACGCTTTTCTCTCCAATTTTCTATTACGACCACTCCATTTTATGAGCGCATTGCGTGTATTAATGCGCATATCAATTACACTGATAAAATCATTCATTTTCGTTTTTATCCATCTTGGATTAATGTAAACGAAAAAGACGACGACGCATGAATTCCCGGAGCTTAGCCATCTAATGCTGTAAGACAGTGTCATCAGTGTGTGTCTGGTGCATTTGGTAAAATATATTGGTTGCTATACGCTCACCATTTATTCATCGTGGCCAATGTGTCCACATGGAATATCGAGTTGTTTATCATGTGCTGACATCGAATGTTCCCTGCCATCGTACCGTCTATATTATCTTCAATATTTACGTTTTAATTCAAATTGATTTATTTATAATGCTCTTGTCGATAGTAAAATCGCGCGTACCTGCGTGTACACCCAATACTTTATCTGTTTATATTTAAAGAACCGCGCCTTTTCTCTCTCTCTCTATTTCCCCACTCTCCCCATTCTCTCTCTCTCTCGCTGTCTATATTTTTGTTAGCCTTAATGCTTAGTTCTTCGTTTTTTTTTTCGTGTACTCTCTATCTCAGTCTCTGCTATTTTCATGGTGCAATGAACATTATAAGTCATGTACATTTTCAGATGTGTTTAAAATAGCTCACACTCTCTCACACACACACTCAGTATGCTGCTATATTACTTTATATTATTTCCACCGCCATAAATACCCGTTGCTATTACTCGATTGTACCCAATTGTAAGCATAACACGACATTGTAAGTCATGGCTTTTATCTCTTGTCGTTCAATTTTATCATATTTACTCTTGATAGCATTTGATATTGGTTTGAGGGCAAAAAAAAAACATCTTCGTTCGCCACTGGTTCGATTTATTTACAACTTTCTCTCGGTGTATTTCATCCAATAACAACAACATCAGCCGCAGCATCAGTATCAGCAATGCTAACATCAACCAAAATAGACACGCTCCGAGGCTGAGCGCATTCGTTTCAGTTGTCTAGAATTTCGATGTACAAAATAGAAACGAAGTAAATGTTCCAAAAACAAAATAAAAACAAAATAAAGACATTTCAAAAGGAATGCGCTATTATGCGGACCGAGAATAAGTCATGGTGATTTTAATGGCAATGGAACGATACGTGGTTAACAAGCCAAAAAAAAAATACTTTAAAAGCACAGAGTGCAGATAGAATTGCTATTATGGCAGCAATCAAAGAAAATCAAATACGGAAACCGGGGCGATTGCACACAATAACAAAAAGTCAAAAAGAAGAGACATTTTTATATATATAAATGTATAAAAAAAAATAGAAGACGAAGGAGGAAAAACAATGCGACAAAATTGAAATGTGAGATTGAAACCGAAAAGACAGATCAAACATGCTTCGAAATGTCGAATATATTGACGCTCTGGTGTTGAATTGTGCGTAACAGATTGCACAACGGAAAATAGGCTTCGGGGTGAACAAAAAAAGCCTACGAAGTGAAACAAACAATAGCAACAGTGCCATCATCATGTTTAGCAGCAATTCTGATAGCCAATAATGCTGCCGATGCTTTGATAACGCACATAATAATAGCAATCAGAATGTGTGTGTCCCACCCATCGAACACACTCACCTCATAGACATTTCACCCGACATAATGTTCACCAAACAATTTGAATCGTTTAGCGGAAAATCAACGACAATTGCTGTCAAAATGAAAATGCTATATGAAATACGAATAGAGACACACACACACACAATATACACAAAAAAAAACAGCGTACTGTTTCCAACAGACGAAAAATACAACGCAACGATTTCCGACCGAAAAAGAAAATATACCACACAAAAGTAAAACTTTTCCTGAAGTATGTAATTTGGGGCGAAGAAAAAAAGATACACATAAAAGAGTCAAATGCCAGAGAGACGAGTGTAAAGAAAAGGAGACGAAAAATAGCGGCTAAGTAGTTGAATCTCTGGTGACATTCCCATTCTTATTGTAGTTCACTTGAAAATGTGAAAAGAAACACTTGCTGCTTTGCAGAAAATCACAAAAAAAAGATAAGCCGTGATTACGTGCCAATATAATATGCGTACATGTGTGAGTGTGATTGTGTGCGTATGAAGAGAGTATTGACCGAAGAGAAATATCAAATAACGATACATTATCAATGCGAAGATAGTCGAAACCATTTTCATTGTTATTGTTTGACTTTCCTGCATTGCATATATATGGTTGTTAGTTTCAAAAGAAATTTGCTCATCTTTTTGACATTTGAATGACCGTCAAAAATCAGTTCAACTCTTGGAACAAGGATGAGTTTAGAATTTCTAGTTTTATGGTTCCAACAAAAACCACAAAAAAAAACAAATTTCGATTATCACACGTACTACACCCAACCAGAACGGTATCGATTTCGGTATGCAACAAAAGATACCGAAAAAGTCGATGGCAATATTATGCGCATATTTGTTATTCAGAACAAAAAAAAAAGATTGATCGGTCATTCCACTTTGCCTATTCACTAAACTAGTGAAGTCAGGAACAAACAACAGAGCGCACATAAAAAAAACGGCGAAACAACTTAACACAACACTAACACTCATGTAACATGAATAATAACAATAACAATATAATTTATGTATTATTTTTCTCGTGCTTGCTCTCTCTCCCCCTCTCTCTCTCAATCGTTTTTTTTTTTCATTCAAACACACCCCAAATTTTGCACTTTGCCAAAAGCATATAAATAAACACCAGCACAAATCGAAATGAGTCAGCAATAATCTGTCTCATTTTGTGGCTTTGTTATTGGATTTGTTTGGGTCGCTCTCTTTTCATCACATGCTAACTGTGATTCGATCATTTTCCATTGGTATAAATAGTTTTCAATGGTGCTGAAAACCATGCTGACAAACGAGTGAAAGAGAGACGAAACTTCCGACGAATGGAATTCGTTGGTTGTTGTTGTTGTGCAAAGTATACGTACATATTTTTTAATTCATTCTGAATTTTTCTTTGTTTTTGTTTCTTTCAGCTCGATGATTCGATGCTATTGCGTAAAAAAGCATATGTTTGAGATGCTGTGTTGTTATGTTCCATGTTTATTCGTGCATGACCAGTCAATAACAGGTGTTCTGATGGAAAATATAAATAAAAACAAAAAAAACACACAATGGCGGGCATTAATAGTCAACAGCCCGCGTCAGTCAACCAACGCCAACAACACAGCGGAAACTAAAATGTACCACACAAAAGTGTTAGCAGGTCATAATAACACTTGCAAATATACGGCAATCAAATAAAATAAATTGCAAGAAGAGAAGGGAACGAGGGGGAGCAAGGAGCAGAGAAAGAGAGAAAACAATTTTCCAAAATCAAAATAGATAGAAACAAATGGGAAAAATACGAATAAAAACGTTGAATGTCTTGATTCGAATGAAACTCGAAACCATAGACATAAAGATCGTAATCAAATAATAGCATTGGGATTAATAATTGAAGAACAAGTACGAACAAGCAACAACAATAAGCGCTTAAAGAAATTGACAATGTCCAAGATGGGTATGTGTGTGTGTGTGGAGATGTTTCTTGATCAGAATGAATCAGGCGATAACGATCAGCTATTTTGCGTATACGATTGCATTCGAAATGTGGTCGACGTCTGCTATAATGCTCAAGTGTTGAACAGTGTATCGTGTTGTAAGTTGACTACTGTGCTCTATGTCGATTGGGGATAATAAATGAAAAATAATGTTTGAAAACTATTTGGTGTGCATATAACACACATCGGTGCACGTATGGATTTTCATTATCCAATGAAAATAAAAACAAACATTATGTAAATTAAAGTCGGAAAAAGGAAAGAATAGAGAGAGAGAGAGAGAGAGAGAAAAGCAGTTGTAGAGAGCAACATAACATCGACGAAAAAAAAAAACAACAATAAGAATGGAGCGCCAAAGCACCAGCACCCAGCAACAAGTATGTGTTATAGTTGGATCAAGCTGCTTAGCATTTGGTCTGGATGAAAAACAGTTAATAGTGTACACACGACAATAAAATAAGTCTGTGAATGAATGAATGGAATGGGCAAAGTAATGGCTCGTAGTACGACAGTCACTTTATTTACATAATACGGTGATTACAATTGTTCGCTTGTATATACACACACTATTTATATACATAAAGCAGGCTAGACGACCAATGTTCTACTGAGTTTTTTTCCCTATTTTTCTCTCGGTATCACTGTGTGTGTGTGTTCTCATTCAGTGTGATGGCATTCAGTGTGATTTGCCAATTACATGCGATAACTGCATTCTGAAATTGATATATTGTCACACAGTGGAATTCTCGATATGTGCAAATGCAAAATTGCAAAACAAACGGAACAGAGAGATCGAGAGAGGGAGAGGGCACGAGGGAAAGAGTATGTGGGTGCCATTCAAGTAGATTGCCTCAAGAAGTGATTCAATTGCTGTTGGTTGCCAGCGCAAATAATTCATATTAAAAATAAAAAAAGAAGCACTCTTATCGGAATACAATACAAAAAGGGGAAGCCGACTGCAAATGCGCTCTCGGAAATGCAGAGATCGCTCAAGGCGATCGTGAAATATTTATTTAAATCAACTGCTCTGCGTGTGCACCAGTTCATCTATTGAACTAAATCTAATATAGTGAGCACCATCATACATAAATGCCAGCCAATATATCGATAGAAAGAGAGCGAGAGAGGGGGAGAGAGAGAGAGAAAGCAAACTAACAAAAGGCGAACGAAATGAAATAGATGCTTGAAATTTCATTCTATTCAAATGAATTTGAAAAAAAAATGAGTATTGCGTTTTCCTCGGAATTCGTGTGCGTTTTATTTATTCAACTATTGAAGCATAAATCATTCAATGAACCATTTTCGGAATAAATAAAAACACATACGTAGTGATTTATGCCGGATTGTCGTTATCGTCGTCTTTATTCTCAATTGCTTGAACGCGACCGAACGAACTCGAGTTCTCGTTTTTTTTTATGCTTGACTAGCGCTAAGCTTTATGGCCAATCGACAAACCTGCATTTAGTTTTCTTACTATGTAAGTGGTAACTTGGAAATCTGCACGCTCACCAAATCCCCTAGCTTATGCCACAGAGACAGACGCGGGAGTAAAAAAAATGTATACACAAAATTTAGAATCATAATACAAATGTTCATACAACAATAATGATGATGTTAATACAACATTTGAGATCCATTTAAACTTTTCACGAGGAAAAAAACGAATAAAAAAAATAAAGAAAAAAAGACGTTTTGTATGTTGTTGTGTATATTTCCTGGCTGGAAGTGTGTTTGTATTGCTCGGGTCTTTTTTTTTCTCGTTTAGTTTGGTTCTCACTTCGATTGGCTATTTTGTCTATTAGAACTCACTGATCCATGTAAATGTAACAAACTAATCGACATACTGGAACAAAATGAACAATGACCGGCAGCAAAAAAAAAATGGGGATATCAAATAAAACCGATACTAGTTGAAAGGGAGAGAAACAAAATTGCTACGCAAAATTACAAATTCTTGAAATAGCATTCCCTGTTGGTGAACTTTTTGACATTTTACGATGTGTGCGCATTCTTCAGAAGAATTTTTGCTGCGCCTTTTTTTATTATTATTATGGAATTCGATGGACAATGCTCACGCGTCCATACATTTTAAAGCAATTTCAGTCCGTACATTCAACTCGCAAATGAATGTTGTAAAGAGAGAGAGAAAAAAAAGAAATATTAGAAGCAATCTCAAAAATATTCGCAACTCAACTTAACTCATTAAGCAAGATTGCTTACTCAATACGCACATACGTGCAATATATTTTGTTACATACGGCATCGTCAGTAGCAATTTACTACGTGGAATAATTCGAGAATTTAATTTTTTTTTTCTTTTCAACCGATCAACATGATAGTTTCCAATAATAATTCCAAGAAACATCACTTCCATTTATTGCTTTATTCAAACAGTGTAATGAACTTGTGATTTAATAATATGCCAAGTTCTCATATTTTTTTCGTGTGTACGATTGATTCTTCGCAAAATAGCGAGGTGATAGAGCAAGAGATAGGGATAGATGATTAAATTCATCCGTAGTAATACTGTGTTCGGTGAATATACAGATTCGTTTAACACAGAACAGTCGTTTACAACTTGGGAACAATGGCATTTGCCATATATATATATAGTATGTACAAACACGTCGTTATACATTTACAAGTTATGATAGCGTCGGGCTGTTTTGATTGCGATTCATTGTCTGTGCCGAAGTTAGTGGTGTTGTTTGTAAAGGCAATAGCATACGGAGATGAAAAGCGCTTGCGCGTATATTTGCACAAACTCTTTATATACCGGCTGTATTTCCTTCTCTCTCACACACTCACGCTCTCTCACTTGATCTCTCTTTCTCGCTTTCGGTATATTTATATACAAATGCAAGAATGTTGATCTTCGAGTACCAACACCCAAATGCGACAGCATCAGCTTTAAGTGGCTACTACTATACACGGCGTGTCTTTTTTTTTCTATCTATATTTGTGTGTATGTGTTTGCGCGGCATCCATGCAGTGGGGAGACATAGTATAGTACGTCAGCATGAGTGTCGTTGTTTTTCCCGAAACGGCCAGAAAAAAAGAGCGAAGAATTTCTTTCAAACGAATAAAACATATGAGCGATAAAGGAATATCTATTCAGAAACAAATACAATCCCAACAACTGACATCCACAACACAACGATGACTCATCTACAGATGGGAAAATGCAAGGATAACACAGCATGTTCCCTTGATGATACAATCATATATATATATACAGGTATTCGTTGCGACTACACGATACGAAAAATGTCCATTCTGGTGGAGCGTCATCGACTGTTTGTATTGTGAATAGTGGTTGTAGCTGCTCGCTACACATACCATCTCGTGCACACACACGAAAAATCAGATGGAAAATGTGTTTTTGCAAACGGTATATGCATACATTACATTACACAGGGAGCAAATATGATCAAGTGATGCGCATAGCAAGAGATTTCGACACACAAGAATGAAAAAAAAACACACCAACTTTTATCGTACTCGGTGTATACGTATGTTTTGTAGATGATGTGTAGGGGTTTTTGCTGTTGCTTCAACTCGGAATGGGAAACGATGAATAGAGTCTGCTGTGGTGTGATTCATAATGTCGCGATACATTAATATCCGGCTGAAACATGTCGTGTGTATGTCTCTTGGGGTACACATTGAATACCAAAAGAGAGTTAAGATAAAGCGGGAGAGAGAGAGAGCGAAGCGAAGCTGAGTATTGGTTCAAGTGTGATTAATGTGGTTGTGCTTAAATCCACATATGACTTGTAATATAGTAAATATTGGCATCTCTTGACAAACATTGCCTGATAGCGATGCAGCCGTTTTTGCAACTTCGACATATTTGGCAGAACAGCAACGACAGTTATATAGTAGCAATTGCACCACTAGCAATAGTAAAAGACAAAGTAAATACCATGCTGCACAACATACACACAGTATATTCCAATGATTTGTTCAACGTTGAGGGAGTTGTGTGCCGCAATTGATTTATGTGCTTTGTCTGTATGCACATTGCACATAATAATAGTTTGAGAGAAGAGAAGCTAAAAAAAGAGAGTTCAATCGTGCTTTCAATGCACCATGCCAATCTCCTCGTTGTGCCAATGCACTATGCTCTGCTTGTTTTAAATAGGCAATTCCATGGTATTTTGCCGTTTTTGCGCATATCACACTCCAATGACGTCACACGTACGATATATCTCGTCCTCCAACGGATTAGATGCATATCGTTGGCACTGCAGATGGCGCAAAAATTACAATCAATTTACAAACACACGATTCTCCATCGTAGTACTACGATGAGAAGCTCTCTCTCTATCTCGCAATTTTCTGTTCACTCTTCTAGCTGTATGTTTATGTATGCATTTTTTTTTTCAAAAAGTAAGTGGGCAATTTTGTCTCTCTCACACCCCTTTCGGTTGGTCGTTGATCGGGCACGATGAAAATGCACTTAAAGTAATTTAATCTTTCCGAATCATGACAGCTTTAATTGGGTTACACAGCCAACATGTAAAATGTCAATATTTAGAATATGCGAATGCATTTCGATAATGGAGAATAAATTTGACAAAGGAATGTACGAAAAAAAAGCTGTATATTAACGAACGAAATTTTCGGTTGGTATTTGGGTCAGCGAATAGGCGTGTTTTATGTACAATTCATGTATGATTATTTTACTATGCATTTTCATTCTATAACTCATTCTATCTTTCTTGCTCTTTCACCGTGTCTCTCTATCTGTTGCTCTCGTTTCTCTTGGTGTATGTGTGTTTATGTGTTGCCGATTTGAGATTCATTCGGAAAATTGTGTACATAAAATTCCAGGCACAATGAAAGCGACACCGTACACGATGTTGAAAATGCTAAGGATCTGTCGTATGTGGGAGAGGAAAAGCAGCAGCGCATCGAGTGAATGAACCGACGTTTTACACACACACACATACCGATAGAGAGTAAACTATTATGCAATTGTGCATTGCATAGGTTGTGCATGTGCATCAGTGTTCGGTAAGGGCTATGTGCCAGCAGGTCAATGAATTTTGACCTTTTTCCTTGGCAATTTTCGTATACGATGAAGCACCACTGACTACGCCCAAAAATCAAAACGTCGTTTGTTCTTGTATTCTTTCGTCGTCGACGGTCTTCTTTTCGTGCTTCCTCATCCGTTCGATGTGATATTTTATTCGAATCACTTGGTTCTGTTGCTTGTTCTATTCCCACTTGTTCTCGTATATTTGCTTCACATCGATGCACTTTAAACTTTTCAAGTCGAAAATGTGACAAACATTAGCGAAAACAGGTTCATCGTATCACCATCATTACCGAAACGTCTTTAAATAAATGGGTCGGCGTATTTCCATATTCATGTAATCACAAAGAAAAACACGCAATAAATTTACATTTCGACATTTTCCATTCACAACCACCACGCACACACACACACCGCGTCATGCTCATCAACATTACCATCAAACGATAAAATTATCCAGCTGTTTTAGAATTGATTGGAATGAGGGACTTAGACATGACTTTTACTCGATGCTCTGAAATCTATCCTAATCTAACTAAGCTGGCAAAGTGGGTGGAAGCGGGTGGATAGAAGTGACGGGAATGGTGTGAGAACATGGAGACAAAGATAAATTTGCGAAGTACTTATGCATGGCTGCCTGAACTACCAATGGATTACGGTCAAAGTTTACATCAAACACACAACAAATGAAAAACTTATTATAAATTCAGTACGCGACTATTACTTTGTCTCTATCTCTCAGTGTTCGATAAATTTTCCGGGTACAACGAGTGTGTTTCGGATACAATGACTGGGCGCCTCTTAAGTTTTGTTTGTCGACTTTTCGTACCGTTTTATATGCATGTGTGTGTAAATGTGCGCTCATGCCATACACACACAGCACATATAATGAAATCATTGTGTGAACGATTGTGACAAATGTGGTACATATCAGATTCACCACACCGAAAATCAAATTTCAAGAATACAAAAGAAACCAATATATAATATGGGCCGTATACATTCGAATTGTGTACTATTACGCACATATACGTTGAAAATGGATAATTTTCGGTAAAATCGACATGAAACTTTTCCATCCCAAGCGAATCCAAATTAAATATTGTCGAGAGACACCAAATGAATCAAAAATCAGTTGATTTGATTGCGGATTGGTGTGCGGTGATGTGATATGGATGTCAGGATGTAAACTGAGACTGCCTATCGAATTCGAAAGTAGTGCTTATCGAAACGAATTTGTGGTGCAAAAAAAAAACACTGTTTGTTGGTTGTTCGACACTGAGCCAACGATAATAACTTATCATTTTTCGTTATATTGTGCCCCCGACAACAGTATGGGCGCGTTTGCGTGTTTCTATATGGTACGTGAAGACAGTGCAAACCATAGCCATTGAGTTGTGGCGTTGACGGCAGCGGCGGCATTGTGATCGATTTCTCGCAATGTCGAACACTTTGTGCATTTGAAACACATAGTCCCAATTTGTCAAGTAACCTCAAAACCTATTTTGCATACATATAACTTCTCAGCCATTATGAAATGCTCACTCTAACATCACTCAGACCCAATCATACTTGTAGATTGTTTGGAAATGTATATTCGACAATCGTGTAAAATACGTTTCTTTTAATTTCATCCGTATGCGTTCGGCGGGCCATTGTTTATTCGAACACGGAGCGAAAATCGAGCGCTTATAATCTCATCGAGCCAAATGTTTTTTTTGGTTGTTTGTAATTTAGGGGATTATTGTATTTTGAATCGTTACGATCAGAAATCATAGCACATTAGCTTGGGATTCACTACAAATACACTTAATGACATGTTTTTTCCGACACACTCTTGCCCTCATTGTTTCAACGCTAAATCTATGATTAACGATTTGCACGTGAAATGTCGTGCGTACAAAATGATTACATACTCATGAATGTGAGTGACGCAAACGAAAAAAGGGGCTTCATTTCAAAATCAACATCAGAAGAGAACGAAAAAAACAAAACAAAAAGAGAATCTCTTGTAGTAATCAATGTATACCACTGCTTTTATACATTTTTCATTGATGCACATGTCAAAGAGTTGCTTTTTCGAACGGGAAAACTTACATTCCCAAAATCTGAAACGAATGAGCGTATGTTTTTGAATTTATCAAAGTATTCGATTCAAATGGAATATGCTTCCTTTGTTTAGTAATTATCGTCCAAATATTGACTTTGTAAGCACACAAATGACATATAAACATTTTTTTTTTAAATCAAAGCCTCTTCTTTATTTGATGTTTTGACGGTGAATGGAGTGCGATTAAAATACTTTGTGCATTTTTCAATAGATTATCGAAAATTTATTGAACCATTTGAGTTCTTTACTAACTAAATCTGAAATATTTGTTTGAATTTTTGTTTTTTTTCTTCATCAAACACAAATTCTAATAAATCGAATGGACATTTCGATCGGTTAAATTCCAGTAACTGATTTCAAAGTGGAATTTTATATTAATTAACCTCTTTTCAATAGACACACCACGACAAAAAAGTTACATGATTATTTGAATAGTGTGGAAACGATTAGAGGTTGACACATTTGAAAAATGTCATTGATCGTCAGACTCGTTTTTATTTCATGTATCCAATTGGTCGCTTTGTGTCGTTTATTATTAGAAAAAAAATGAACTATTGTGGATCGTGTTATCAAACACGCAACATCAGAAAGCGTATTTTCAATTTCATTCCCATTCAATGAATACACATCGTGTTTGTTTTTTGATTCTGACATTTTTTGTCATATATATACATATACACATTGCCCATTAAGTGAAAACAAAGTCGTCAAAGTTAACCATTATTATTCAGTTTTTTTTTTGTTCTCTTCAATTCTTTCGAATGAAATCAAATTGAACATCCGAATGGAAAATATGCATGCATAAATGATGAAAAAAACCAAACCAATTTGAGTCGATTAGATTCTCGATTTCCCATACTGGCTCCGGAGCCATTTTTTTTAACATATGAATTGAATTCCGATTGTGTCAATTTGAATGCAAATGAAACGGAAAATTCAACAAGCAAACCAATTTAACATAATCAGTTGGAAGGAGATAAAAAAACTCAACTGCGATAACGTCTGGAAAAAAAACTAGCTCATAAGCAAAGTAAGCGTTTGAAAATGTTTGTGCTGAAAATCAACATGCACACATATGGAATGTCGTTCGGTTTCGACTCAAACACTTTTATCCGGATTAATACATATCTGTTTCTCTCGCTCAATCTCGTTTCCGTCTTTTCTCAATCGAATTGAATTTCTTCTATCATAGTTCAACCAATAAACTTAACTTAAATGTAGAATTGCCCATTTTCATTTCCAAACGGATTTCCCGATATTATTTCACCATATTATCGCTTAAAGTCATCGATGTCATTGAGTTCAAAAGTGCGCCATAATTCTTTGATTTTTTTTTATTTTTTTTTGGTTCCGTCTCTACTCTTCTCTTTTATGTGTAAAATCTTTTCAATTCGTTTGAATACTGTTCGAAAGCAATTTATAAACGGCCGTTTTTTGTAAATTTTTTCTCACGAACGACAAAACATAAAAGGCAACGAAACCAATTGACTGAGCGTATGGCATTTAGATTAACTATTTATATGCCGAGATAGAGAAGCACATTTGTGTTGCTGCAAGTGCGAATTTAATAATTAATCAATTTAGAGAACTTCAAAACCGAAAACTTTATTTGTTTTAAACCGAGCTGAAGTTTGAAAGTTTTTGTGGGGTTTGCGGTGTGTACAAAACTGAATTCATGATTAAACATTGATTTGACACTGTTCAATGTTTTCAGTTGTTGTAATTGTTTGATTTGAATTTTCGTTGCAAGAAACACAAATATCTATAATGAGACGAAAGTTGTTTAAAGATAGGAAAGAAGTTTTGATCGAATCAATCCTCGGATTGTATTAATTACTTGAAAATTGTTTCTGTTTTTAAGTCGCGCCGCAATGAAAGAAAAACAAAATAACGATTTTCCAGTGTTGCTGCTGGCGCATATAACAGTTAAAACGCGCTATAAGCAGATAACCTTCTTACTGCCAGAGCACAGACTTTGTTTACATTGCATCGAAACAACTTCATTTTGTATGTGTGTATAGGCAATGTGATTTGCCTCGAAAACATTTCGGCCGTTGAATTTAATGTGTAATCAGTATGTTCTAATTAAAAGCAAAGCAGATTAAAGACGCTGACTCACTGATCAGACTCTTTCACATTGATTTATCCATCATCCACATTGCTAGTCATGTAAATCTTTTTTTTGGTTGTTTATTTTCAGCTGCCAATATGACAATTGAATTGCCACACAACTTAATTAATTCCCTCTTTTCTTCTGATTCTATTCATTTAAATAATAATTGTACTCATTCATTAGCTGGCTATACATTGAAAATAAATATATTCAATACTCATCGTGAAATTTACGCAATCAAATGATTTTTTTTGTATGTTTGAGGCGATTCGTCTTACCTGTAAATAGAAAAGAAAATGATATTATTAGTAATGATATATTTGAAGTGAAATTTCATAGTTTCAAAAAAATATTGAAAAAGTAGGTTTTTGTTTTCTCATTTTCTTTTTAAAATATTGATTGAAAAAAAAAATCGAATAAAATTTCAATTTCCATCGAAGCAGAAATGGAAAGAGGCATCAAAAGCACCTTGCGCTTGGCTCAATTGCATTTGATTTCGTTGTTCTTTTCGTTTGTTAATCATACCATCGAGAGAGAGAAAAATGCCAAACATAACGGGAATCGAATGTTCACAAGAAATGTGAAAAAAAAAAACACAAAATTCGAATGGAAATGAAATGTTTGGCGATACAAAGCGGCTTAAAACTTCGAAATACGGCAAGTTTAAAGAGCCATTTTTTCATGTATTTATAACGTATACAATGTCAATCAATGAAACCAGCTTACAAACGATCGAACGACCGTTAAGAAAATGTAATGAAGAGAACCTTTCAAGTCCTCGAGAGTTTCAAAAACAAAATCAAAGAAAATTACGTTTAAAAACAAAAGAGGAACACGCCCAGAGCAGAATCGAGAGCAATGAACATAACATTTCTGCGCTTCAGTGTTTTTTGAAATGGAATTCAAGTTTTTCGGGGCTGTAAATGTATGCGTTGATTGCGACGATATTTACAACTGTTTTATCAAAACACGTGCATGAATTGTTGGCCACTTTTCATTTAAAGAGTCACAAAAAAAATTCGAAATTCCCTCGACAATGTCACTTGCTCCTGTTGCTCTTCGTGTGCTGTTGCGAGAGGGCTTGATTTTTGTTTTCTTCGTTTCTTTTCAATTTTAACGCAATACAATCGTTCAATAAATTTTAAGATGTGAATTGCCGACAACAACAAAAAACGGTTGTAATAACAACCGCCAAAATATCGTATCGAGTTGAAAGCGAATATATTATTAAAAGCGAACAGTAAGATCGGGCCATTTAAAGACCACGACAAAGGGATAACAACGTAAAAATGCGCGCGAAATAAGGTACTCTCTTTCTCTTTGTGTGTGTGTGTGTAATGCGCGTCATTGGGAACGTGGTGAGCGAACGAAATTTGTAAACATCTCGTGCCATTGCGAGATCGTAAGAAAGAGATATAGATTAAAAAAAACGACGATAACAACCACATTGACGACAAACAAAATAAAAGTGATACAACAGAGAAACATAAAAAGCAAATCACAAAAAAAATCGTTGCACATGCATTTCAAGCGTCATTTAAAAGCGTATTTCTTCTCGTTTCGGTTAATCGGCTGTAATTTTATGATTTGTTGATGTTTTCGTGGAAGAAATAAGAAACAGAAACATGAAACGATTGATGCTAAAGTTCTGACAGCGTATGTTGTTGTTTTTTTTTATCTCTCTTCAAACAAATGAAATCGGAACGCTGTACGTACTTGATTTCTGTTGTACTCGCCATATTATTTACTCGTTTTCAGCTCGAGCTCACTGTTGGACCTCTTTTTTATTAATGCACAGGGAATTTGTAAATGTCACAAATACTGATTTGACAAGTTAAGCAGAACGAGAGAGGGAGAGGGAGAGAGAGTGCGCGGGTTGCGAGACAAGAATCCGACTTAAAAGTGAAATAACCTATCAGATTAATTTGTGCTGCTGGTTATACGATTCAGAATTGGTAGAAACATTTTCTCATACCTTTAAAAAGATTAAAATGAGAATAAATGTACCGAGGAATAAAGGTACAAACAACAAAAAATGCAAACGGAAAATGAAACCGGACCGAATCGAGAGAGTCGATGAGCAGCACAATCAGTACAGTCACATGAAATGCTCTTAAATCAAATGTTACGTTTTTTTACAGCTCATTCTTCTTCTTCTGTTTTTTTTTTTTGGTTTGAATATTTCATTTCGTTTCATTTCATTTCATTTCTCATTATTATTTTCATGAAGTTAGTTTCGGTTGTGGCAATCACACACAGGTAAATAACGTAAGAAAAGAATAGATTTCTTTGTCTCATATGTAATACTTTGGAAAGATGACGAGAAAATACGGAGAAAAGTGAGAAAAAGTCGAAGTTTGTGTGACGATGCGCGTATCACTTACATTAAAACGCACATTCACATACGCACATCATTTTGGCCGTTACGAAATCGAATCAGACGTAAACAAAGCACGTGTATGTGTTTGTGAACGCATCCATTGCGATAACATTGAAAATATGTGCACTCTCTCACACACATGAAACACATTGCATACAAAACAAGCAAACGACGAAACAAGAAGATGAGAATACGAAACGACAAAAAAAAATGTTGTTAAGTTTCCCTTTCTTCCCTTTCAATTTGGTGGGCGATACGAAAGAGAGAACATTTGATGCAACTAAAATAACAAGATTTAATAAAAGTTGTGCTGAACGCGCAAGCCACATGCGTTACCACGTTTTCGATATATATTTTTTTTTCTCGTTGGATTCTTCTTGGCATGGAGAAAAAATTTGTTTCATTAAAAACGCAAGAAAAGAGATAAAAAAAACATAACAACGTACGATGAAAAGAACATGCATTTATGCTGAAGAATACACTCGAAGCGCACCGAAGCAGTGAAACAAAGAGTTTAGACAGAGAGTTTTAAAAAAAGAAGTACAGTCATAACAAAAGACATTCTTACGGAGTGTGTTTGAGTGAATTTTTTTTTGGTCGAACCGTGTGTTATTACTGCTGCTGCTACACACGGTGCACATGCATTCCTTCAATAACCAAAAACTTCGTTGAAATCCAAAAGAGCTCGTACACACCGTACGACAACGACGAATATATCGAAATCAATGTGTATACCATGTGTTCTTCCATCGAAAGAGAAACGTGGTTTGCGCTTTAAGCGCTTGGATTTTATTCTCTTTTGTTAAAAGCATGTGAACGGCATTTCCATCACAAAAAAAAATCGAAACCGTCGCCGATTCTTGTGGCGTTTTCTCATTGAATATGAGAGAGAGAGAGAGAGAGAGAGAGAGAAACGACAAATTTCTTATTGGAATTTATCGATAAGATTGGATGTTGAATCATAGTGATCAGCGCAAACGGTTTTTATTTCATATTTTGTTCTCATCTGTGTCTCGGCCACAACAATAGCACAAAAAACACATGCCATTCAACCGAATTCATGGAAGCAAATTTTTTGTTTTTATTTTATTTTATTTTTATTGCAACCTAATCCCTTAAACATAGCAAAAGTATAGCTGATTGGTTTTGCTAACGCCAAAACGTCACGTAGTTTGATTCTGAATCATAATTTTATTGCTTATTTGTTCAGTTCGATGTTTGGTTGTTTTTCATTCCATGTTCTTCTTTTTTGTTCGTTCGCAATCGTGTTTGTAGCTGCTTTGTTTCTTTTATGCGTTGCCGAAATATTGAACACGATTGTAAATAAGAGCGTATGTGTTGCATGCTGTTGATCACAAATCTTGCATTTAAACGGCGTATACACAAATACACACGGTCGCCAGTATAATCGAGTATAATTTACGATGTGTAAATGTGGTGACAACCAAAATTGCAATCTCTGTTCGCTCTTAGCGCAAATTGTCATGAAAGACGAACGAAAAAAAAATTAAAGTCACACGAAATGAAAACTGTAAAATTGCCGATAAATTTTTGCATAAGCATACAAAAACGCAATGAGAGCTGATTAAATCGGAGCTTGTGGTTGGCACTTAAAATTATCGTAAGTAACGAGTTCCGACTAAAAGAAGATTGCAAAAAGCATTAAGTGCATAGCGTAACAAGTGAATTTACTTCTGTAACTATAACTAATGGTGCCGTTTCGTTCCATCGTCGTGTGTCTGTTGCTTGATGGTGTCGTTGATTTTTTTTTGTTTCTTTTTTGCGATTTACTCACTCGCTCACATGCGCTATCTCATTCTCTCGTTTGATCTTCGGCTATTTCTTTTTCTTAGTTTGTTCTGTATGTGCATTGCCAAATGTGGCGAAACTGAAACAATGTTGCAATGTCGTGCCGCGACTGCCTTCTACCATTCAACATCCAGTAACCAGCTGCTTCAACTAATGTTCAATTACTCGCAAATTGATTTGTAGTTCGCATAATGCTGGTGGAATTTTTTTTTGTTTCGTTCGCTTAAAATTCTGTTCTTCAATTTCGGTGCATAGAAAGCAAGAGATACCGACAGACGGAGGGGAAGAGAGACGAAGCAAGTGAACGAAAGAGATTTTAACGCACTACACACAGTTAGTATACAGTAAATAAAATTTAATAGAAGGTATTAATTCTATATGGCCACGGCTAATGCAGTCGCTAAATTAAATCAATAATAAAATTTAATGAAATAGAATTAAAATTTGCGTTTTATTTATATTATCATCATCATTGTTGATGCAATGCGTAATTTCGATGGCGGCGCACAATACAAGAAAAAAAAAAGAAGAAGCCGGTTTCTTTAATAATTTATAATCAATTTAAAATTTGCTGTTGCTTCTTTTCGTTTCGAGTAGAATATTTTTGTGAGTTGATTGCTGATCGAATGTGTGAGTTCTCATCGTGAAATCGAAAATCGATAATGCATTCCATACATAAATATAATAATAAATCGAACCTTTGGACCATTTTGCATGCTCAGACGATCGTTAAATAAACACATTTTATATTTTAAGCTTCGCTTGATGGTTGTGTGCACCTTTTTTTCGTCGCCTCTAATTTTACGTTGCGCTCAAATTTAAAATGAAACACTTAACGTTCGAAGCTTTACGATACAGGGGGGGGAAGCAACCTCATCACAAAAAAAAGCAATGTTATTTAATATTTGCATTAAAGTGCACATAAATTCTCATGCTGAGAGTGCATTCCGTTGTGCTGTGGAATGCAACGTCGATGGTTACGTTCGGTACAGTACAAAGGTAAGAAAATTGCTGAACGGCGCACACAATTTTTTTTCCTCCTTTCATTCCCTTCTCGCTCTCTCTGTCTTTGTGTGCCTTCAAATGGCTCTATCGATATATTACCAACTAATGGACAATAATTTCTCTATGCCTTTGTTTAGCTTTGCAATTTCTTAGAAAAAGTATGTATATATGTATTTCTTGTTGGCCTGGGTATTTTTCTTCTTTTGATTTGTGCAACGGATAAATGAACCCATTGAAGTGAACAAATGTTTGAATTTTTCGATCTATCTTTCTCTGTGGCCATTTCTTGATAGTTCATTCTCTCCCTTCGTCTTGTTCTCTCTGGCTCTCTTGGTCATTCATCGTTTCGTCCGTTTCGATGGAAACGATGATCACATGTTTGAAATATTACGTACTGTAATGACACAATTGGCTGTTGCAAGTGAATTGACCCGTTCACATTATTTGCTCATACACCAAGAGTAGTCACACACAGTCCACAATTCCCATATGTTCGCGGAATTTATTCGTCAAGATATTACCGCACGAGCAGTTTGGTATGTTTTTTTTCCTCGGCTGTTTCTCTTTTCATTCCTATATACATATCAATGTATATAAATATTTTTTTCTTGATTTTCGTCTGTTTTGCGCTATAATATTTGTGTCGTTGTCGTGTATTTGTAACGTGTATACAGTTCTCGTTCAAAGCACAATTTTTCAACGTTGTCGATTCAATTCGATTTTGTTGTTGTTATTATAACGAGTGAATTCACTTGAACCGTAGTCACAATTTTACAAGTGCATTCCGAAGGCAGGAGTGAGACGCAAGGAGAATGAAAAGAAAAGGCTTGTTGTTTATTATTAGATAAATGAGATGTTTTGAAATTGGAAGGCCGTTCGTTCACATCGCGAGCCACATGATTAAAATCTTTCATCGAGAACTGCGACAGAAACACACAACGACATCAACATGAACGACATATACCTATATATGCAATGCAAGCCACATACGATGAAGAAAAAAAAAACAGAACAACAACACGATTGCATATACTATGTATTTGGATTGAGAGTTCAATAGATTCAAACTCGTATTCGTGCATTCATTGTGTGCATGTGTGTAATGGTGCATTTCGTTATTTGGTGTATGCCATTTTAAAAAGCAATTTAATTTTACATAATTCTTGTTGGACGGTATGGCAACCAAACCAATTGAAACGCGATGTAATTTTCATGCGCATATTTTCCACAATCGGATGCATTTTCCTTTTATTATTACTCATTTTTCCCGAAGAGAGCATTACTACAATATTACAGCACTTATGTTCATAATGAGATTTAAATCATCATTAAAATTAATAGATTTACATTGTACATTGTAATTTTTTGTCATTTAAATGGTTTTTAAATCAGCAATAAAAACATGAGCGCACAAGCTTTTATCGTATTTTATTTAATTCGTGTAAAAAAAACACGCACATGCACACACCGAGAGAGTGAAAGAGACGAGAAGGGCAATGAAAACATCATAATATATTTATTTGCTAGAAATTCCGAAGAATTTTTTTTTTTTCAATTGTTCAAGGAAAATGTAATACTGTTGTAATCATAGCGACCGACGCATAAATTCAAATATAAACAAGAGCAAAAATTGCAGTCAACAGACGAGTTTGAAAAATTGTAATAATAATGATTGACAATCTGAATAAAAAATATTCATTCTAATAGCAAACAATTTTATTATGTGAAAGAGAGTCGTTCATATCAAAATGGTTAAAAATAGAATTTTGCCTTGGCTGCACAACTGTGAAACGCACATGCATTTCAACGAATCGTAAAACTAACATTTTGTGTGCGTGCGCTTGTAAACATTGCGCAATCAGAATTTAAACATCTTGTACGTTCATCAAGAAAGTAGCAAACGTGTTGCATTCGAAAGAATCGACAGACTCTGTTGCGCTTCATTTGGTGATGGTTTTAAAATTACTTTGCCGAGTGTAGGCACACGTTATGTACATAGCACTACAATGCCGTGGCATGTTATATTGCTATGAGAACAATGGCCGAACAAAGCCAAAATGCATTTTAAAAATAAAAGAAAAGAAAGAACGACAGAGAGAGAGGAATTATGAAAAGAGAAATACAACAAAATACACAGCTGCTCTTATTGCCGTTGTGTTATTATATTTTATTGTGTTGTTGCTCATGTGAAGCCTTCAAAGGCGCGCGCGATGCATCGTTCAACCCAAAAACCACGTGGTTTTTATATGGTTTAAAACGAAACCAAATATAAATCCATATGTTCGTGATGCTCCAATTAATAGGATTTAAAAGGATTTTGTTTGTTTGCTTGTTTTTATCTCCAAATTAGTGTGCTGTAATTTCGACAGTCTGCAACGTACAGTTTGGCATTGTATCTTGAGCAGCACATTGTCAACATCATCGTTGTCATAATCATCGTCAACAACACCATAATCATTTTGTATTGAAATTCTTTTGTATATGCCACGTGCTTAGATCATAATATTAGCACTTGAGGTGCATATATGCATAAATAGATGCACAGACACACAGACAAATATCGATTGAAACAACGAGTTATTTTGATGCGGAACGCAGCCACAAGTGACGCGAATCGAAAACATGGCTAAGCAAAGTGAATGGCAAACAACTCATTGGAATTTTCACCAGCAATTTGAAATAATTTGTTTTTGTGTATAGTTTTCTCGACTTATTTGGTCATAAAAAAAACGATTGTGGTATTTGCATAGAAGTTTCGCTCGATGTCAAGCACCTACTAATTATACATTTTGTTGGCACAAACCATTATTATATGGCTATATGGGATGCGAGAAAACAAGTGAACGAACAAAACGAATGAAAGAGAATGAGTTCGCGCACAACCAAGCCACACATTCCACGCATACGAGATATATTTTACAACTGGATTCTATTGGCTGGAAGAATGTTCGAATACCGAATAACAACAACAACAACGGCATATTGTTTCTCATGTGCATTACCATTTTAGTATGCAATAAAAAGCATGTTTTAAAACAGTTGATGGCTTTTGCACCGGGACACATTCCTGAACGGGTAAAATACCACATGACCATCTTCTTCACGGCAAGGTTATGGATTCTCCGATCAACAACAACAACAAAATTATTGTTTTGTCGCTCTGACGAGCGGTGTGTGTGTGTCGGATCAAAAGATTGACTTCGAGTGATTCCATTGTTGCCGTTAAGGTTTAGCCGTGTACGAAAAAAAAAACAAATGTTAATTGGATACTAAACGGTAAACAAAAAGCAATACAAAATAAATGCCAAAGTGTTTACAAAGTAAGCTCATTTTTTGTGTGTGATGAATGTTGTTTTTAAGTTCCGTCATCAGAAACAAAGCGCAAAAAAAACCATACAGAATTTGCCAATCGCATTGCAAAAGTCAATACTGGACATCGGTGCAAAGCAAAATATGACAACCTTTCGACATGATTTTTTAAACGACTCTTTTTTTTGCGCCGATTCGCGTGCCACTCATTGTTTGCGATGAGCAAAATCGATTCATTCTCAAATGAATTTATTCAAACAAAACAAATGGCCAGTAAGTGACGGATAACGAAAACAGCAAAGCATTCGGTGAACAGGGTTTTGAAAAAAATTACGTTGTCAAAAAAGTACTGCGCAATTTATTTGACCACCAATTTTCGGTGACATTCTAAAAACTTTGAGCAAAAAAATATACATATATTAAATATCATATTATATATATTGAATTTTTGTGTGTCATGCCAATACGAAACGGGCACATAACACTGGATGTCGGAAATGCCATGTTGTGGCACAGCGTCGATGTGCATACAAACAACTGCAATCAAAACGAGAGAGAGAGATTGATGGAAAGAGAGAGAGAGAGGAGATTCCCATCTCATATGGAGTGAGAAAAAAAAAGTTATACTAGATGACGCGTAGTGAGTACACGTCAATAAAAATTCAACATGGAAATGGAGCTGTATCCGCTGATATGGTAAATCGCAAATTAATATGGCACAAATTATAACAGAAAATGCATATGGCTTTGGTTGATGCTCGATATACACCGATTTTATGCGAGATACACAACCGACATTCCAAATATTTTCCGATACATTGTAATTAAATACGGTTCATTTGCCGTTTAAGTTCAACCATTCGCGGTTGATCGCACGACAAACAGTATGGTGTGGTTTGCCAGTAAATCGGAAACACTGTGACTTTTTAGTAAGCGTTCGATGAGCATAAACGCTTTTGGGCTACATTTCGGACTCTGTCCTCTCTTTGTCTGTCTTTTTCCACTTTGTTTACATTCTCTCTCTCACTCTTTTTGGGAATGTTGCGAATTTGATTTGCACATGCAAACACACTAATGATACACTGATTTTCATACTGCTTCATATAGCTCGATTATTGCTTAAATGTTCGGGACAAAATTGCCGTATTGGTGTGTTGTTTGAGTTGAATGAGAGTGTGTTTTCAACTGTTGCGCCGTCGATAGCGTTTGATGCTGTGTGTGCGGCCTTTGCGATTGCAGTAGGTAAACCTTGTAAACAATTTATTGCGCCGTTAGTTATTTGAATTACATAACAAGTCAAGTGAGGCGATTTCTTATTCATACAATTTCAAGTGGATTGACTTGCATTTTTTTATCTCTGGGATTTTATTTTTTACCCGTGCCCATGCTGAATATTTCTTTTATTTTTGGTTACTGCAATCCATTCATTATCATCGTAGATCGTTTTAGAAAATTGGCCCCCGTTTTTTTTATTCTGAAATGCTAATAACTAATGCAAAATGCCACATCATTCCGTTGATGATAGTAATAATATTGAACGTTTCAACAGCAACAACAAAAAATGTGAAATACATTTTTGATAATAACACTTTGTCGGACGGCTGCCTTGTCTATATATACTTCGTAGTGTGCACTATGTGCACATAATCAATTACGTTTGGAGTGGCGTACGCGCGCGCCCTCGCACCCGCTCTTGCTTACTTGCTTTATTGAACAAAACAACAATCACTTCTTTTGTGCTTCTTCCCTTTTTTTCTTGCACATCACAGTCTTGTCACGCTTTTTGTCAGTTTCGAACGATTCTCTATACAATTTCGGGGATTTTTTTATCTGCGCAGTTTCGAAACCTTGTTTTCATAGGTATTTTTAGAATCGTTTTTGTCAGAATCGCTATTATCATTATTATTTCAACAATCAGAAACTTGTACATCACGTTTATTTCTCTCGGTCATTTTTTTTTCTTCTTCTCTTCTTTCCTCCCCCGTCACTCTCTGCTATTTTTGAAGCGCCAATATTACTATATTTGTTCACATTTTGCGTTGCATTTTCGGAATTGGTTTTCATCGTATGACGTGCATTGCTATTGTGTGCCGCTGATGCCACATTATAATTATTTTTTTTTTGTCAGACATTCGCAAAATTCTCTAGTGAGATAGAAAATGTCGCTAAAATGATTCATTCAAGCATTTTTGTAAACAACATTTGTCGACTGTTTCAGTACTAGTAAAGAATTTCGGCGCACGGATGACGAATGTGTGAATGGATTTTGTTGCTTTTATCAAAATTACAGAAAAACACAACAATCGATCAGAAAAAAAAGCAAATATATCGCTGCCAAATCAGCAGTTCAGACATTGCAACGTAAATGATGTGAACTGATAAAAATAGCTGCTTTATTTGCTGCACTGTAATTAAATTATAGATAATGGACATTTAAAATTGAAACAAAATACATCATGATTTTGATTAAATTTGCTTTATTACTAATTGATTTTATTGCGCCGCTTTCATTTTATCTGTGAATCGACGGAAAAGCGCACATATTAATCTATGAAGCGCACGATTCTTGAACATCAAAAAAAAGACAGGCAATAATCCAACACGAACAGGTCTCAAAGAGAGAATATGAACATCATGATGTTGTATGGCAGTACAACACACGATTACTACATCAACCGACATTCTGTAATAATAATAATAATAATACATTTTTCTCATATATATAAATATATTTTTTTTCATTCGTTCGTTCGTTTGTTGAATAAATCAAAAACATCTGATTGTGTTTATTGCAGCGAACGCGTTGTAGAACATTTTTACTACACATCGGTTATATTATATCGCGTGTACAGTCTCGCACATTGACGCGAGCGGCACGGTGTATTCTGTGTCGGCTGTGTGCTCTCGTTCGGGTCGTTTTGTTGTGAATGAGTGAATGAATGAAGGCGTTTCAATTTATTATTATTATTGTTATACTATTTTATACTATTATTTTTCGTCGAGGAACTGTGTGTGAGCATTGCTCGAACCGAGAGGCGAACGAGAGTGCAGTGTGATTGTTGTTGTCGACGCGATTCATACGTATGATTTTTTTTCTTCTCTTCTCTTCTGATTTGTGACTTTTCGTCTCTGTCAGTTGAAATTGGCTGGGTTTCGTTGTGCTGAAATTGCAGCTGCTAGGATCGGTCGGTCGGTCGGTCGCTTGTCAGCTAATGTTTACAATAAACTGCATGCAATTTTTGCTTGTTTATTTGTTTGAATGTGTCTTTTGTCTATCTGTTCATATAAACGCGGTGACGTCGCGACCATCCAAAGACTACCTCAATAATATTTTAATTATTACCAAATGGGCTAGATTATGCATTACGACTATTTCACATACACAAACAAACACTAGATTTCAAACTGTTTTGCGCGCACAGCTAACGCTACTTTACTATACTACTACACTATTTTGTATTCTTCGTTTCGATTTGAAATCGCGGCTGCTTGGTCGTGCATACGCTTGTTGTATGCCCATATATGCAATGGCGTATCGTTATTCAAAATGAGTGACTTGATGTGTGGCAGCAGCAATAGCAACCATAACGACACCAAATGAGAAGAAATAACAAAAAAAAAACATTAGAATCAAGCTCTCTATTAATTAATTCAGAAAATATTTATGGCATTAGTCATATTCGCGCCGTTTCAGTGCTTGAATTGGGCACACTCATGTCATTTATTTGGCATTTCCATTCAAACGTTCAATGCACTGCATAATGTACAGCAGCAGCGGCAACGACGGCAGCCGTACAGTGCACGACGATGACAACTTTTCAATGATTAAAGCTTGCCCCAGCCAATCAATTATGAATAAAGTGTTGCTCGGCTGAAAGGCTCGAAAATGTCTCGTAATGTTAATTGAAAATGTGGGTACACACACCGATCAAAACACAAACTAGCTTCAGAGCGAAAAATAAAATTATAATTGCGAAAAGAAAGTTGATGTCATTGAACATTTATGCACGACGATGACGGCGACGATACAACTATCACATGCACATTGTATGGCAGAGAATCAATTGAAATTTGGAACGGATGCACGAATGATGGTTTATTTTTAACATTCAACTCATTTAGACTACATTTTTGCTTCGATTTTGTTGTTGCCATTGCTGTTCATTTATTTTTTTTCTTCGGCTTTTTTTTGCGATTTACATTCTATTTATACACTTTCGAATTTGATTACTTTATAATTTAAAATCATTTAACGCAATGCATACATTGTACACTCGACATTCTGTGCACATTTATCAATGTGTCATCGATCGATTTTCAGAATTAACGACTCATCATGATAAAGAAAAAATATGTGTGTTTACGACATCACATGGTCTCGATATATCTCCGGATTGTTTACGTATCTCTTTCTTTCTGCATATATGAATGAACATTGCGATCAAGAACTGTCTTGTGTGACAATAACAACGACAACGACGACGACGACGACGAAAATGATGCCAAATTATTATGGATATGATTAGAAAATTGCGGGAAAGCGTGTAAAGATAGTGCCGTCATAAGAGATGCGGACGAATTCTCACGCAATATCAGATGCTTGTTTATTTTATCCGGCCATTTGTCATTCATGCGATGCGTAGAGAGTGAACTGCCATAAAAATAAATATTATAAGATTTGATAACGAGCTAACAAAGTAATGTGAGAAGTGACACGTATAATTTTCCCATAAAAACACAACGGTTTTTAATAAACGAAGAAGACGAAACAGAGTGACAGCAACAACATCAGCGGTAGCAACAGAAAAACAAATGCATCTCATTTCGGTTGTGAGTTATTTTTCCTGTGGAAAATACCAGCCGCCAACTTTATATCCATAAATATATATTGCATGGCTTAGATTCATGAATACCGTTTATCTTGCCATCGATTCTTTTTTTTATGCCATTCAGCTGGAATAGATGCGTGTGTGCGTAGATTCATTTAAGAAATTATTGCTGACATATTTGACATTTGTGTGAATACAAAATGTGAATATTGATATTTTGTCAATGGGGATGTGCGATAAAATCGCTTTTTGTTCACAAAGACAGAGAGAGAAAAGCCCAGCAAGCATATATAACAAGGCAATTTGCGTGAGAACCATATACGATATATACGATACAGTAGAGAGTTAGCCACACATCAAATCAGCCACTAGAAAAACAGTTGAATGAATAATAATAACAAGTTGTCGCCTGAGGCAGCTTAAGTTGTGCACAATTACGGTTTAGAATTAAACTGGGTAATAAAAAAAATGGCAAACGTCGTCGCCGTCTTCGTCGTCAGCAAATTGTGAAATGAACAAATGAATGCGTCATAGCAATGGAATGGTGACTCAAGTCAATTCAATCAGCCAATGTGGAAAATGAAGCGCGCCACTGGCTTCGGAAATGAGTGGGCAAATTCCGTTGTAAAAACTAAATGATCATTTGCAAATATATGCAAAACACATACGGTCACATCTAGTTAAATCGTCATTCATCAGATGATTTGAATAGCTGTGGTCTTTGTACAATACAAACACACTCATGATCTGATGACATAAGCCAATCTGGTATCACTTATCTTTGGTTAAAAAAAAAAACAACGCGTGCAAAGCATTGAGCGTATTTGTAGAAACAGTAGATGTGTGACTATTTTTCTCTGTTTCTTTGAAACTGGAATCCAAGTGGTCACAATTCGATTCACAGGCAATAAAATTTCATGGAATTTCAGCCGGATAGAACTCATTCGGCTTTTATCGACATTCCAACGCAGCACGACAAAAAATGCCATGAATGAACACCAATTCAAATGAAATGAATGAACTTTTTTTTTTAAATATTCACATCACATCACACAAACACGCAGTCACACACAAACATATAACCACAATCGAAGCGCATACACTGCCAAACCGGTAGCATATATTCAGAAACACATCATGCTTCGATCGATATACACACATAGTGGCATAACCGTATGAATAGTCAACAAATCTTAATATGGAATTAATGCAATGAAAAATCGACGATTTTTTTTAAATTTTACTATAGCTATTGTTACTGGAAATCTGAGTTAAAAACAACGATGTCATCGTCGAGGGTGAATTTTGCTTTTACATTAAACAAAACACGTGTTTTTTTTATATAAAAACCATAATACAGACGTCAATCGAAAAGAATGTTTTGGGGAACCGAATGAAGAAAATGTGAAACCACTCAAACCAGTTCAAATAACCGAACATTTATCAACAAAAACCATTGGAGTGTTTCATTTTACTTGGTCACTATCAGTTGCTATCATTGATGACGCGCACTTTTTTCCCCTTTTCTTGATTCGACGAAGAAAGCGCCATTCGTAAGGAAAATGTGGCATTGTTGGTGAATTGAAATACAAAAATGATTCATCACCTCATTTACGAGTTATCAGCTAAAATTGAATGCGCAAACCGATGAAAAATTATCAAAAATAACATTTTCAATTGTGCAATAAATCAGATTGGCGTCAGTGAGTCAGTTTAGAATCCAGCTGGTGTTTGTGTACATCGTCATCATCGGTAATTGATGCCTACTCATTGTATTGAGTAGTATTACCGTTTTCGATTCATGAGAAATATTACCTCATTCATGAAATTCAAAAAAAAAAAAAAAAAGAATTGAAAAACAAAACAAAAATTGACATCATTCATCGGTAGTAATGATTTTCGTAGAATACATCGTTTGGCATTAGTTCATTGTTTAAAAAGATAAGATTGTTCAAAACAATGATACAGAAAGTATATGGAAATCAGCGAGCACTTGGGTGCGTCACCGAATCAACAATTGGCATTGTTTTGTGCTCGATGGAGCAGCTCTTTTGTTTTTTAAATGATTTGTATGATGAATAATTCTCTGATTCGTCTGAATTTGCCATTTAATTTTCATTTGCTAAACCACAAGTGTATACGCACACCGAATTCAGTCGACATTCATGCGAAGCGCTCACGTATGCGTACGTCTTTGTTTTTTTTTTGTTCTCTCTTTTAACGCGATTGTAATGAAGTGAAAAAGGAGAAACGGTTTATATTGCGAAAAAAAAACCTGAATAACGGGGGCGAAAGAACAGCGGAGAAAGAAAGATTCGCGAATGAGTAACGAAACCAAATGAAAAAAAAACGCACGCATTTTTTTCGTTGTTTTGCAATTCGTTAGTTTGTTCATCGGTTGGCGGTAAACCGTTTTTGAAGTTTGAACTGGTTAAATGGCATTTAGAAAGTTGAAGTAGTACGTTTTTTTCTCTATCTTGGCATGTCTCTGTCTTTTACACACTCTTTTGCCATCTCGTTCTCGCTCACTTTCTTTATTCCGTGTCGTTCATTCAATTTGATTGCGCTTGATTTCGTTGTTTTCTCTGCAGATTCCCGCTGTTTTTCGCAGAATAAACTTTACAAACTGAACGTATCGTCAGTTGTGTGCACTGAATACGCAGTCGACATGTATTTGGGTCTCTTAGCGCGCACGTGAGAAGACGAATGAAGTGGAAAATTTGCATTCAAATAACAGAGTGAAAAGTTTAAGGAATCTCAATTTTGTATTCATTTTCTGAAGTGCTTCATTCGAATTTTTCGTTTCATTTGTGTGTGTGTTTGTATATGATTTCAGATCGGTTTCTATCTCCCACCCCCCTCTCTCTCACACACTCTCTATCTCTCTGTGTGTTGCCAATCTTAAGTTATAGTTGTCTTGATTCTTCAACGTCACGAATCCCAAATGTTAAGTCGACAGTATCGCGAGGGAAATTAACAATGATATTAAATGCGAGCAGTTGCATCAATTTACACCATTTCCACTGAAATGGGAAATAAGACGATTTCATTAAGCAATTCGTATTCAGACTCGTTTCGAATGTCTTCAACGAATTTCGGATGGGGTCAATTGCATGGTTCATCAATTAGCGGAATTCGTTCAATTTGCACAGATTTTTGCGCGGCAAAATCATGGCGCGTCAAAAGCAACAACGATAATCACTTAGATAATAACAGTGCACATCTGGCCAAGAATTTTGAATAAAAGCGAATTGCTAGATACAGCGTATGGGAAGACATGGAACCAATTACAAGTCACCGACGTCACGTAATAATTTATATTTCATCGCAAAAATTGACATGTTACAATTAGCGTTGATTGCATAAGTCGCTTTATCTCACTCTCTGTCTGTGTCTGTCTCGGTGGCAGAGCGATAAAAATGATGCAACATATAAGCTACAACAATGTATCCCGAATAAGGCGTTGAATATTCTTTGCAACTAATTCTTCTTTGCAAATTGTCGTTGTTGGCATTTGAAAATAATCAACGGTGAGCAAGTTGGGAAAAAATACGGAAATTTATAATGTGTATATACATAACGAAAACATTGTGTGTACACCGGTGCAATCAAATGGCCATCAATCTCACGACCCACCGCATTGCGATACCCAAGTAATAAATAAATATATTTATTTTTTAAAAAGTTAAACAGTAGTAGTATGGCTACTTAACCGTATGGCCGGGGTACAGTCATCAGAGATTAGGTTCATAATCCATAAACATGTTGCGGTACAATGTAATGTTGGCATTTATTTTTCAAGCCAAAAACGACAAGCAATCAACTCATGAAGACTCATAAAAATAGCACATTTTATCTGATAAGCGTAAACTAAGCGCCTGCTCGTGCTCAAGTTGGCCGTTGGGCAAATATCAAAAATTGATCGTATCGCATGAAGAACGGGATTTATTTTATTTTTCATTTCTTTTGTTTTGTTTTGTGTTGTGTTGTGTGTGTGTGTGTGTACAAATATTAAATTTCGTTGTGTTTTGACTGCTTGATTTCAGTCGATGCACCAAAATTCCATTTGTACTTGCTTTTTTTTTTGTTTGTTCATGTTATTATTTTTTTTTGTTCTGCTTTACAATTCAACAAATCCTTTGGTGTTGACAAAGTTCTCTGTATGACGCATTTGAAATGAGCGTGCACTGGTTCTTGCTGATATTGAATCAGAATATTTGTTGTTTCTTCGTTTTGAAAATTCAAGCGTTTAAACATCGACAACGTAAAATTTAATGGTATACAATGGGCAACAGTAAGCAAAACCGATAAGAACACTGACTCTGACTGGCACCGAGCGTCAGAGTTTTTATTTTCAAATGGCACACACAATGCACACGACCGAAAATCGAGAAGGGATATTGCTATCGAAATTATCATGACTCCATTTGTTTGCATGACATTTAAGCATTGAATCATATATTTCGGACTCTGTGTCGGGCTTCATGTTGTGCATATATGTATGGTGATGATCAAATATCAATGGAATGCACGACCGCACTTTGTTTATTTATTTAGCTTAATTAAAATGAACAACAACAACAAAAAATGGAAAGAACAGAGCAAGCTAGAGAGAGAAATAACAGCAAACTGTGCATTCCATTTAAGCCAAACGAGCTTTGTTCATTAATATGTTTATCGTGCATTGCAAGTGGAGAAAAATAACTGCGTTTTACGATTGAATCTTTTGTAGCGTTTAATTTGTCAAACTATAAAGTTTGGAAATTGCACACAGACTATAATATGATTTATTTCTTTGTCTTCGTCGCCATCGTTATCATCATCAACATCCCATCGGTCGAGTACTGCGCATTTTCCTTGCTAGTGTTTTTTTTAGTGTGCTGCGATTGGTTTGTCAATGGCAAAGTCAGTCAACAATTACAGATTGATTTACAACTTTTTTCTAGACTTTTCTCGGAATCTGATTAATTCAATGGCTGTGCACACGTTTGCCGATAATGATTTACGTTAATGGTGATGCTTCGCGATTTGTTTTTTTTTTTCGTACTTCTCCTTTTAAGTTCGGCCAATTCACAGATGATCCAGTGTCAAGTGTATACATAAAGAAAAAAATCAATGCGGTGCTGGTTTTTCTCTTTAAATTGCACAAATTCATTGCGCGATGGTTTTTATGCATGTTCATGCGCGTGCTTACGTTCAATTAATAATAATAATGTTGGCGAACGAAGTAAAAAGGAGAGAATAGAATGGTATTCGTATCTATTTGTGCTTGACCACAGCACAACCGATGATGATGACAACGAATAGAAAAAAAACGAAGAATAAAAAAAACACCCAATGGAAACCATCATGTGATGTGATTTGTAAAAAAAATGCCATTAAAATGGTTACGATCACATTATAATACGACCTTGTACATCCTGTTGCAGATTCTTCGTTGTTCATTTTGTTCAGTATGTGTGTGCGTTGCTGTGGTTTTTTTTCTCTTTAGAGTTTTGTCTTCGTTGTACCGAGTGTGGATTCCGTAGCGTTGAATAATATCAAAGTGGTAAAACGCATAGCGAGAATTCCATTTGAAAACTGGATTCCAATGGCATTTGACAATGCCTACTGCACACTTGCAAGAAAAAAAAAAACAACAGCCTATGCACTTGAACGAAACCAGGATGGTAAAAGAGCATATAACGATGAACAGCATTGCAAAAATAAAACGATAGAGAATAAGAAAAAAGAATATGCAAGAAATATGCATTAACATCAATGTTGTTCGTTAGGAATAGAGAGAAAGCCAGTGTGTGTGTGTGAGCGTCTCGTATTCGATTCTAAGTAACTGGCAAAGAGACTACACTTTCCGGTACAGGTGTTTACCTTTTTTTTCTTCTCCAGCTTGAACTCAATTTAATGAAATATTTATTGAGACAACGACTCTGACTGTGACCGAACAACAGCAATTGCAGCAGTATTGCAATAAACCTACGCAACACAGCAACACAGTCTGGAGAGTCTAGCGAAAGAGTTCTTGTGCGCTGTTGAACCGAATTGAATGGTGTTAGAACTGTGAAAACAGCATTGAAGACATGCTTACACACTGGTATCGTCCACAAAACGTTTGAAACAAAGCACTTGTATAATCAATTTTCTGTTGGCTGGTAATATAAAATATGTGGCGCGAGCGGAACTGAAATCGAGGCACAACATATAGAACAACAACGAACAAACAGACAAGTAATTTTTAATTGAAATAAAACACTAGTGCTCACATTCCAGCCACTTTGCCAAATACTTCTTTCTTTCGATTTTTCTCTGTGTCGTCGCTTTTTTTTATTCCACTATCTCATTCTTTCTAGCGCACTCTCCATTCAATCTGTTTGCAAGACAATGAAATTTAACAGCGTAAAACAACGCTTGACTTGATTTTGACACAAACACACTATGTGTACATTCTGCACATTGCATAGAGAATCGTTCATTTGTTGTCAGCCCGCACTGCATATTCATGCATTCACCATTTTATATTCAAATGCATTTCGGTTTCGATCGCATTTCGCATTTTGTGTGTGTGCATATTGGGGAGCATGAGTGCGAGCTCAGTGTGAAATGATGTTGCCGTAAAGGAAAAACCACTAAATTTTGCCCTCCTTTGGAATGCGCGCACACACATATTAAATTATCTGAATGCGCGTTATTTTTGCGTCTTTGTTTTCGATTTGTTCACTTCGCGATTGAAAATTAAATTGCTCGCGGAATTTCTTTTCGCACACAAATCTACTCGTACAGCTCACAAAAATAAATGCTTTGCGGCTATATTATACTACCCAACGCTTGATTGGTTACTGTATGTATTTGTGTGTGCATGCAGTTCACTTCTTTTTACGTTCAATTTTTTTTTTATGGTAACCGTTTTAAATGGATTTTTCTTTCGCTCTCTCCAGGCTCTTTAAAAAGTAACCGTTCCTTTGATGGAATTGAACAGGAGCGGTCGTTTCACTTGTGAACAGCGTTGGTGCTTGCCATATGGAAGGGAATTTACGAAGAAGAAAATAAGCGAGGCAAAAACAACAAGAAGAAAACTCCTATACATGTAAGGATCCAATTGGCCACAAGAAACTAACATATTACCAAGTACCGACGAAGCTAAAGAGTTAAGTGTTCTTCTGCATTATTTCTTTGTATTATTTTGCTCTCTCATTTCATGCCCACATACATGGTTGCAATTGCTTGGAATGACGGGTCACCAAATCTAAAAAAAGCACCAAAACAAATGGTCATAAAAACTCAACAAATATGCGAAATGAGCACTCTTAATCAGCTTCAGCAAGGATTTGCCAACAAGTTCAAATGAATTTTATGCTGTTATTATAAATAAACTGCAAACAAAGTAAATATTTTTCCTTTTAAATCGTTTTGGATATGTGCATGTGTGTGTGTGTGTCAGCAGTATGCACAGTTTGCACAACCTCTTGCCAGCATGAATCATAAACAGCGTGTGGATGGATGGATATAAATATATATAGTGTGTGTGTGTGTGCAATGAACATCCATATGCCCAAGTATGGTAAACGAAATCAAACAGAAATAACAGCTTCTCTTGGGTTCGCGAAAAATCCCAGTCGCAAAAATGCTCGAAAATAAGGCAAAGAAAAAATCGCGCCATATGAACGAGCTCACTGAAACACTGAGAACAACGAGAAGGAGAGAGAGAGAGATCAAGAGAAAAAAATCAACATCGGAATGTGGTCAGTTTTATTTGCACTGCTTGCCATTATGCTTGATTACTTGTTCTTCTCATTTTTCTTCACTCCACTTCGTCTGTGCATTGCGTTCGCAATTTATTGCATACACATGAGCTCTGACAAGAGAGATAGAGAGAGAGGGAGTAACGCGTCGCGAACCATTTGCATTTTTATTTTTTATTTACAAAAATGCATGTATACATTTATATACATATGAATTTTTATGCGTACGTGCTTCGATTCTAGTTGTCGAAGTGCATTAGCGAAATCGTCATGTTTATCAGGCTTAGTGCGTTTCCATTCCCACTTTGTGTTTGTTTATTTCGCATATTTTGTATCGTTCGGACGAATGAAAAAGAAGAAGAAGAAAATTTAAAAGAAAAATAAAGAAATATTGACAATAACAAAGGAAGTGTGCCTTCTTCTGATGAAGTTAATTTTGTTTGTTTGTTAACTTTTTATGGGTTTTGCACATTCCTTCTGGCTCAACTTCATACATTTTAATGTACAAACGCAGCAATAATGTGTGCATGGGCATTTTTCTTTCATTCTCTCTCTCTGCTGTTTTCATAGGTTTTCCGAAGTTTTGGCCACTAAATCAATCTTTCAACTTGCCTTTTGCTTTGACCGCATTTATTCAATATGAAATTGTGAACGAACAAGAGCGCCAACCAATAAGAATCTGATTCTTTGATTTCTTTTTATATGCAAAAGAACGAATGAACGAAAAAAAAATGCCAAACAGGTAGGTCAGGTGCCTTGCTGGTTCTGAATACAATGCGCAAACTGGGTGTGTAAGTATACTAAAGACATTATGAGCTTTTGAAAAGAGAAATTCTTTCGATTTTTTCCCTTTTTTTTCGTTTTGTTGTTGAACGCAACGCAAAAAAAAATCCGCTTATCTAAACAGAAAGATTGAAATAAGTCGATTTTCGAATAAAACGGATATTTTTCGTCGCTTATGCTGTGCCGCTTTTTCCCTTGTCGTATTTTCTTTTTTCTTCTTTCTTCTTGCTTTTGTCAAATGTTAAAGTGTACTTAAGCTGAGATTGATTTTCAGCGGAAGAAGAAACACAAAATTCGCATTCATCGATAACACATTGAAATGAGCCACAATAATAAATGTTAAGTGAATTTTCGTTCATCGTAAACCGACAATAAAATGCCGAATCGTGTAAACTACTATAAAGACGTACATCTTTTTCACCGAAATAAAAAAAAACGCGAAGAAAAAAGAGCTTGAGAGATCACACAAGACACACTCAATAGAGCAATGTACAACGCAAAACCACATTCCAGAATATATACACATTCGGAATGTGAGTTCGTGAGAACCAAAATAAAACTATCACGAATTCGCGCGCGCAAAGTATGCACTTGGGCACAGTGGGAAAAGAGAGGCCGTAAATTGAGAGAGAGAGAGAGAGAGAGAGAGAGCGAGAGGATAAAAAAACCGAAAGAACGAAAAGCTTTGAAATAAAATCGAAAAACCATTTGAATTCGACGGGAAATTCGAATGCACCGTCATTTCTGAGTTGCATAGCACAAAAGCGTGTTTTTCCCCCGAAACGAGAAATATGTTCGAAAACAAAAATTACCAAACTCATACATACACAGAATCCGTAAAACATTATAGAAATAATAACGGCTAACAGCTGTTTTCGCCACATTATACTACACCGGCAAGTCAAACATATTAAATGCATTTTCATACAGACGACGAAAAAAAATAAACGTGCAATATCATGGTGCCGGTTATTTTTTTTTTCTCTAGAGGAAAAAAAAACAAACAAACATTGAAAATTGAAGTAATAATAACCTTAGAGCATAACTTCATCGTTCCCATTCTCGCCGTTTTGTGTTCGATGTTGCATTTGCAGACACAAATATTTATAAGAAATGCACCAAAACAGAAACAAATAGTTAATAACAATTAGTGTCTAACCACATGACGTTAATTCCATGCCGGAATGATAATAAATAATAATGCAAAAGAAAGCAGAGAAACGAGCACGTCGAACATAGAGACAGAGAGCGGCAGAAAACTCTCTCACTTTATGTGAGACATGATGTGTAGGGCATTGGCTTTATGATGATTTTTCTTCTTCTTCTTCTCTTCGCCATCTCGCTCTCTCTCTCCCACTCTGTATCTTCGTTCGTTTCACGTTCAATATTAATTGTGTGCGATTTAAAGACCAAATACATAAAACCAGTGACGAAAATCGATTGTAGACTTTACGTCTCTTACTGCTGCTGTTGACTCTATCTCTTTCTCTTTCGTGCCCGTTTCATGTGATAGTCGATGTTCATTTCGTGTTCCAGTTGTTCGTCGACTCATTTTTATGAATTGGTTTCAAAAAAAAAAAAACAAACATATTTTGGGGTTGTTCTATGATCTGTGGGTTTTCGCTTCGTTATGCACGTAAATTCTATGACAGAACCTATGTCCGGTATATGTTTGTTTTTTTATTATTATTATTTCAGTGTTTCTCTTCGCTAAATTTAATTTACATAATTAAATAGTTGTTCATTTGAAATTATCTGATTCAACAATGAGTGAGCAGCACGAGACAAACCGCAAATGAATTCAATTGAATTGCAAAAGCACACACAAAATACACGAAAAAAACGGCCTCGCTCACAAACACTTTCATTCAGCACCGTATTTGTTTTAACGCGTTCAAAAGTGCCTCACTTTAGTACCACGTAAGTGTGAGATTGTTTGCCATCGGCAATTATGAATGAGCCATTGCCGTGTACGACGACGACGACGATGGGCGACAACAACAATATAATAGCAACGCGATCGAAAATAATAAAAGATTAAACGAATTCAGTAAAAGATCAAACGAACCTGTAAACGGGAATATGGAAAAAAGCAATGCGCGAAATAGTTTAACACGATATATCCAAGCGTATTATTATTGAATTTACCTACATCGTGATAAAGAGAAAGCATTTAGCGAACAAAACGAAGACGAAAAGGCGGTTTAAATTAGCTTCGAACGTGGCGGCAAGCGAACGAGAGAGAGAGAGAGAGAGAGAGAGAGAGAGAGAGATAAAAAGATACAGGGACTGTGGAACGTGAACGAGAGAGATAGAGATAGACTGGAATAAAAAGAAAGATCGGCATGAGTAATAAAAGTAAAGCGAAAATGCCACAGAAAAAGACGAGCGAAAAACGTAGGAGATAAATTGGAAATATGCACTTGGATAGATCTCGTCTGAGGTCTGTCTGTCTACTGTGCTCGTTGCGGATGCTGCCACCGCCGCTGTTGCTATCAATGATGCTGCTGTAATCAAATGATTGGCTCCATTTATATGTGTGTGTTCCAAAATCAGTGTGTGCATCTATTTTCCTATATTTATTTCTTTCTCTCTGGCTGGCTCGCTCTCTTGTTTTCTCTCCTTAAATTTTACAATTCAATTATTGTGGATCGCGGTAAACCGAAGATGGTTCACATGTTTTATCGATGCAACGTACAAAAATCCCAACCATCGATTTAATTTGATTATGTGAGAATTGAAGCCGCCACCGCCGTTTTTGCTGCATGAATTCAATCAAAGTCACGAAATTGGGTTAACTGTCGGCAATCTAGTACGTTAGTCATGGCATTTTCAGTTGATCTGTTTAGCAATTAAATGAGAATGGCGTATTGTGGCCAATCGACAAAGAAATTCTTCGAAACTTGATTGGACGAACGACGTCGTCTACAACGATAATAATAAAAATGAAAAAAAGAGAGAAAAAAATCTGTTTGTTGTTTAGGTCAGACACAGCATATTATTGATTTAATGGCCAGAAATAATAGGCGCAACCCAACACACACACACACATATATACAACGTGCAAAAATTTGCGAAACAATCACGTCTGATTGAGTTGAACAAACATATTTAAAATGTTGAGTAAATAATAGCATATTTCAAGTGCACGGACAAAGACATATTGAAGGCATTTAATTGAAATGGCACTGGCACTGCCATAGACACTGACTGCTGATTGTGGCCAATTCAATAGAAAGACAGGCGAGAAGAGTGAGGTAGAACGGGATAGAGAAAAGAAAGCGCATAGAGATCGACAGGCGACGAATGAGATTTTATTTGCTGATATGAAAAATGCTACACGAGAAATTCTTCGCAATTTCATTTAGTCAGTTTTAGTGCATTCAGAAAGATTGAGTATGTGTGTTAGGTTTTTGTTTGCGCGCGTCTTGACATTTTGTGATTGTTTGTGCAAAAGTGTACTGCACAGAATTGGAAATGAGCCTCGAATCACTCATTCAATTTTTTTTTCTCTTCTCTCTCTTTCTCTCTCGATCTCTTTCTGCTCTTCTCCTTTTCTGTTCATATTTCTCAATGCATTTGGTCGTTTTGTTTACATTTTTCTATCACTCCATTCGTTTATTCTGCTCATTTTCTCAGACTCATTTAATTTTTGCAGTCATTGTCGCTGTTTTTGCTGCCGCTGCGGCTGCTGCAGATGAAGCCATTGTGCTCATTTCAAATTTATTTGTTTTGTCTTGCATTTATTATTATTTGTGTGGTTTCTGTTAATATCTACACTTGACAAATACAAACGTTTCATCTCTCTATTGAAAACTAATGCAATGGCAATGTCATTCATTCGTTTGCTCATTCTGTTTGTGTTTCTTTTGTTTCAAGTGGAGAAAATGATAATTGCTTTTTATGCCGAGCGATCTTTATCATATCTCTTTTTTTTATTATTTATTTGTAAATATTTTCCCGAATAAAATATGCAATGTCATATCTATATATATGCATTTGGCATCTAGAAATTGTTCATTTTAAATGGTTTTTCATTTATTTGCCAAAGTGATTTCTGCTTAAAATTCAATTCGTTTCGTTGAAATGTCTGTCGATGCACCGTCAATACTCGCTCACATATTTGAATGGTGGCCGAGATTATTTGCACACAAAATTCACGCGCACCACTACGGGGGAGAGAGATTGAGGGGAGAGAGAGAGAGAGAGATAGTGAGATGGTGAAGTGAGACGATCAACCAAGTCACGAAAAGAATGAAGACAGTAAGAATCCGTTTTGTCTTGCAATAAAATGTACATTGCTCAATTTTTTTCTCTCTTCTGCTGCCATTCTTTCGTTTAGTTTACCTTATTCATCGATCAATTCCAATTTCCATAGCAAAGGCAGCGCAACCAGATTTCTCGATTGACTATCTTTATATTTGCAAAGAGATATTCGCATTCAAAATTGCAACGCCATATACGGTCATTCCATTCAATATGCACAGAAACAAGGCAATCAAATACATGGCATATCACATCATCTGTGTTTTTTTCTTTCTTTTCGTCGAACAGCAAAAAAAAGAGCGTTCAAATATCAACAGAAAAAAAGAAACATTTCTTTTTTTTTGCCAAATAACACTGAACTTGTACCAAATGGACTGAATGAAAAGAACCATGGCAAAGAATTGCGTTCAGCTGTGTGGTCTGCTGGAAGTTTTGTATGTGTGTGTTTTGCATTCCGTTAAAAAACACTCGGTTCACAGTATTTGGACGATTCAAAAAGAAAGTAGTCTGGAATGCGGTAATCTCATATAATCTTATTTCTTTATGCGAAAATTCTTGATATTTTTTGTAAAATTCTCAATTTACGTCATTCTTGGTTCGCGCGTGAGAAAAAACTTTTCTTTCTCTATCTCAGTCCACGAGAAGACGTTCAATTTCATACAAGTTTAATTCGTTGATCTCGATAAATTCGAAAAATTGATGATATTTTATCACGTCAATTGTTTCAACAAATCAAAAATAAATCACTTACTTGCTCGCTCCGTTAAGCGAATGATAATGTTGAATGCGAATCAAATTAATGTATGTGTGTTTCGCTTACCTGAAATGAAATAAAACGAGTGGAACAAATTATTAACTTGATGATAATTTTGAATCAATATAATTTTAATAATCATAATGAAAGGTTGTTGTTGTTGTCCGATATTACTGCAATCGGCCAAAGTGTATTTTCCGAATGGTAATATAGTTTTGATGTTTATTTTATTTTAATGATGAATTTCCAGTAAATATATTTTCATGTTAGTCAATCATCCAGTTAAATTGTAAATTGTACACGTTAACCTTTGCATTTTGTGCTTTTTGATGGAATAAATTACACGGTTTTAAAACGAAACGACCAAATGTTGAGGCTAGCATATTGTGAATAAGTAAATACAATCTAGTCAAATATTATAACACATTTTCGTTTTGCATTTGAAATGAATAGGGGAGTTTTCAAACGACTTACACAGTACATACATACAGTCGACCATATGGTCAACATTTGGTGCTGACGATATTCTAACTTGATGGCAACTGAAATTCCATCAAATTATCATCGATATGGTGTGGACAAATTTTGTATATGCGCTTCTCGCTCATCGTCACATGTGTGAATATTTTGAGTGTTACCCTCGTGCACAACATATCAATTAGGTTGATTTTATAGCAATGGCACGAAATTAGTTGAAAATTGTGATCAGATGCCATTTTAATGCCGTGAAACCCAATAAAATTAACGCCGTTAATATCGATACAAAGAGCAGCGCACGAGCCACACTCATGATGACTCATTTAAACTCAATGTGAAAATTGTACAACCAAGCATAAACTAGGCACATATGACATATTGAACACGGTAAAAAAGGGATTGAAAGATAGATAGGTGGAGATAGAGAGAAAGAGAGTGAGAGCGAGGAAGAGTTTCAATTTAAAATTCTCGATGGATTGGAATGATTGTGTGCAGGCACGCAGAAGAAAGCCATTAGGCAAAAGGAAGAGAAATCATTTCTTGTATTGATCTCATTTATTTCACTTCATTCTATCAACTTTATGTTTTATCGATAAAGTTTCAGTTTTTTTTTTCTTCTGTTGAATCGTTCGTTGCCATTTCCTTTTGGCAACTAAATTAAATTCGTGCCATTCCATAAGTGGATTATTGGTTGAAGGAGGGTTTCAATCGTAAATTAAACTTTTGCAAATGCAATGGATTTTTATACCGCCACACCATCGGCCAGTTTGCAGTGCACCGTGTCGCCGCCAACTCCGATTATGTCGAATCCATAAATTGACAAAAACAGACGAAATGAAAAGAAAAGAGAGAGAGGGAGCAAGAGGACCAGAAAAATAACAGAAGAGCCAACCTAGAACGAATGCAGAGGAAGTTACACACATACACACGGAAACAAAAAGTGAACAAGAAAGAACGACACATTGCTCGATCCGATTTCGCGTATGTCTGCCTTTGGAACTCTATCAGACTTCGAAACAAATAAACATTAATTCACTGTCACTTTGGAATGCTGGCGCATACACGGAATATCGCCTTTATGCGCTCAGTGCTCGGCAAACTGCATACTACACATTTTGACGGAGTGCGCGAGGGCGCGAGCGAATACACAACAGTGAATCGTAGAAAATTGTACATGACTTCGATTTTGAATGTGAATATGTTATATGCAAAAGAATACATGATGATCGCACAGTGTTTCCTCTATTGCAATTTGCAGCATATATGGCTGGATGGAAAAGAGCAAAGCAGCCAAGCCGAAGACACAACACGAACGAACGAACGAAAAAAACAACCAACAACTAATGTTTGAAAGAGAAAAACAACAACAACAAACGAAATGAACGACCGAATACATTCATGGTTCAGGCCGTCATTTATCTTATTTCGCCCGCGCACAATTCACATTGCATACACACACATCTTCTCTCCTACTGCCGAAACTATGTTTGCATTCCTGTTTGCAATGCGAAATGGCATAAGATCAAAATCAATTTTCCGATGCTCGTTTCATTCAAGTGCACACTGTGTCGAACACACTAAACAACTTTGAACATTCAACGTCTCGCCATCTTTGTCCATTCACTTTATGTGCGCATCGTTCGCCTTTTTTTTGCACTTCTCTCTTTTCATTCTTTCTCTCTGTCTTCAAAATCGATGTTGAGAAGAAAAAAAAAAAATTTTTATGACTTGTTTCCCGTGCCGATTTATTGAATTTGCCAAGATAAAATTTGAATTTATATACTCTCAATGGCAATTGCTTGGAAGAAGAAACATTAAACGAACATCCTAACCAAATATAGAAAAGAGATTGAGTGTTTATATTGCATTTTGCATGCCATGCATGGCAATATCATAGCAAATTGTCTGAATTTTCAAAAACGAATCACCAGTTAAGCGACGACCATTAAAACGTGAACGAACCCTGTGATAATGTATTGCTTTTAAACTAGAGCAAAAGTCTCTTTTTCCCCTTTTCTCTCTATCAGTGTAATTTAGCGACACAAAAATCTTTGCGCAAAATTTATTTGTGTTGCATTTTCCGAAGATGAATTCCAAAATCAAGATAAAGTGCAATAAAGAAGCCCCAAACATTAAACATGTAATGCAATCACAATATCTGCAATGCACGCCTGTTACAGGCATAACAACGATTTGATCGATTCAAATTGAGGCGGTTGCCATTGCACAAGATTTATATTCCAAATGAATATTCTTTCATATCTATTCACTTTAATTCAGTTTCAAGCCTCTCACGCGTCTACAGATCACGGTCTTTTTCTCATTCAATCGCGATGTCTGTTTTTAAAAGTTGCAACCGCGTTTCGTATATGAATTTTCGCGAAATAAACTTTTATTCAGTTAATTTGAATGGAACGCTTCTCCAACGCTCTCGGCAAACATTTTGTTGAACTGTTCAATATGATATGGTTGTATACAGTCAAGCATGCACAAACGGCTGATGCATTCGGCACACTTCATTCTCGCGTGTGGTCACCTGAAAGGTTTCACAAGCGCCAGCGCTATGAATTTACCGAGTAGCGTTGGCGCGTACGCCAGGTCTCAGACATAACAAAAACATACGTCGTCGTCTGTATCATCTATAAATAGAACTCAACAGTCAGTCGTTGTTTCGTTTGCAATTTATTAGACAGTGATAAAAAAGAATTGTGAAGCCGGTAGTTGAACGCCGAGGATAAACGAAGAGAAATTTTATCAGACCCACACAGATGTTCAACTAAAGTCGTCGTCTACGTCTACGACGGCAATGAACACACGCCATTCTTGATTCAAATTCAAATCAAATTCCGAGCATATGTAATTGGTGTGATTGTGTCTGAGTTGAATGGTTTGTTTCATTTCGTTTTGTGTGTGTGTGTGTATGTTTCATTTTGTGAATGCGATACAATTAAAATTTATGAGAAAATTACAGACATGATTTTCTCTTTGCCGACTCTTTTACAGCTGGTTTTTGTATTATTGCGAATATGTTGTTGGTGTTGTTATTATTGACCGTTGATTGCGCGCGACTTTTCTTCGCGGCTATTTAGTCGCGTAGGTATTCATAGTCCGTGAAGAAACACCGCCGGCAATGTAAATTTCGAATTAAAGGTAAGCAGCGGAGGGAAGAATTAAAATCAACCATCATGATATCATTGTGTATATAGACGTTGTGTATGAATGTAACTGATGACCACGTACCTTTGTGTCAGACTCGTTAAAATCGCTTTTTGAAATACGGCAGACGGCAGATTCTTATTGGTTTTCGGTTAATTGCAAATTCTTGTGATAATATTTAAACTAATCCGCCTGCCAGGCCGGATGAAACAATGCCGAATGTGTTGGTGGATCGGTGTGTGTGTATCGGTTAAATAGCATCAGTAATATGTTTTGAATGGAACGCAAGAGTTGTGCTCGAGTGAAATTTACATTTGATTGGGTTGCAGTGAGTGGAAAATGCGACGAGAGACGACAACAACCGAACAAAGCGAAGGAGGAAATTATAAGTTGAGAAACGGTTAAAAATGAGAAATTGATGCCGTCGCCGATTTGTGTGGGCCGCGGCTACGATACAAAACCGCATTACTGTTCATACCGCCAATCTTAAAATGCATAACTTTTCTCCGATTTTTTTTTTATACATGTACACACATAATGAAACAAAGGCAAAACCAGGCAAGGAACTGATTGAAATATTATGTGTCGCTTTTTTATACTGTTTTACTTGGCAATTTATTTTTCCTCATTCCTTCTTAATTTCTCTCTCTCTTGTCTCTCTCCGTCTTCTCCCGTCGGTCGCACATTGAATATGCTGTACAAGTAGAATTAAATGTACATAAAAATGCAGAGGCTGAGAACCAATTAATGGCAGAGCTCAAAGCAAACCAACATACCAATTTGATGGCGTGCACACAATTTTTTTTTGTTCGAAACATGCTTTCGAAAAAAAATGAAAGCATGCTTGGCTTCGCACACATATATGAAACAACGCACTGCAACGTTATATGATGTGTGCATTGCTATGCTGGGCCGTGCTGTGTGTGTGTGTGTGTCATTTATCTTCTAATGAGGAAATATGCATTAAGTTACTACCATTGACGTCGTCATCGCTAACAAACCAAACGGTAACTTTGCTAATGCTTTTAACATCAAAAAGCTACTTCCACAAATCACAACGATACAAATGAGCAAAGTTCCTTCATGTACAGTGTTTTTTTAAATGAGTTGGCGTCTGATTTTTGCGCGCGTGAACTGTAAAAGGCGAAAAAAACACATATTCAGCACCTTTGTCCAAAGCAGTTCCAGCGTGCGTTTATAACCGAGGAGTAGGAAACAATCGAGAAAAGTCGAAACATATGTTTGTCATTGATGGCAGAGAGGAAAAAGCTTTTTAAAAATATGTATATGTACGATGTTGATTGGTTCAAGCAAAGTGGTGCTATGATATCACCAATATTCTGGGGTTGATGCAAGTCAATAGCACGCAAAAGAAGCGGTAGAATGAGATTTAATTAAATTCGAATATCAGTCGAAAATGAACGAAGCAAAGAAGAAAGGAAAAACAATGACGATAAACAACAACAACAACCGTTTCAGTAACATCGAAACAAGAGAGAAAAAAAAAACACACACACACATATACAGAAAAATGGGCTTGAATATAAATGAATAAATGACTACAAAAGTCAGCCGCATGGAAAATTGCCTATTCTACCTCGTCTCAATTATTCGTTCATTTTTTTCTGTATTCATTTTTTTGCGCCTCGATTTCTTTCTGCCGACCCGCCAATGTTCACATGTGCAAATTGCTACATTTAAATACCATCGAAAAGTGAAGTTTTTCCGGTGTGTCGTTCATTTGAGCGTTTTACAATTTCGCTCTTTTTCTTTCCCTCCCTTTCGCTTTTCTCTTTCTCTGTCCGTCTCTCACACTCACTTTAGTTTTTGATGAATTTGATAATTTTTGCTAAAACCATTTTCATTTATTTCTTTTTTCAAAAAAAAAAACCCGAATTGATTGTATGTAAATGTGGATTTTAATTCAATTTCTCTCTTTGTCTCGATTATTTTCGTTGTTATGAACGTTGAAATGCATGAACAAAAAAAAAGAGAGACGTAATGTTTTTAAATTACATGCAACGAACAGGCCGTGTGATCGTTAAACTAATAGTAGTAGTGGTAATGGTGGTAGTAGCCAAATCGAAAAACCCAAACCGCATGGTGTGTTTGTATTTTTCGTTCAATCGACGTTGATTAAAATGAACTGAAAGAACCGCATGACAATATTCTCGAACATGAGTAGCGTTTTTACTATGAATGCGACCCGGAACGAATGGAACAGAAAGAAAAGAACCCACACTCACACAACGAACAGATAGTGGGAAAAAAATACCCTTCGTGATTATGTAACAATTTGGCGTCCATGTCCCATAAACATGTGATCTTATAGAATCTTGATTGTAAATGATTGTGCTGCACACCATATACGCAGTGATTCAGTATGAAGCCGCGAGTGCCAAAGTGAAAAAAAAACTTTCGCTAAACTATGCATGTCATTGGCATGCTGTGAAGACACTTTTTTCATTTTCAAAGGCAAACTTGACATATCGTTGAAAATAAATTTATTCCAAACGCACACGACGTACAAAGAAAAAAGTCCCGAACAGCGTCCAATTTGATTGAAAGAATAAAAGCGACAAGGGGCGAGAGAAAGAGTTTGCATGCACACAAAAAAAAAACTTATGAAAAATCTATATATTGAAAAACCCATTACCAGCAACTCTGTCATTTGATCTTCGGTTGCGAAAAACTGCTGATGACATTTCATTGCAAAAGAAGTTAAAAGGGCCCAAAAATTGAAAACACCGAACAACATCAACGGAAAATAATAGAATAAAAAAAGAGAACGAAACGACATGGGCATCGAATGAGCATACTATGAGTTGGCAAATTACAACCCAACTAAAATGTATTTATTCAAAAGTTGTTTTGCAAAGCAAGAATGGCATGGAAAATGTTGTTGTATTTTCATTGAGACTGGTGTAGCATGTTTTTGTTTGGGTTTAGAAGGAATCGCGCGCAATTTGTGCATTGTATTTTAAGACATTGTTGTGTACAGGAGAACCGTTCGTGTTACTTGTATCATACACACAACGTTTGAATATATAGATATGGAGCAATGGCGGTGTATTCAATTTACAAATGTACGCAAATACACTTTGAGCAGCTGTTCAACACTTTCGGCTCGAAAAAGGACCGAAGGCTCAATACACAATTTTCCATTTTCCATGGTGTGTGATGTCAGTCAGTTTTGTGTACAACATGTTTAGTCTTTTTGTCAGAATGTACGCAGCAACATTTTTGTACAAAAGCGCTATTGTCTGCCCACCAAAAATACGATTTACGAACGAAAAAAGAAAGAAAGAAGAGAAAACGAAGAATGAGAATCAACCTGCTTGTAATCATTGTATAGCATGTACAGGTATAACAATGGTGGTGGAGGCGGCGGTAGCGGGCGGAAAATTGGCAGGTACATGAGACACTGCTGTGAAAACACGAGGCTCAAGTAAATTGAATGGTTGTGTGTGTGTGTGTGTGTGTTGACGGTGGCAAAAATTACCGACTCGCAGACACTATGCGAGTGGTCGACAGAGACACACAGAGAGAGACACGGATCCAGCAAACTGAATCAAGCCAAAGAGAAGAACAATGGAAAACATTTGGTATCCATCGATCGATATTAAATATGTGTACAACTAACACAAACACATTGATAATGTTACGATGCATGAGTGTGAGTGGCAAAAGCGCAATACCGGATGGATTTTGTTTCAAAGAGTAGCAGGAATCACTATGGTAACAGCAGGGTATACGTCATGATTTATATACGCTGCATATACGCGACTCACACTTTTCCACACCACCCAAAAGTAAAGCGAGAGAGAAAGGGACAACATTTACTCTTTCTCGCACATAGAAAGTTGGATTCAGACTTATTCGGTTTCATTCACTGGTATTCATCCACCGCATACTGCCTATGGCTGTATGTGCTCGCCTGCTACTCTCTCGCCTAACATATGAAATCGCATGTTGTGTTGCAATGCGGCTTTGCCATTCGCCTGGTTTTGTCTGCTCTTCTGCTATCTTGTCTTTGTTGCCTTTGTTTGTGGCATTTGTACTATAGCATAGCTCTCTCACACACCAAATTAAACATGAAATCATTTTTTGTGGGGAAACGCAGACGAATCCAATCCATTCGAGTCGACACGACGCAAAATGCAATGATGTATGCTACAATGCTACATATACACATGTTATGCCCTTTTTTTATATTTGTCTTCTTATTCAGTGTATTTTGTGATGTGTATTTGATGTAGAAGGGAATCATACATGTATATTCCATTTAGAAATTTTCCGTCTTCGACATTAAGTTTGTCTCATATAAATATATATTATTTTTTTGTGTTTTATTTTTTGTTTTACACTCTGTCGTACAGGGTGCTGCCGCCACTGCTGCAGCTACTGCTCTGTTATTATTTTCGGTGCAGTAGGCAACTAGACGAAGCACAAAATTGACTGCTGATCTGTGTTGTACGTTTGGTTGAAAAGTTGAAGCTTCCAATATAAAAAACAAACACTATCATCACCATCGACTTCTAGCTAAACTCTTCACAGTGAGCACTCGATGATGTTACTGTTGATGTGATTGTTTCCGGAGCCAATCAGCGCAATTTCGGTGTTTGTGAGAGAGAGTTTTTTTTCTCTTCATTTCATCACACAAACTCTCTGTCTGCATATATAAGAGAATTTTCAATCGGCTCATGGCCTATACCTTTGCCATTCTAAATCCATCAAACGTATGAAAATCTCTCAGCAAGCGTTATCCTTGATTTTCTGGAGTGATTTTATTTTTTTCTTGTTCGTGCAATGTTTCTACTATGTCAGATAAATAATGCGTAGTAACATTTTTGGACGAACATTTTATAGCCACAAATACCCATATTGGCACATTGCATGCACATGTACATTGTGCGATGGCGAATAAAGACAGATACAAAAGATAACACAATTTTTTTTAAAACGCACATAAATTCGGTGAATTTAGATCGTACATGCTGTCGTATCAGACATGTATAATAGCGTAATATTTGAGTGTTTAACATTTGGGTGAGGCACGTCGAACTTTTTAAGAGAGAAAAAAGTTCCAAGAAAAGTATATGGTGCTACCCTTTATTTCTGGCACCCTCCTCTTAGTGCATACACACACTCTCTTTAGTCTCGCTCTCTCACAATCGCAGTCGCATCGGTGTCGATATTTTTGTATTTTAAGGCAATTTGAATCGAATAAATTTATGAAATTGATTTCAGTCATATGTATTTTATGAAACCATTTCTAAATCGAGTGCGAAGATGGCAAAAGTTTGTGTCCTTTTTAGCTCTAGGTAGTCATTTGTTTGTGCACGTACACTTCGGTGCTCATGATATTTATTGAGATCGGAAGAGGAACGAAGAAAAAATTGCACGAAAGAAACTGATGAGAATGAGAGCGTATTGGGCGCGCAAATACGCTCACTACTCGCCCATTCGAATCGACGAGTCGCAAATAAGAAATGAATACATAATAAAAATCGTCGTAGAAGTGTGTAATATGATATTTGTATTGCAAAAACATAGACATCAAATAAATGAGAAAGACGCGCACTTTCCGATTTGATTCGTAACAACAACAACGATTTAACTGCTAACGGATAACGCTATCAATACCATAATGATGTGCCATTGCATTCGAATCAATTCGAATATAAATAAAATTACAAAAAATACTCACGTACGCAATTTTTCGTCGTATTTATATTTTTTGGGCGCGTGAGCGCATACGCTACACTCTTTTCGTCTCGTGTTTTCTATTTTTTTTTTTCTTTATTATTTCTTTTTCAGTCTCTCGGGCCGTCTGATGATGATACGTTATTACAAATTTATTGTGTTTTATGAACGATAAAAACCGAGTCGAAGCTGCCATTGACACGATGGCTCAGCGCACATACAGTATCCCACATTTTATAAAACTCAATAATAAAATATTTCGAGTGTTAGCTAAATGGAAATTGTGCGAATGTTCTAAATACAAACATTTAGACAGCAATTTTTGCCGCCCATTTTATTCACCTCCCCTTAGGGGAATTCAGAGATATAAATGTGCATATGAATGGTACTTTGGGCTGTTATTGTTGTTGTTGTTGTCGTATTTCCTTTTTGCAAACTGAGTTTTCATCGCATGTTATTTGCGAACAAAAACTCAATTACAAATGAAGTTTGGCTGGTGGAATGAGAATATTTTTATGTGCCTCCTTCTCGTTTTTCACATTCTCATTCACGCAATGCAGAAATTGAAGAGCGAACAAGTGAGCGTATGTGTGTGTGTGTGTGAGAGAGAAAGAACAATTTAGCTGTGGTCTTGTCATTGTCGTCGTCGTTGTCGTGTTGTCGATTGTGTATGTGTGTGAATGCGAAAATTGTTTGCTGTTTTTCGAGACACGACTTTTCAAGTGTTACGAATGAACATGACGTTTTTAATTCATTTTACAATTTACGGCTGCAATATTCAACAATAAGATAATTATGGTGTCTATCTGCGTCTAGCTTTACATCAAACGGATTTGGAGCATTACTTCGACTTCTTGTGTGTTATTGTTACACTTTTCGTTCGTCTGATGTTTTTTTTTTCGCTCATTCTTTTGCTTCATCTTTCTCTTGCAGAGTTGATTCTTGTTTGCATTGTGTGTGCTTTCGTGCCTCTTCTTGTTATACATCGATCCACTTAACCAAGTTTTTTCTCTTTCTATCTATCTTTTTCTCTTTGTCGTCTCTTCACTATGTGTATCTGAATCCATATGATTTCATATTGTAACCATTTAATAATTGCTCTTCATGAATTATTTATTTGGCGTTTAAACGCATAAACTTCATCTATTTTTATTTTTGCTCTCCATTCGCTTTGTTGCTCTATGATTTGGCCAAATTCTAGGCGAAAAAGAAACGATGAAAAAAATAGAAGTGTCTGAGATGCTTTCATTGTAGTTATTGTTGTTGGTTTTTCATCTTCGTTTTGAATATAAATTTCGAGAGGGAGGCGGGAGTAAGATGGAGAGAGAGGAGACGATGTAGAAATTTATAACATTGGTGAAGAACGTGTTTTCTTTGGCAATTCGCTCATAAATCGCCAAACACCTAGACAATGTTCAGACATTGGAAGCGGAAAAGAATGCATGTCATGTATTTTTCACTTCATTCATCGTATGTCTTGAGCTTGATATCTATTCAACTCAAAGCCGCATAGCTCAGAGTCAGTTTTACTGTTTGTATGCAATGCATAGCACGAAGTAATTATTCTCATGTTCGCACATGCAATGTGAGGCTACAGAACTTCAAGCAACAGATTCGATTCGCCATAAATATGTTCTGGCTCTCTCTCTCTCTCTCCTTTCCTCTCTCAATCCGAATTGAAATAAAACTGGTGAAAGCACATTGAAAATTGTACTTGTCGAATTGAATGCCGAGAGACAGAGAACAACCATGCCACCGAAAAACAAACAAACAAAACGAGAATTGTGGGGACGCTCCATGTATACCAAAGACTGCTATGCAAAAGAATCATCGAACAAAAATAAAGCAACCATGGCCAGCAAATGAACGGAAATGTTTTGCTCTAAGTTTTGCTGTTTTCATTTGGATATTACGCGCCAAATTCGTCTGTATCATGCATTTTCGTTTCATTCTATCGTTCATCTAGCTAAAAAAAAAAGGCACACAGTTTATTGTGTGTTGTGTGTGTGTCTGTTTGTTTGCGACTTTACGCGTGCGGTTTGTATTTCGTCTTTCGGGGGATTTTTGTGTTAATGTTCGCACAATGCTATGCGGTGTGAGTATATCGTCTGAGCAACCAATAATTTTTACTCAATGCGACAGTTAAATTGAGAAATTCGTTCATGATTATTAAGTGTAACAAGGAGATATACGCGCGTTCTCATTCCGTGCTCACACTCTATCTCTCTATCTGCTTCGTTTGTCTTCGTGCAAGAGACCATCAGGATGGATCCGTTTACGAATTTGTTCGTATTTTTACCATAGCGAATTCTGATTCTGCCGCAATGCAAACTTTGGCACAAAAGCACATTTAGACGCCCGAATATTTATGGTGGTTTTTTCTTTCTTCTTCTTCTTCTTCTGTGTGTTGTTTCGTTTATTGCTGTTGTTCATTTATATTTTAATGCTTTTCCATTGCGAAGCATATCACTGGCAGAGAATTATTATGGAATATGGGAGAGGGAGAGTCACACATATCGAGGGGGAGAGAGAGCGAAAGATCGTAGTCCATACAAAAGATAGTACAGTTCCTCATTTTATCGTTCAAATACGATTTTCGCAGTTTTTACTCGTACTGTTTAACTTGGCCTGAGCAAACACAGGAAAATTGAATAATTTACTAGAAAGGCTAATGCAAATATTTGTTATTTAATTATTAGGTATTTTTCTTTTTTCTCTCTGTCTCTATCTCCCTCGCGCTCCACAGTGGCTGTTATAATCGAGTTATTGTATTTCGAGAGACTGATTTTAAAAGCGGAAAGCATAAGTTTAATCTGCCAGTTGGTATGGTCGAAATGGTACAATTGAAGCTATTTGTTGAAGTTGCCAACTAAATTAAAACCATAAGTATTTTCCGTGCTGATATGTGGTTTAATGGAATTGGAGGAGACTGTTCAAGAAATGGATGGCAAATACGAGAACAAGAAAGTGCAGCCCACAGAATATTCTATTCTTTAGGCATAGATTTATTCGTTCTGGTTAAGTTTCTGCAATATTTATGCATCTTTATGCTACTTTGAATTGGGGAAAAGAAAGTTTAATTTCACTCAAAAAACCCCATTGTACCTTATATTGTGTACCACATTTTCAAGAGAGAGACCTAGCAACTGACCAAAACAATTTGTTTTGCATTTGATCCTTGGCTGACTCGAAAAGCTTTTGTGCTGAATTTTTGCCGTAAACTTTTGTCTCATTTGCGGTGTTGATCTGTTTGTTATTTGGTCCGTATACACATACTGACAAATACTCATTCGTATACACATAAACTCTCTCGACTCACGCGCTTGAAATAAATACATAATGTATAAATGTGCTTCAGTGGGCTATTACGTTAACGAATGCATTAGAAAACCGCAGATTGAATACATTTCATTGCAGTGTAATTTTTATTTATTATTTCTTAAGCACATTGCGCATCCTGTCATTATTATTATTGTATGAACTGCCGTCCTCGGTTCATATTGCCTTATAAAATGCGTTCATTCGGTTCGAATGCCTTCGTCTCTAGTGCATTTTGTGTCGTGATATCACAATTTATGTGCCATACAATTTGTGAATGAATCTTCACAAAGCTTATTGCAGATATTTGGCAAATAAAATGTTTGCAATCGAAAAATGTGTATGGTATGCTCTATGTTTGGTTATAGAATATGGATTCTTTCGACGCGAGCGGTTTGCCTTCACATGGATCGTATACTTGAATGGTCGACAAGGGGTTTTGGTTTTTGTATCTGAATATAAAAAAATATTTATGACAAATTTACATAATTTCTTTTTATCGCATATTCTTTTCGATTATACGTTTTTATTTTCTTCGGCATAACATTATTATTGTATTATTTTGTTCTTCAGCGTATTGTGTGTGTGTGTGTGTGTGTGTTTGTGTATCTTGTTGGTTTAATGTTTATGGGTACCTATGTGCAAGTTTAAATACATATGTGCCGTTTATGCATAAACTATTTTAGGAAGTCGCAAAATGGGTACAACAAACCGACCAGATATACATAATGGCAAAAAAGTAGCAGTAAAACTGGCAACTCGGACAGCGGAAACGAAGACGATAGACGACGATTTGCGCGCGCCTCAAATGAACGGATTATAAACGCATATATTGCTCAATGCTGACTCTGGAATATATGATAGACTGTGTGCCGAGCATATACATCGCATGAAAATGTGACACACACACAGAGAAAGAATGGTGAATAGAAAAGGAGCGAGCAATAAAACCATTAAATTATCATTATTTTGTATTTTAATAACTGCAATCGTCTTTCAGTTCCTGTCGTAATGTCGAATAAATATAGTCGTTTTGGCTCAACATCGTTTTAATTTTGGCACAAGCTAAAAAGACACACTCGATGTAACAAAATGAATTAGATAATATGTATTCGTTATCTTGGGGATTTTTTAAAAGAAATATTATCATTACCATTGCCGCGTGTTTTCGCGGTTTATTTGCTTTGCTGCACAATCATTACATTTGGCGTGAATTGTCTGGCATCAAATACCAGGATGTAGACCCCAACAAAGTCGTTTAATGTCGTCTACACGCTCTCTCTTAGTGTGTTGCACGCGCCTATATATGCAAATTTCGTCCGCATTTCAGCAAAATATTTACACAACCAATTGATTCATTTCAATTCGCACCAACACACGACTGCAACGGAGCGCGCAAAAAAAAGTGACAAACATTTATCGGTGTTTGGAAAGTGCTTTCGTGCGACGCACCACGGAAATTCTTATCGCGATCGGTTCAGCTTGAATTGGTGAATTTATTTACAAATCACATTTTAAATGTGGCGCACACGTTGAAACAGAAAATAAAGCATTTTACGAACCCAAAAAAAACTGGGAACGTATAATAAAAACAAATAGTAACTGAAAGGAATTTTCGTACTGGTGCATGTTTAATTACACCACCGAATGAACGAACGAACGAAAAAAAATAACAATTTTCACGCAAAAGTATTCCATTGAATTTAATTTATGCAAATTGAAATGAGAAGAAACGGAGCAATCAAGTGGGAACGCTTTTCTTTTTGAGCGTTTAAATATTTGCATTTTCTTGTTGAAAATTTTCGACTATGTAACTGTCGAAAACACATTTAAAAACCGGCACTATGCTTACTGCAGTTTATCATGTTCAAAACGATTAATTCAACTATTTTGAAAATATTTCAAGCGCTTTCAACGCTGGCGCTAAAGCAGAAAAATACCAAAAGAAAACCAAGCACCAAAAAAACACTGTGTGCCGACACACAAAATTCACAATCGGCACACGAAATGCACTTTGTGTATTTCACTGTGCACGGCAAGGAAAACAAGTTCAGCAACAATTCAATTCAAATCAGAGTCCAAAATATAAAACTTTCAGTCGGATAATGAAAACTTTTTATTGTGTACATTTGCATTTGGTGATAGAGACACACACACACATACTCGCACAGAAGGAGAAACGCAAATTGAGCAAGAAAAAAGCTGCTGAAAATTGAATATTCATTAGAATAAAGTGCTTTTGTCCAACCTGATGTTGAAATTTTAATTATTTCACCGTTTACTTTGAGAAAATAACGGTAGCAAAGAGATGAAAATTTGCGAGCGCAATTGAATACATTTTCATCCAAATAACCGAAACTTATTTGTTATAGGGCACATACATAGCGTATTTGTTTCACAGAGAAAGGGTAGAGAGCAAGAGCGAGACATGAAGAAAGAGAAAAAGATGCGTGTTTTCGATCAATTTTCAACACTCAAAATTTAATAAAATACAATTTTGTTGTTGAAATTCATGTTTCACTTGAAAAGTTTTCAATGAATTTTGATCTTGAGGTTACATTTTCAAAGCCGTAAGTTACTTATCATGTAATTTAGTTCTTATTTCTTTCATATTTTGAAAGAGCAGTAATTTTCAAAATGAAAATGCATTTATATGTCGAAGCATCATCATATTGTATCGTCTTCGAAAGTGTAAAAAATGAAGAGCTTCTCTAAAATGATGCACACTGCAGTATGGCTAGGCAAGTGCAAAAATGAGCAAAACGAAGAGTGCTGGAGAGAAAGAATGGGAAAGAAAGATATAAACTCCAACCAAATGTTAACAGAAAGTGTTAATATTTCGATGGGTTCAACGTCAAGTGCAAAGGGTATTGAACACATTTAAGACGCACACGAAATATAAACAATTTCGTTATTTTCTCAAGCTCTATTAATGTTTCACATGTAAAACGTGATGAAACGTTCGGCATAGCAGAGAGTGCTATAGTTCGTCTTTGAACTTCATCGTTGGAATCGATGCGTAAACAAATTCACACAAACTGACTATATTATGCGCACACACACAGTCATCGAGTCTCGGGTGTATCGACGAAGTGATAGAGAAAGAGTGCGACACAGACATTTGTTCCTATTATACAGGCAGTGCCGATAGTTGTATTAATATTAGCCGAAGTTTACGTTCAATACAATTAATTTTTGTATGGAAATGACTGGCAATAAATGAAGTAAACTAGCACGCCATCGGCTGACGACGACCACGACGACGACGATGTAGCGATGAGTGGAACTAAAAGTAGTTTTGCGTTGGCGTTGTTGTACTTTCAGTACTCTGTATATGGACATGTAATTCGTTCAATTTCTTCTATTTGATCGTACAAAACATATGGAATCTCATGGCCGAACTACACAGTTCACGGTGAGCAAGAGAAAGAGATGAGGTGCGGGCACCGATGAAAGAAATTTCCATTGTTCAGGCGTTGATGTACTGAATTCTCAAATCGAATGACCAACTATGTCTCATGGAGCCAAATGCAACAGATACGATCACGTTAACAATAGATATTTATTGTCATAAGACCCGACATTCTGTGGGTTGAACGGTGTCTGTTGTGTCATTTTGAGAATATAATTAAAGAAAATCGTTTTTTTCTTCTTCTTCTTCTTCTTCTTCGCCCATTCATCGACAAATATGGATAATAATTTCAAGTTCATCAGGAATCAAATTCGGATGAGCGACTCTCTTTTGTATGCTCGCTGAACCTTTCTATCTCTTCATTTGGAGAAATGAAAAAAAATATCAGATTATCAAGTAACGACAACAGCAAAAAAAAAACTCAACACGCACACAAAATAAAGAATACAAAGCACCGAACGTTGACTTCATTAATGAATGAATGAATGAATGAGGCACTCTGCGCGTACAACAATCGCGATAATATTACTTTAGATGCTATGACATTGTATACATGAAACGAGCATATTGTTTCAGAATTTATATATTTTTTTTTGTTTCTCTGTGATTCTGCATTCGATTTTTTTTCGTTTGTTTGATTCTTTCGTGTTATATATATCCAATTTTTTTCAACATCGCCAAGTGAACAAGAGCAGTGGCTATGAAAGTGGATTCATTGATCACAATCATATCGTATGACGCCGGTTTAGTCATTGCCATTAAGTCTCGTTGAATTGACTTGATGAGACAGTAGCCAGATTTGGCGCTTCTTTCTCTTTCACTCATTTCATGCAATAGAGCACGCTAAACAGCCACAGTAACGACAACGGCAACGTCTACAACGGATCACAAGCTTATTCAGTGGCGATGGATAATGAGCGGATATATTATATTATTTCTCATTTTTGTGTGTGTGTGTGTGTTTATTCGTTTTCGCTCGTTTTTTCTCTTTCTCGCTCTCCTTTTGCATTGTTCTATTCAGTCCTTTGCCGATTTGCCAGTTCGTTCACTCGCTATTCTATTCATTTAATTTTAATGCCTTCACTTCGTTCTGAAAGAAAATCATGCAACACGTAAACCAAAGCCACTCTGTCTTTCGTTCTTTCTTGCAATGCAATGCAAACAACTGAAATGCTTTCAACAATTGCATAGTTTATTTTTGATCTTCATGATAAACGATAATTGAAATGTTTATTTTTATGATTTGCGTTTTTCGTTTGTTGTTGTCGCTTTTCAGTAAAAAAATTTCTACCATTTCTCCTTGGATTCGTTGCTTTTTATTTCTAATCTAGAATTTCATGCGCGCGATATAAAAATAATGGCGAAAATAATAGCAATAAAGAAATAAATTTGTTTCGCTGGTTGGAATTCAGTGTGCGTGTTTATGCGAAGCGTCGGTCGCATTTTAATGTGTACATGCGGTCTAGTTAGTGCAATGCATCATGTACACTATGCACACATTGCACACGCACACACACACACAATCAAATGCGAAACTGTATTGTAAGTGATAGCAAAGGCGATGACGACGTCAACAACAACAAACGGGCAAAATGTGGAAAATTATAATTGCTCCATTTTAATCAGATTTCACATTTTGTTGCCATCATAAATAAATGATCGCATTTTTGTACTGTGAATACGCTTCAGTTGAGCTAGTTTCATTCTTGTCGCCTACTATTTTCTCTCTCTCTCTTCCGTTGCTCTCTCGCTCCTTTTGATTCCATTCTTCCATCGCTTAATCACGGCATTTCGTTGCGCATTTTCTTTGACTCTTGATGGCTTCTCGGCTGAGAGACGGCCACACTGATGAATCCATCAATTTTTATGCGATTGCTCATTACTGATTGCAACTCGCTCGCACGCACGCACACATCGTTATGCTGTGAATTGACCTTTCAGAGTAAATGCATTGCAGACAGTTGCACTCGATTTTCTTTTCTCTCTCTTTTTTTTCTTCTGTTCAACTCTCCTTACCATTGTTCTTGGCTGCTGCTTCTTCGCATTGAGTGACTACTGAATTTGTGTGCTGTGCTTTTTTTCATTATTGTTTTTTTTTCGCTCGTTCGTTTAGATTGCTCATGGATTTTTTTCTAGCTTCGCCGTTTTATTCTGTTCACATGACATTAAATGGGCAAACGAGCGCACGCCCAAAGATTCTTATCGGGAGCGAGAGAGAGAGAGAGCGAAAGAGATGTCGAGAACTCAAAATGCAATGAACATCAGACACACAATTGCTGTTCATTTTAAATATGTTTGCATTTTTATTAGATTTTCCTTTTTTTCATACGCTTCACTGAGAGATAATGAGAGTTTGTGAACGAACGAGTGCGAATGCAAGTGTGAGTGCAAGCAACGGAATGACAATAAAAATCATATTGTCAATGATGCTGATTATATCGCCCCAGTAGTTCTGTGCGAAGCAAGCCAGACCAAGCTGCAATTCAGAAAATCATTTGACAAACATGCGAAAATGTTATTATTTTTTATTTTTGCATGTTCTGATGGCATTGTATTGTGTATTTGTGTGCGATTTGAGAGTGAGCACAACTGAAAAGAGCACAAAAGCTATCGACATAATCGTCTATAATGCACAGCATGAACAAACAAAGAATCGAGCAATTGTTTTGTTTGTGCACAAAAAGTGAAGTTTAATTTTAAAATCTAGCGCAACAACCGACTGAACAAGAAGGAGAATATGACAGAAAAAGAATATATAGATTCGTGGCCATATGCACGTATGCATGTGACGAAGATCGCGAGAGAATTGTCGAAAAAAAGAGGTGATGATGATTTCAATTTTAAGCAAGTCGCTTGCTTATCATCGTTCGTACGAATAACGAATACAGCAAAGTATATGATGCGACCATATGTCGGGAATCATTCAGATAAACTACAGAAAGAGAGAGAGAAGAGCGTCGCAATAAATTTAAATCTAAATAAAAACCAATTGTGCGTTTCTGACATGCAACGCACAATCTTTTTCCGTCGTAATTTTCAATTTTCTCGGTGCCGTTTTTTTTCCACTCGGTATTGGCTCCTTATTCGTTTTGTTGCCGCTCATATTTTTATTCTGCTGTGGTTGAAGGTCTCTTTATCATATCCATATGAGCATTGATTTGTTTGCATAAAATCGTGTAAGAGGTGGTGGTGGCGGCGGTGCTGCTGCAACCGATCGAAATTTATACGGTCGTCTGGCAGATAAATTCAATTTCTTCTGCTCTTCTTGTTGCTGTGTAATCGTCATCGCCAAGTTGTTTACTACAACAAAAAACGAAACCTTGGAATACATTCACAGCATGCAATATTCGCTATGCGTGATGCGTGTGCGTTTCGTGTACATTTTTTTCTCTTTATCATTGTCAGCATTGCATATAATTCAGCATGTATTTGTTTCAAAGCAGCAGACGATTTACGAGAGAACAGCTGCTTAATTTGAAAATTTCATAAAACAAAATACGGTGATTGTTTATTTTGTTTCGTTTTTTTTTTTTTTTTTGTTCTCTCGCGTCGTGCGGGGAGGAATGGGAACAAAATATAAACATGATGTTGGCGTGGCCAAAATACAAATAATTCGGAAGCTTTTCGAATTTACAACGTTTCGAATATCATTCATCAGTATGTCAGTGTTGGTGTTTCACGTCGTGTTTTTTTCCTGTCTATCGATTAAAATTAAATTAAAAGAATTGCGTTCAACGTATATAATGTAATGCTTCTACTTTGTTGCGGGGCATTAACTGGAAAATGAACGACGTTGACGTTGACTTTCGGAAATTATTTTCTCGCATATAAAACGATGCCTTATAAAATTGTCATCCAGCCATAACCACCGCTAATGATAATGGTAATGATAATGAGAACATAAAAATAAACCATCCAAATATTTAGTTTCCGTCAAACCGTGCAATTGAGCATCGTTGTGTAAACAGTGTTTACTAAACACTGACTGAAGATACTCACCGTGCCACACACGCATTCACTTTAATTCGATATATTATTACGACATGTATTCGCAATATCGATAGAGTGAGAGAGAGAATCAGAGAGAGAGGGAGAGAGAGAGACGATATATTGAAATCCAATGGCAATTTACGTGTAAAATCTGACAGGAGTGTAGTGGAAGTTTGAGGCTTTGTTTTTTGGGTTGTTGCTTTTGATGACTGTCAATTTTAATTTGAGTTTTAATTGAATCGGTTGAATCATTGCTTGTGTTGCCAGGATATAGGATCGTTTATATATCGTTCATAGGAACATTTGAAAATGCAGCAAATGCACACTCGTAGCGCTCGAAGCTATCTCTTCAGCACAAAAGTTATATTGTAATGTATAAACAACAGGAATAAAAGCGCAGTAAATAAACATCGAAAAAAAAAATAATTACTTTGAAAGTAGCAAATGTTGCACATCACTTTTGTTTTATTCCCGGACGCGCATTTGTATGCTTATCGGGGTATTGTGAGCGTGTGATAAATATAATACAATTTTGTTGCATGTTACCATGGCGAGAAATGTGAGTGTTAGCGCGCAAAACATAAACGCGCGCGCCTCATGCTCTCACACATCATCACCACCACCGTCACCGCCTGTGCAAATATTGTAATGTATTGTGTGTGTGTGTGTGTGTGCGCGCGCGATACAGAAAAAGTTCAAATGAAATGATAATTAATGGGTTGACGACTCGATGACAATATTGGAAAGTGTTTGTAATTAAGTTTTGTAAAGTAATACAACCGAAATCAGTAAACGGAAATAGACATCAATAGTAGCATCATAACCTATAGTCATTTCAATATTGTTGCACATATGGCATCGACAAAACGAACGGAAAACTTCCAATTAATTAATAAAATTTACATACGCTGACAGCAACAACATGCACAACCAGAACAAATAAAAATCGAAAAAAAAAAATCCGAATACGAAACAAACCAAAATACATATACTGACTATGAGAAATGTAGTCGATAAAAAGTCAATATAAACAGTAACAAAATTGTATTAACTGGGCATATATCCACGAAACAAGTTACTGCCGAATTTTACGGAACATGAAATAATCTAATTTAGAATGGCATATCCCGAATGCAGTATGTGCCAGCCCAAGCTGAAACCCATAATGGCTTCATTTTTAGTTGTATTCTTGGTCTTCTTCTTCCTCCTCCACTTATTCTAGTCTCTTTTTTGCCGTTTTTATGAGTTAAAATTAATGTGCCAAAAGCGACATAACGATGAAATGCGAGCAAAGTAATTGCGAACACAGACACATAAACGCATTCGACAAAAGAGACAAAGTGAGAGATAGATAGAGAGAGAAAGAGAAAGACAAACAACAAAGAGAAGGAGAAGAATAAACAATGTGTATGGTTAAAATACGATGACAGCCTCATGGAACATTATGGCTGAAAATAAAATAGTAAAATCCAAATTTGCGATTGTAATAAAAGACAGTTTTCATTTGCTTTGACAAAAATGCATTCAAGTAGTCGTTGTTTAGTTCCATTTGGTTAGTTAGTTGAATGTGCTCGTTGTCATATAGTTCAATTGCAAAAAAAAAAACTACAAGAACCGCACACATGTGCACACGATTGGTTCATGGTTCATGTTGCGCAACAGTCTCCAATCAATTAATTTATTATATATATATCGTGCACACATTTTCGAGATTTTCATGCGACAGGCGAAACAATGAAATAGCAATCAATCGTTGTCAGAGCGTAGAAGGTACTTATTCACTTTGATTAGGAAAATCAATGATATCCGCTGCTACAGCTACTGCTGCAATATCTCGTTCAACGACACGTAACTTGAGCTCAGTGAAATAGAAACAAATTCTATTCTTACGTGATTCGTTTGATGGGTGCATTGACCGCAAATAGCTATAAATCACAACAGGTAGTTATTCGCTACTTTTGATGACGACAAAAACAACAACACCCGCGGAAAAAAAACAAACGACAATAACTCTTAAAAAAATATATTTATGTAAAAAAAAGAATACGAAATAGAATCGTCTTTTATCTTTAGCGCGATTCTCTTTTACTATATGCATGTACATAAAAAAATGAAATATTTTCGTGAATGACAAACGATCTAAATAAAAATAGTTTTGTGATGTTTGCTGCAGTTGCAGTGTTTTTAGTTCGATGTGCAGATAAACACATACATATATCAATATTTTTTATATGACATATTCAGTCATAACCTATAAAACGTAATACATTGCATTTTGATCATAATAACCGCAGGCACAATCTTAGTGAATGAGCATTTTGCTGCCGAGATGTATGATGGACCCATCATTGTTGGCTCTTAACAGTTGTTTGTGTCATGTTTTCAAATTAAACATTTTATGATTGAATGAGAACATAAAAAAATGTTAATAGTTCTACGTTAATCCCTTTAGTGTCATATCGTGGCGGTGGTTTGTTGTTCGATTTATAGATCGTTTTTACAAATTAAAATTGCACAAAAAAAACGAATGGCCATTTCTATTGGTCCCTCTCTCTATCTCTTCTATTTCAATCAGAATTTGTTTTGCTTTGCTCTTGCCATTCTGGCCACAATGTGTGATTCCATCTACAACTAACCGTGTGGTGGCTGCAACACAGCTCATCATGCTGTTCATTTTTTGTGTGTGTCTGTATGTGTGTATTTGTATGTGTGTATGCGCGAGCGCTTGATTTTTATTACGTTGTTGACGACGCAATTATTTCATGATTGACTTTGCATAAAAAATGTTTTCAGGCCATTAAAATGTTCACTGTTTGTTGCAGCCAAAGCTTTTGTTGATCATGCAACGAAAGAGTGAGAGAAAAGTCCAGAACAGAATAGAAAAATACAAATAGACGGGGACAAAAAAAGAATAAATATAGATAGGATGAACAAGAGAGAGTGGGAAATTGCATTGCAAGCAATTTGCAATGCGCCTGCCATCATCGCTGATAAAAGCAGACAAACTCACTACAAAAAGCCTACGCTCAACGATAACAAACTCACACACATATGGCAAAATATGTGTATACCGTCCTGTCATTCATGCGGTGGAGCATATAAAACGGGATGTTAAGCAGTCAGCTTTTTTTTACTATGTTGAAAAATGTAATAAAAACAGCGATTAAAGTACTGTCATAAAAACTTTAACAACTCTCAAAATGAAATGAGTCTTCACATTGAAAGAGACGAGCTTTGACTGCGCTCGAATGTTAGCTGCAAAAGCGATAAATGGATGTGGAAGGCATGTGACAAACGATACAAAAGCAACAACAAGCGCATCATCAGCAGCAATGGTGCGACGAAAGAAGAAGAAAAAAAGTGCAATCTCATACGGTAATTTATTGGCATTCAAAATACTTGTATCAGACCCGCGAGAAGGTTGATTAGTTTATTTATAATTTATTAAGATTTCTTGTGTGTGCGCAAGCAAGCGGTTTAATCTTCAGAACTGGCTTATAACTATTCATTTACACTTCATTTGCTCTTTGGTTAATGTCTACAATTGTGAATGTGGTCATTGATTGCTTTTCTTCGGGTTTCTTTGTCACAGTGTTGTTGCTGGGCTTTTTTTTTCTCCCGTCTCTTCAATATTGATTTTTTGATTTTGCTTGCCCAGTGCTTGAACGCGTATACAAAAATCGAAAGTGATTTATTTACGTGTCCAATCTATAAGTCGCCATGGCAAAGGAAAAAACTGCGATTTTCATTCCATCTTCGTTCGTCGTTTTTGGCCCAATATATATTGGTGTCGTTACATTGTCCCATTTGTAAAAAGAAAAAAAAAACACCGAGACTGTGACTTGTCATTGATGTTGTGAATTGCATTCAAATTTAGAGGTAAAATCGTTTATAACTGCAACTTGAATGAGTCCCTCTCTTGCTCTCTCTCTCTCTCTTTCCTTCATTGGCACACAGCACGGAGATGTGCGAATTGAAAAACGATCATTTAATTGCCAAGATATTCGATTCCAAATCGAAATCACATTTTGTCTGTGCCGAAATTCAACACACACCCGTCCAAAATGCGATTTTAATGATTTAGCACTGCCATTCACATTTGCAAACGTATATATGCAGCATTTTTTGATAAATGATGATTTAAAAGGCGTAGATAAAGATGTGTCGCAAACAATTCTTCTTTTCTTTTGTCTCCTGCTCTCCCGTCTCCCTATCTATCCATGTTTCTCGTTAAATTCGATCGCTGATTGATGAAACGAAGCGAAAAATAATAATAATAACATCGACAGACGTATCATTTGCAGCCAACAAAATCAACGGCGAACTTCATTGAACTTAAACAAAGGCGCAAATCTGTCAAGTGTCCAGTTTTGTTTGTTTCATTGCTTGCATTTGAATCACAGGCGTGAATAAATGCAAATTTTATTCAAATAAAACGTAAATGAATCATTCAATTTAATGTTAAAAAGGGTATCGCGCGCTTTTATTGCATTTGAAAAGAAAAGTCGGTGTTTAGCGGTGCAGTGTATTCGGTTGAATTGCATTATTAGCGCACAAATGTTATTTCATTTCATAAATTTGGCTAGAAGTTTGTCTTGCAATTTATTGTTAAATCGTTTTAAATTTTAAAATCGTTTTCAACGATGCCTGAACACTGAGTGTGTATGTTTGTGGCTGTTGCTGTGTTTGGTGTATGTGTGTATGTTTTTCGTTGAGTTTTGACGCGTAAAATGGTTGGTTGAGTTTTTGGGGTCGATCGTGCCAGAGATGTAGTGCTTGATGCTTGGTGTTGGTTTTAAATTAATTTAAACATTTTTAATTCAATATTTTGTGCACGACTACTGTTTCGTCGGATCATTGTATGTGTGAGTGTCTGCATGTTTGTGTGTGTGAGATACAGTGTTTGAGCATTGCGCGACCGTAAATTGTGCAACTGTTGTGAACGGATGAAAATAGCATTCAGTAGTGCTAAGTGTAAATACTTCTGCAACTGTTGGGTGCTGATTTTAGTCGCATTGCAGCAACCCGAATACAAGTGAACGCTGGATTTATGATAATTTTGCCTTGTGCTTTTGTTGTTCAATTTTACTCATTTCTGCTGTTTATGTTGTTGTTTGTTACTTGTACTTCATAATAAATTTTTGCTTTTTTTGTGTATTCTCTTCAACCACTAGTCCTGATTCTCGTTTCCACCGGCTTCCAGCTCACAGTAGTAATTTCACATAATTTTTATTTATTATTCGCTCACATAAAAGTGGAATCGAGGACGAGCCTATCCATTTAAATATATTTCTTTTTTATAAACACAAAACACATTTATAAAATGCCGACGTAATTTGATGGTGGTCATGCTAATTTTGCTAAATTATTGTATATAGTACAAATCACATTGCATTGACTGTGAAAGCGAGAGAGCGGCTCATGAATGAATATTATAAATTAAATGCAGTTGGCGTGTTTTACTACATCATCTGAATGCGTTATATTTTTATATCAGCGTCATCGCCTTTTCGAAAGGATGATTTAAAGACGAATTATCGGGCAATAAGCAGATCTGACATTCATGTCTTGCTAAATAAAGAATGATGTTGAATGTTTTTTTCGTAATTTTTGTTGTTCGTTGCGATTTGTTTTTTCGTGTGCTACTGCATTCATATATATCGGTATATAGGGATTTGTGTGTTTTTTTTTGTTTCGCTCTCTGTTTATATGTACACTTCTCGTTGACGATGTTTTGCACGATCGAATGTAATTTATGCGAGAAGTGATATGCGTGACCGTCGTTGATCGTTCACTGTTCTTTTTCCAACACAAAATCCTAGTTTTGTTGTTTTTGTGCGTCCGAACGCGCATTTTATTTTCTTTCGACTTATCATTTTCATACATTTTATGACTATTGACAATTAAGGTCATCATGTGGGTATATTTATCATATGTCATCGCAATGGCAACTACACACTAGCACTACTGCGTGAAATGTGGCATGTACGAGATGTACGCATAAAAAGAAAAAAAAAGAGAATATACAGTGGCCGCGTGTATTTTTTTTTCATTACACTGTGTGTGTCTGCGTTCGAACGCTTATCAAAAGTGCAAGCCGTTGGAAATCATGGCGCTTTAATTTTAAATTAAATATCCATAACAATGATTCGCCAATGCATTTGCAGTGTATACATTTTGTAAATTATGAATATGCAATACGAATGCAAATGAATAGCATCGAACCGTTGGTATTGAACTTATTTCGGTCGAAGTATGAATGTATCAGTATTTTTTTTTGTTTAACAACGGTTAATGATCTGATTTGTCCGTTTCATTGGCACTGAGCGCAACTCAAACATGGTTGCTAGCGCTCATTCGTTTGCATTCGCTTCACTGAAATCAAATCAGTATTTTCAATGGTATGAACGGCAAACGTTACTTGATTTTAATGCTCTGTAATCGGCTTTTTTTAAGTTTGATTCTCCATGCATTCGATAGGAGCGGAACGAGAAAATGCAAACATTTAATTTTTTATTTCGATATTTCTCGACGCTTTTTTTTCTTCTTCCAAATTTATGGCACCTGGCAAATGATAAGTATAAGTAGCAATATAATGAGAAGCCATTATTTCAATTTTGAGTAAATTAAAACATCAAAATGTTTTGCTCGAAAATGCTTTTCGTCTAAGTATAGCAAACATAAGCGCACTAATTTCATTCAAGGATTCAATTCACTGGCCCTCAAAAATAGAATCATTTCAAGTCGAAAGTATCCACTTGTCGGTGTCCATTAACCGATTTATTGCAAGACTTTGTTGTTGCCGTTGCCGTTGTTTCGTTTTCATTTTCGACACTAAGTAAGAAATCGATGCCATTAATACGAAATAGAATATTATGTAAACATAACACCATCTATACAAACAGTTTTGTATGATTTGCAATTTGTGTTTTAAGCGTTAGAATAAAATGTTTGAGTTCAAACGAAAATGCCATGATATTTTACACGTTTCCTTCACGTCAATTTTTTCGTGAATACATAAACAACGAGTAACACATCTTTGAAATCAACAATGACGTTTTGACCTCATTATTTAGCGATGAACAGAAAAAAAAAATATAAAGAACGAAACATCGACGATCGTATTTATTGACGATGTCGACGATGATTTTGCGGTACGGGAGCACATCTTTGTTTTTTTTCTATTATTTTCGTGTGTCTCAAGTTAAACGCTTTCGAAATGTGATACAAATACTTTTGATCTGTGTGAAAATGTAGCGAACAACAACAAATATTGTATAAAAATAAATATTCATAACGACATCGAAATAGAACAGGCGATGCGCGCTGACAAACAGTCGATTTCATCGAAAACTTAGTCAAAATACGAAGAAGGTGGTGGAGAGAGAGAGAGAGAAATGTGTCGAACACAAAATGTCAACTTTGTAAACCTAGAAAAAAAAAATCATACGCAAACAAAAGCATCGAAATGAGAAATAAAAACACGCTAAGTACAACATGAATGTCAATTGAATGAAACATAAATCACAAACGACACCCGAAAGCTACAATTTATTCACATTTGAACGATTGTGCACAGTCAGATTGCTTTGCGTTCACACTTTGTCTCTCACGCAAAATTCAGCGCCAATGTGAATTGATTAGAAAAGCCAAGATTCACGGTGTCTCTGTCTCTTTCTTAATTGAAATCTCCTCTGGAGCGAGAAATTAATTTTCAATTCAAACGTTTCAATTATGATTGTTCGGTTTGTCGGTATCTTTCAAATTCTCTCTATCGTGCCTATCATGCACTATGCGTGCATACGTGAAGGCAACTATGTTTTGTTTATTTTTGTTCTATTATAGCATTTAAATTAATGTTTGTAGTAGTTGTTGTTATTTTCATTATTGTTGTTGATGTTTGTTTCGTTTTCTTTCAACGGCGCACATCTTGTTCTTTCCGCCAGTGTGGCGCTGAATGCTTTCAACATTTCCAAGTTCGTTTTGTTGTATATAAGCTTGTTGAATGAAGGGAAACATAAATTGACGAGTTACAAGTGATTTTCAATTGATCAAACGATTAACAATGGCATCCAAATGACATGACAGCCCAAAAATTCATGTCGTTCACTTAATGCTCTTTTTTCCACATTCGTCTTTTTCTTCTCACTCTCGCTCTACTCCTCTGTCATCGTTTCTCAACTATGCCCATTTCACATATTCATATTCAATTTATAAATATCGCATGTGAATGAATGAATGAGCTTGTGTGTATCACTGCATGTTTTGATACATTAAAACGTCTGCTTTTACGTTTATGAGGTACATGTGCGTTTGGCAAATGAAAAAAAAAACGAAAAGATCATCAATTTTTTTTCTTTCGGTTTTGTGTGCCAGAATTGTGTGTGCGTGCGCGCGGGCGCTCGTATTATGTATGTTTAAGTTTGTAGTTTTGTAGTAATGTCATGAAATCGTGTGATTAATGATCGTTCTCACTGCAGTGCCATAAAATACGGAGCGCACTGAAAAGACTCTTCTCTTTCTCATCGAACTCATGCCAGATTAAAGGACTGTGCGAAAGGAAATAGATACGCTTATGCTTCGATACACACAGAGGAGAGATAGAAAGAGTGAGAGAATGGGAAACTGCGCCGAAAACCAGCAAACAATAATAATTTGTATACAAGTTGATGTATTGTTGGTTATTGATTGTTATTTAACGTATGTACATGTGTGTAGTTTTCTATTTGGCATTTGCTCTATCCGCATAAGTGCACTGTTTGTACACTGTACATATAATATGTGCGTTTATTTGAAGATGTGGTGAAATTCACCACAGGGTTCATATTTAATTGATGCGTAGATTGGTGTTTGTCACTAGAAAAAGCACTAGTAATTTCATTCTGCAGTTGAATTGGATCTTCACATCATGGGTGCCATTGAGTGCATACGGTGAAACGGTCTTTTCCTTTTCGGTTTGTGTGCGGGGGGAACGAAAACCATTTCAAATCCAAATCCGTTAATACGGTGAAGAATCTAGTCGACAAATCGCATTAATTCATTTGTACAAAAAGGTAGATTGAATTGAACGGGAAACCATTAATAAATGACAACTTTGTCAAATCAACCGTGTCAAGTGTGTGTGTGTGTGTGTGTGTATTACGGTAATGTGCATACAGTCAAATCTCCGGCACCCAGTTTGATTGATCAGATGAGTTGAGAATAGAAAAAAAACTTTTTTCTTCGACAAATATCATTGATTAAAATGAATAGACGTGAGACACATCTGATGCCAAGCATAAAAAAAACATAAAGAAAGAAAATGTAACATCCCCCAAAAAAGCAAAAATCTTTGATCCTAATCGCAATGAAAAAGTAGAAACCAAAGAGAGCGAGAGAGAGAGAGAAAAGTCGACTGACAAATAAATGGCGAACAAATATCCAACGAACTAATATTGGGTCAAGAACATTTATTTGCGTCGAAATATTTCATGTCGACTGCTTCAGCGTGTGATAAATGATGAACGCATGCTGGCTTACGGGCCATATCGCACACACACATGTATCGTAAGCTTTTCGAGTTAAGATTGTGGTTGACGATCAAAAAATCGCGATTTCATCATTTGTTTAAACATACCGAAAAAGCTATGCCATTGATATTGCTGCATGCCAGCAATGAACACGAACCTGTACTGTCTATGGCGTGAATGTATGTGCCCGAAGAATGATTTAAGTATAGTTATACAAAAGTCGTGAAAATGTCAACGTTACTGATATCTGTTTACATTTTCATGTTTTTCCCCCGATGTGACGCACGGTTTATTGTTCTAATTTTTCAAACATGTTTTTTTTTCGTCTCTCTGTCTCTGCGTTTGTGTATTTGAAAAATCGTTGAAAGCTGGCGATTTTCCAATCAAGGCTTCGTCTATTTTTTAAAAGCCAGAGGCAATCAATTTTTCATGTACGATTCGCGCTCGCTGTGATTACAGAAACGACCTTCCCTCTTCCCGAAAACAGAGGCAACACAAAATGACTTTATGTATTTTTTTCAGTAAAATATGAAACATTCGAATAGTGTGTGTGTATGCACAAAAGACGTCAAGTATTCCTCTGTTTAATTGTATGATTGACAAAGAGTCATAAAATGCGGTCGACAGATAGCATATAAAAATAGTGTGTATATTTTGTCGTTCTGCTTAAAGCAAGTTTTTGATGTGGAACGAAAAACACACACACACACACACACACAAATTAACCAATTACAAAACAGTTGGCTGCATACCGGAATTGGATGGAAAGAGATGAAGCGTTCTCAACTGAAAAATCAACCAAAGACAATGCACATATCAAGAGTTTTATGTGCAGTATGTGATCGTTTATAGTACGCTATGTTTTCGACATTCAAGTGTGCCAGAGTAAGATAGATAGAGAGAAGAGAGTGAGAAACGGGCGAAGCATACGACCGTTTCGAGGAAAAAGGCCATTAAATCACCCGAATACCGATGAATCAAGCACCAATTTACAGGTGATGTTATGAAATATTTATTTACTCGAACTGATTGGTGCCTGAATCACATGTTATTATTGTTATAGGCCAATATATAATTTAACATCGTTAACGCTAACGACGCCAATTGAGAACGGTTGACAAGACCCAACAAATTGTCGCCAAATACAAATGAACAATTTTCAACGCTTTTTTGTTTCGTTTTGTTACGATTTCTACCTTGCTGCACAATTTTTTTCTTCTTCTCTTGAATGTGCTTGGTGTAATTGTTTTTTATTCTGTTGATTCGTGTGTGTTCGCGGTCATTTGCTGTGCATATACCCGGGACATGATTCCCACATTGGTCATAAGTAAATATGTAAATGATGATGATGGTGATGACGGTGACAGGACTAAAACAAATGACCGAGCTCGGTTTCACCCTTGACATCTGATGAAATGATGGAATTTTTCTCTTTGATGTGTAAGCTATTTGATGTATGTACAGTTCGCTCTTTTTATCCACTTCTCTTGTGCTCATTGAAATTAGTTGCCAGCAAAAAAAAAAACGAAGCACTAAACTCTTTTCACCGGAAAAATGAATTACCATTTTACTTTTGTCTCTGTTTTTTTGCACGCGCGCCATTAAAACGAATGTGTAGAGACGAACACAATTGCTACAACGGTAGGATGTGAGCCTCGTGTAAAATGTCAATCGAAAGGAAGCGTCGCCTTATTTGAAGGCATTTTACCGTAGATTTTTCTTTCATTTTCATTGGAATGTGCAATATGTGCGCCTGTAGAGTAGAATGAATGGTCTTTTGTGTCGTATGACTTAACATCCGAAATAAAAGTGTGTGTATATGCTGCCAAGTTTGATTGACGGTTTCTTTGATTCCTCTCACAGGTGGGTGAATAAAATGTAGAGAATGTTGTGCTATTTGAACAGCGTTTTTTTTCGTCTTGCTTTTTTTTATTCCCTCTTATTTGGATGCTCATCCAGTATCTAATTATTGTAGAATATACATACAGTGAAAACCTTCACCCACACCATTCAATGGAATCACTGAAAGTGAACAAGCAAAATATGATTTGATTCGAATGCCAACGGCAGCCATCAACCAGATTTGGATGATTCTATTTTCAATAGGTTGAGAGTGAGAGCCAAAGTACGATAGAATGTTCATTGAAATGGAAGTATCTATTAGTTTCGAAAATGTTCATCTTCGGTGTGTTCGTTTTCGACAAAATATATTTGATGTGGGGCCCACAAAGGCACGTCAAATAAACTTAAAACATTTTTATAACTAAATTTACTCTCTTGCTCTTCAAGCTCACGATAATGCGATTCAGTTTAAATTGGATTTTCGGATGAGAGGTATCAATAATAAATGTTCATGCAATACATTCAATGAAATCCAAATTATCATTCATCTAAATACAGATTTTGTGTTTCATCGGATTGTTATTCGATACATTTTAAGTGAAACAGAAGAAGAAAAAACCCATCAAATTCGATCGAAAAGATGAATCACAAACACCAACAATTTCATACATTTATACACTTGAGAGCGAGAGTGAGAGAGTGTGTGCGACAGAGTGAGAGACAACGGGATAGATGTTATAATAATAATCTTTCCAGATTTCATTCATTCAATTGTTTTTTAATACATATCGAATACATTGTATAAGCAACATGATGAATTTCTGAATGAAAAACATTGTAGAGCGCATACATACGGCACATGTACACACTCGTACGCTTTATAAAGAAAACAATAATTTCGTTCAAAAGGAGAAGAGAAGGAAGTGAGAAAAGAAAAAAAAAACGGAAAGAGTTGTGAGTGTGACAAAAATAACGGCAACCTATTTACATTCGAATATATCGACGCGACATGAATGCAAAAGAGAGTATCGTATGGCGTGTGCGCTGGCACATGCCAAATGATTCCATTCATTTGTTATTTGTAATTTATTCGATAAACAGGAACAGAGAGGCGAAAAATGTTTTAGACAATAGCTACCGTTTGGAATTGCATGTCGTTTGGATTATGTATTATTTAGAATGCATCTACACACAATGAACGTACATTAAATATTCTTACACACAACATTGTGACGGTAGACGAGGGCGACACAAAAACCAGAAGAGACAAGAGTGACTTTAAATTGTAGCATGAGTGTTAGTCCATGCACTCCAGAATGTAATGATTTTCACTTACAATGCTTCATTTCGGTGTGTGTATGGGTTCGTGTGTGTGAGTCTGTACTCTGAGCTATTTAAACGGTGCTTGATTGTAAACCTGCGCGCTCTCATATTCAAATCAATAAGTAAGTGTCAGTAGTATACGGTGGAAATGCACGAATGTACATAACAACTGTAGACAACATTTTCATATAGATAGATAGATAGATAGATAGTGTGATGTGTAATCGAGCCACAATGGTGATGCAACGACACAATGATTCCAATCGATTGTTCAATTATATGAGTGAGTCGTCGTATCCGTTTTGTAGCTTAGTTTTTATGCATGTGTGTGTGTGCCATCGACATTCCAGCAATGTTTTGTGCATGTGCTTTGGTTCTATTACAACGTCCCGCCATATTACTATTCAATGAAATTGTAATCAATGCACACGTGAAGAACGCAATTGAATTACAATATCCCTCTGTTATATACATATATATATAGATTGAACGAAAAGCAGTTTTTAATGTGGCGACAAACGATGACATCCATTCTCGACGTTGAATTCGGTTTGGATTTCGGAACACAAACGATATGTACATTGCACCCAAAGTACTTCAACTTCCTTCCGATTGCATTTGGTGACATTTCCAAATGCCAAAAAAAAAACAACACCATCCATAGACCAACACACAAAGCGACGAGAAGAACGGACGAGTTCAGTTTCAAACAATGTGTATGCTTTTGTTTATTGTATAACTTAGTGAAAAAAAAAAACCGTGATGAATCACGTCTGCGTCTGATCCAACAACAAATGAAACACAAAAAAAAATTACTATTGTGGCTATGTTTTTGTAGTCGAAGTCGATTCGTAATTTATGTAACGGCGCCACTCGGTAGCTTACTGACACTCTAACTTTTTTTGCTCTTGGCATTTCTCGCTCTCCGTTCTAGTTGCTTGACTCGTTGCAAATTTGATTGGATTTTACTAATTCCGAGAATCGCTTTCCGGCGATAATGTTGTTAATTCGTTATCTGTAACCCTTCAAATCGAAATCGAAATGCAGTGTGTCTCAAATCGATTCCACTCAACGCAATTCAACTCTCTTTCCCACTCACATACACACAGTATCTGCCTCTCTCTCTTGGCCAGCGCTGAGCTCGAGAGCACCACTCTATCTATACAAAAATTCCTTCTCTCTCAAAACATCTATGTATTTTATATAGAGAATATGTACGTTCGAAAGAAAACGCTTGAAAATACTTTATGGCGAGCGAATATTTGCATTACTTATCGTTATCGCAACATTTTACTGCCTGCTGAACATTTGTGAACATTGTATTTTTATGGCCTCAATGACATTAGACATTTATTGGAGAATCGAAATGAAGGTAACACACACGATGTAGGTATGCGTTTACATTTTACAGATTGCAATACGTGTCAAAGATGTAGACTTTATTCTAGAGTATAAAGTTTTTTTTTTACAATTATTGAACGTTCGACACTTTGAGTTTTATAGCACACTATTACTTTGTAAATGGAGAAAAATGAAAATTGACATCAACATTGTAGTGAGATTTTATTCATTTTTGCGCTTGTATGCTCAGCTGAAATAGAGTATCAACAGCAACAGCAGCATCAACGGTTGGTAGCATCAACGAAGAAAATAGCAATGTGTATGCACACACACACATAGAGAGAGAGAGAGAGAGAGAGAGAGAGAATGAGAGTGCTTTGTACAATCTTCTTGCGAAACGATTTTCGATTATTTTTCAGCTCGTAACTCACATTTATTTATGGTTGTAGGTGTTTCGGATTTGTTGTTTACGTCGGAAATGAGGTCAAACGATAGTTTCAGTAATTTGTGGCGGGCCTCAACATTGACAAAGAATAAATTCTCCTTCGAAACAGATGAACGAAGAAGTTGGCGAGTCTTTTGTTTTCTTTTTATTTGTTCTTCCTTGTTGTTGTTTGAATTGTTTATGTCGTATCGGTTGGCGCACATTTGAATTCCGCAAATAACGATTTCATTCTTTGTTCCATGAACACCAAATGCCAACAATAATAATAATAACAACAAAATCAATGAGCCGTATGTTCTATTTTCTGCCAAACAATTCTATGACATGCCATACATATATTCGACATGCGATAAGAACGTGCACAAAAATGCATCAATAAAATATTTCGTATTGTGTACCTTCATTCACACACACAGAGAGACACGAGCACATGTATGTCGCACCATGGCACCCACTTTATGTTTATGGTAAAATTGAGCGCGCACGCGAAATTGTGCAATTTGCAGTGGACATGATATGTACGCAAAAAGCGGAATAAATCAATGAAAATGTGTGACCTATGTCGCTTTAGGATTTCGAATAATTATTAAATACAGAACGTATGTTTCTTGTTGTTTTTTTTTATTCAATTCTCTCTGTGTGTGTGTCCGTTTTTGCTGTAAAAAGGCGGGCGCAACACGAATGGTTGCTATTGCCCATCATATGCATGCACCAGAAAAATGCAGAAAAACAGCCACCAACTCATTTGAGTGGCTTCACAAAAAGCACATGGCATGTATATTGTACAATCTACATTTTGTACAACACATAACACAACACTCGAAAGCATTCCATCGATTCGTGTACGACTTTGTACACAAACAACTTTGTTCTAATTTTCGAGTGAAAGAAGAGAGAGGCGGAGAGAGAGTGTGTGTGTGTGTGCAAAGTTGCACAACAAAAACACAAACACATCGAGCGACAACAATAGCAAAACATTGGCTCCCGACAATCGTTTAGCAAGAACATGCACGAAAAGCAGGGAAAAAAGCATTGATTGAATAATAGAATTGAGCTTATGTACGATGAACATAGTATAGAGTGTTTGTTGTTACAACCGATTTTCATTGATAATATTCACATCGATAAATTCGATGCGCTTCGTCACATAGATTCGAATGAGCTGGAATGATACAAATACGCTGCTTCTTTTCATACAATGGAAATGACGTGCACTCATGCAACTAAACAATATCGATCGACAGGCTCATACAATGAGAAACGAAACGTTTGTTGTTATTTTTTGTTGTTTATCACAGTAAAAGAGGAGCGCATTACAGTTGGAGCGAGAGAAGGAGAGATCAGAGTAATAGGTGAAAAAAAAAACAATATGTATAGGCGTTGAAACATTGGTAAGCATACAAATAAGTGTGATGTGATGTGTCGATGGTAAACAAAAGTAATTTTTTTCCTCTGTTTTTTTTATGCCATGCATTGCAGCCACACAACAAACTATTACAGCTTATCTTATCGATTTAAATTATTTTCCATTCGAAAATGTGCTTTAAAACACAACAATTTTCACAAGCGCACCATAGACGCCCCAATACACACACACACAAACGCGGGCGTCCGCTCATACGTGTGCAAGACATACACAAATGGCTATTGATTTATTTATTGAAATTGGAACGCCAAAAGCGTCGATGAATGTATTGAAAGTTTAATGAATTAGCGTTTAATGAGCTTATCGGTCAACATGGCGCATTTGGTAAACATTCGAAGACCTTACACAATCTAGACCAAACAAACTCTCCACCACTCAATTTCTGTTTTGATGTGGAGAGCTGCGCGCGCGCTGGGTGCCGTTTTTTTGACTGCATTTCCATTTCGTGAGCAAATAACTGAAACGAACCATGAGCCGATAGCCAATGAATCAATTATGACATTTTTTTTCATTTGTGTGAACCGAACAATTTAGAAAATGCGCCATCCATTTGTCTGGGGGGTGGTCTGTTTGATTTTCAATCAAGCCAATTCGATAATGTTTCAAACCGTCATTGTGTGTATTTGTGCACATTAATTAAATTTTAAAAGGAAACAACATTAATCCTAAGTTCGAATCGATATGGGATTGGTTGTCATTTTTTTGCGTCATACCAACCGACCTGAAGCCAGTCATTTATTGGGTATGTCAAATGGAGGTCCATCAATTTTTTAAGAACAATCATTACACAAAACTGCGCACGGTCGATGTGTTTACAACATAGTCCTTACATTCACTACAAATTGTATGCTGATAAGTTTCTCTACAATCTTGGTCAATTAAAACTTAAACAGAAAGCTGATTTATTGCAAAGATATTCTATGTGAGTGTCTGCTGTTTAATTTTATCTTTTCATGGAAATGTTCATCAGCAACAGTGTATGGCGGGTGTCAATAAAATCAGACACAATTCAAGTCGTTTTGATAGACAGCCAATCAAGTTATTTGCGTTGCACTTGTAATCGATTGCCTTCGGCCACAGTATGCTTACACATAAACTTTATGCTCTCATTCTTTCTCTCAAATCACCATGAGTCTGCGAACAATTTCACCGGAAAACAAATAATGATACTCGCTGCAAACATACACACACACAAGCAAACAAAATTCAACATGAAAATGTGAATGACTTGTTAATGTTTATATTGCGATGACTAATTGGGTGTATTCAATAAGCAGAACCACTTGAATTCTCGAATAAGTAGCTAAACGCGTGCGCTCATAAGCGCACGCCGGCGCTTGTTCACTTTCTGCTTTGTTTATAATATGGCATTTAATCATTCAGGCAAAAGATGAAAATTCATGATCCGATTTTTTTCCTCTTATTCCATTCGGTTCTGACGCGTTTTTCTTATTCTTTTTGTCGTAACTTTTCATTCATTCGATCCATAAAATCAAAAGAGGATGAGAAGGTGGAGAGGAAGAAAAAGAGAGAAAAAAAAAGAATGCTATAACTCATTTTAATGAACACTCGATACCATCAAATTCGAAAATTCTTTCTTTTTCTCTATCTCTCATTGTTTTTACTGTGGCGTCTGCTTGACAGCACTTTGCAATAACTCTCTAATAAGAATAATTGCATGAAGATTAATAAAGTGAAATGATAAGCCATAAAATAATATGACCTAAAACAAAAAGTAGCGTCAGTGTTGAGTTTGCCATTTGAAGCACCCTTTCAACCAATCATCATCGTCGTCATCATCATCGTTTGCAGCAACAAAACGACAGAGAGAGAGAGAGAGAGACATTCGTCTTTTCTAAGTGATATGTTGAGACTATTAACATAAATGCCATTTCGGATGTCGTATTAAATTAGATAGACATTAAATTTGACGGTTTATGGGCCATTTTTAGTTTCAGCATCGTACTATGACTGCATGAAATTAGCTAAAATACATTGACGCCATCGTTCCGTTGTTTGCGATTTTTGCGTACAAAAAAGGGAATAATGATTTTGCAATGTAATGTCATTCATATGATGATGGTAGATCAATGCTCGCTCAATACAGATATGTGCGATTTTTCCAAACTATTGTCGATAAATGACAATGAGGAAACGATAACAACACCATTACAAATGAATATTTATGTATCAATTACTTAAAGTTCATACAAAATGATTCTTATGACTTGACGCAAATTAAGAGCCGCTCAATGATTCTAACGAAGTTGGCTATGAATTTGAATGCGTTGATTCCATTAGGGGGAACTTGACACTTTAATATGAATTTATTGACATTTAGTAGCTGGTAAATTGAACTAGTATTTGTTGTTGGGGGGGGAAGAAAACGTATAAAAATCGTAATCAAGATTTGCCGGTCTCATCCATCGTTTGGTACACTCCGTTGTTTTCATTCAACATCGGTGACCTCAAATGGTTTAGCAACAAGACAAGTTCGAGGCAGTTAACGCATCTGAATTGCTTTGATTGTTCGGTCCTTGCTTTCAGCTGTTATTTGTTTTGAAATGTCCAAAAATCTGTATTTTTCACCCACAGACCAATTTTTTTTTCTGACAAGCTCTAAAATCGTCTGTGTATGGACAATGAGCCATTTTTCCATGACTGTGGGCTTTGTTTATTTTGAATAAAGCGATTGTGTTTTTAACTTACGTGGTGGTGAGAGTAATTGCAATTAAAACGTTGTTTTTTTTAGTTACTTTTTTCGTTTTCGGTTTGGTGTTTGTTTATGCTGACGAGGGTGCTATTGTAACCATCCACTATGTTTTGTTTATTTATTTTCTTTTCCATTTTTGTTGTGTGTTTTCTGTCCATTACAACAATGGTGTTGTTTTAAACCGCGTAAAGTAACGACGACATATTTAGAT
>NW_022198093.1:346758-412145 GCF_009176525.2 Contarinia nasturtii
TAGCCAGATACAGATATATCAAATTGTACATTAATTACCCAAAAAATTGCTTGTATTTGCCTTGAGTGTCGAACAATTTAATGACATTTCACTTGTTTTCTTTATTATTGTTTCCACATTTTCTCTGTTTTGTTTTTCCCCCTTCTCTCGCTCACACGTTCTCTCTCACTAGTTTTTGTCGCATTCGTTCTGTGTGAGCTTAATCATCGGACCGTTACTAAATACGATGTATTTAGATTTCTTTTTTGTTTTCAATTCTTTCGGTGTTCTTTGGTGCTCCTGTTTTAATGTGAACTATTCGGTGTTATTTTATTCATAATTTCACTCTATCTGCCATTGTTCTTTCGTTCGATTTCAATTAGAAATGGGATTTCATGATGTTTTACAAAAACCGAATATACATAATTAAATGGCCGTTTCGATGGCACGATGATAAATTGAAAGGCAATAATAATCAGAGTTTTAGTTTGTGGGAAATGAATTGTTGATTGCATAGAAGTAACTAGAAGTGTTGCAATGAAAAGTGCGATAACCCTCAATATTAAAATGGTTTGATCCAATCGGCACGACTGAATTGAATAATTGATATATTCGGTCGTTTATTTTTGTATTTTGAGTTGAAATTTCCATGTTTCTGTATCAATTTCTGGTACAAAAAATTGACTGAGCGCAATGGTGACACAGGATCGATATGATTAGATTGGGGGCGTCAACGGTTATTAAATTTTGTATATAATTTTCTTTGCGCATTTTTTGCTACGTTTCGTTTAACTGAACGTTTTTTTTTGTTTCATTACTAGATTATCAACTATGAACCAGTATCGGTAGTAAATCCAAATAGAACTATTTGTTCTATATTCGTTTTTTAAAGAAAGAATTCTCTCTTTTAGTTAATTTATTTAAGCCATTTACTATAATCACAGACATCATCATTTTCGGATTTATTCTATTATTAGTGGAATATATCTAGCATGAACAATTCAGTCAATTGTAAAATCGTTTGTTGCATTACCGATGGCATCGCATTATGATTTTCACATACACACACAAACACCATGATATGCAGACGATATTTGCCCAACCTGAATTGGTGTTCATTGTGGCATGAATGAATCTGAGCGACAGTGTGCTCTTTATATGTGTGTGATGTATGCTTTGTAAATATTCATTCATATCGAGGTGCATTTTTTTCCTCTCTCTTCTTTCATTTCACACTCATTTTGATTGGACAAAAAGGGAATGAATGAATTTCACTCCAAAATGATTCGATGTAGAGTTAAAACAAAAATATTTGTTTGAAGCCATTCAATATGGTATTTGTGAATTTATATATATTTTTTCCGAAATTCCTTCGAACGGATGAAAGTCAAATATGATTAAATCACCATGTGATGCTCTATCATGAATATATTTTTTCTTCGGCAAATCAGTGAGAACCCGAATTGCTCATTGCATTGCATTCTCAAAAGTGACTGACTTTCATGCTCAAGTGTTCAATTAATTCAATTTTCTTATTAGCAACGGTGGAGACAGTAAGTGCTTTTTATCAGGTGCACCGTAAGTACGGCCATAAATCACATTTTCTGCTTAATGGATTCAATTTACATTAAAATGATTGCAAATTGTCTTTATTACTACCTTCATACACACATTTTCTCGATACAATTTCAAAGCCATTAGCGATAATTTGATTTTTTGATGGTTAGCCATTTTTCCCTCGTCGATTGCAAAATGTAACAAAGAAATTTCTATCTTTATAGTGTTTGCATCATTCTTGTCTTATTGCCCGCTCTATGTACGTTGCGCCGTTGCATTAACGTCAAAAATTATGACAAAAATCGATGCAGTAATTAGACAATAGCAACCATCGTTCTTACTGTCTTGCTGGAATTGCATACAGCAAAGAAACGAGCGCGAGAGAGAAAGAGACACAGAAAAAGTTTCAAGCTTGTAAACGAGTTAGTGTGTAAGCAAAAGTTGCGTTGAAAACATAAACAATAAATCGGCCTTGTTAAAGTTCGGAAAGGTTAACAAGTTTCAGTAAAATGCATTACCGCGATTGACGCCATCTCAAATTGTGCTGATTATTTAAAGAAAAAAATATATATACTATATTCATATGTATACTATGTGCGTTCGTCTAAGCACTTTTATGCGTTCCATTTAAGTTTTTTTCTACACAATGCGCATAAAATCAAACCATAAAAATGCATTCGATCAAAATTATTACGAGATATTTTGTTTTTGTTTTGTTTTTCTTCGAAAAAAAAAAATCCGTTCGTTTTTATTTCGGTCCGTCCATGCCCGGTGTGCGTGTGTGTTTGATCATTCCGTTTGCACTATGGTGTAGCTCGTTAATAAACTTGACGAGATCGAAAGAATGATGCGAAGAATGCGTGCAAACGGCGGTTAAGCAGCGATGAAATTGTAAACGAACACACGAAAAATGTGTTCAGAAAACAAAATGAATAATCAAATGAAACACGATTCGATTGTGAGTGAATATTTGAAATTCCACACAAATGCAATTTAAACAAGCGTTGCAATTTAATATGCACACCTTGTTATATTCCAAATGCCAACGACAGTTGCGAGCTTCGCGTAAATTAATTGAGCAATTTTCACAAACACAATAATAATAAAACATCGCATAAACAAATTGGCTCGCGCGTTCTTTTGTCTATTTCCAACTGATGTGTGTGCAGTTGTTGTTGCTGCTGTTTTTTTTCTTGTCTATTTGCATTCCCTTGCTCCCTTGGTGTCGTTCTCTGTTTGTCTAGCTCAGTTTTTATTGTGCACTCTACAAATCTCTCGCGAATACACGATTCAGACATCAAATCATAGAAAATCAATGCAAAATAGATAATAATTATGTTATTATGCGCCACGGCTATAATGTGTGTTGTGAATGTGCGAATGTGTACGGTCAGTCGCGTCATGTTTTAAGTAAATGGCATGATGTGCGATGAACACATTACATTCAACGTGTTAGAATTACGGCACCGCAAATGTAAACATAAATTTCATTGGATGCAATTTACTCATTTTCTCGTTAGAGAAATATAAAAAAAGCCCATATACTGTGTAATGTGTAACCGTATATTTCTGTTCGTGCCTCTGATAAATATATTTATGATTTGAATGTCTTTGTTCGTTTGCTCCGTTCTTGGGTCTCTCTCTCGCACTCAATTCACTTTTTCTTTCAATTCTGCTGTGCGTTTCCATTTTCATTTGCTATTTTTACATTTCAGTTTTGCTTGTATCGTCAATTTGTATGATTAGATAATTAGAAAGGTTAAGTTTACTGCAGTAAACTTTACGCAATATAGTATATTGAGCGCGGCCGTATACTAGGCCAACTGTTGCATTCCTGATTATGCAATCGCTAAATTGAGTGTAAAATGTGGCCGGAAAAAAAAGAAAGCCATGCCATGTCGTTCAGCATGTAAGAATTTAATACATGTCTTTGGTTGTGCGTGCACAAAATGTGTTCTTTCTTTCTTTGTTCATTTCTTTTTCCGTCATATTATTTGTTCCTATTGCGTTTGTTTGTGCAAATTTTTCAATTTTTTCTATTCCACATTTGAGTAGGATTCTTTTAATAATAATAATTAATTTTTGTGTTTTTGTTTTCTTTATTTTTTTTTATTACATTTAATCTGCATCGTAGCCAATTATTTTTATGCGCATAGTAAATTTAATGATGATTTTGGCCTTTTTCGTTTTCATACTATATTAGCGGTCGTATTGTGTGTGTGTATTATAAATTGATAATTCGATGCGGAACAGAATGAGGCTGTGTTTTAGATCGTTTTGTTTTTATTTCTTATAATATTTGTTTATTTGTTTATATGTGTGTGTGTGTGGTACCACGAACGATTATGAATAAGTAATAAAGTGTTGGCCTAAAGTGCAACTGAGTGATTGTATCAACCAGCCATGGTGTCATATAAAATTCAAATCGATGCGATCCCATCAGATTTTCACCAGCCAAATTGTATAAAATGTAAGAGCGAACGGTGTGAGTGTGTGTGTGTGTGATTGTGGCAAACTGCAAATTGGCATGGAACAATTGAGGAAGCCAGGAGGTAACGTATTCGTGCGTTGAAGCACATTGCTTTGCCAGCCATTTAATAGCGCAAAATTGTATGTGGTGCATGTGTATAAAAACGTACATTGAATGTAAAGCTGTAACAAAAATGGTTCATCGTAAAGAGAGTTTACGTTGTAAAATATATCCCTGACGCATTGTGCAATAAAGTTCGATGTGGATGCAACCAGAAACCATAATAAAATGTTGAAATTGAAAAACGGGACAGTATAAAACCATGAACATAGTACATAAATAAGAGATAAAATGTATGAGTACGACGAATTTGAGCGTATCAACGGTTTTCTTTGTACATTGTGTGTGTGTATGCATGTGGGTGGGTCGGTGTGTGAGTGAGGAAAGGGTGGTGGCATGAGCTTGAAATTTTCGATTGGCGTGAGCTCGAAATTTCATTCTTCATAAAACATTTATCGAAGCGAAAATGAAAACCAGCATGAATGCCATGGAGCGATATATGGATAATGATGACGAAATTTTTCATGTTTTATGACGAAGTATTCTTTTATATACACTTTTCGACTTCGCATTCTCTGCTCCTGCCACATTTACAACTTACAACATAAAAAAACTATGTAGATTGTTTTATGAGTAGCTTGAGTAAAAACGTTTCAAAAACGTTTTGACTGCCTGCCTGTCTTTCTCTGTCTCTATCTCTCCCTGTGTGTAACTAACTTGCTTACACTTGGCGCGCGAATGAACATTTTCACATATTTTTTTCTTTAAACAAACACTGAAAATGGATCATTTTCATTTGCATTATTAATTAGGTATGCGAAGCAATTAAAAATATATATGTGTGCATATATCTCACAAATTTAACACTTTTAATAAGATAATTACATATTACGATATTACATGCGTCAAACTACAAAAATAAAACGATTCGAAATAAAAATAGTGTGTGCGCGAGTTTGTTCTTGTGGGGCTTTAATTTCATTTTATCGATTTTCACAGCAAATAGTGTGAAGTTGATTATAAACTGAACACAGCAACAAAAATTTTAATTGAAAAAAAGAGAGACATGTATGTGTATTTGATTGTGGCAAAGCAGACGACGGAGATGTGCATGTGTCGTGTAAATCAATATTTAAAGTAGTAATTAAATGTAGCTTAACAAAAGAACAAACCATAAAAGAGAAAAAGAGAGAGAAATATCAGTCTATTAAATCGCATGTAGTAAAACACGGACCACGCAAACCAGTGGGCTTAATCCATGAGTTCAAAGTGTATATCGTATTTTTTGTACGTTGTTATTTGGCTTTCAGTCCATTTGCAACTGGACAAACAATGAAATCTTCTTTCGATCGAGGTATTTTTTTCGTCTTTTTTCCATCAAAGTACTTAAATTCGATTTCCACGAATTTCATGGCAGATGAAAGAGCTTGACCAAAGCCATAAAAAGTGAACAACAAATTGAAAGCAAAAAAAAAAAAAGAATTAAACGAAAACTTTTATGTAGCAGTTTGTTGTGCATATTGAATGCTTAATTGGAACATAGTCGGTTTATCACTTTGCCCCCTCCACCACCACCACTCTCCTTTCATGCTCTCTGTGGTTCGGATCAGATTCATTAAATTCTGATTGTTTAATTAACTTGTACACAAGTTGAAAACTTTCAAGTCACTTTAATTATACCATGTGTACATTTGGAAGAGTTGAACATTAACCTCACCGTAATTAAGCTGTTAATCTCTGTCATGTCATGTCGAATGCAATCGATTTTTCGTGCAAAATTTATGTAAAGTGCGATCGAGCAAATTGGGATTTCGGTCAGATATTAATTTGATTCGAAGTAAACACCGGTGTGTTGTCATCGGCGTCGTTGTCCCGTGAGAGACGAGCGAGAGAAGACAAAAAAAACATATATTGTAAACCGAATGCTATTCGGCGGGCGTTGTACAATTTTTATATACACCGGAATCGTCATAAAATGAAATGTAAATCGTTGCCAGTTGACCGGATGTAAAATTTGTGACCATCATACACATTTGCTTGTTGCATGTGCTTGAAATTTGTTGGTGCTGTGCTTTGTTTGGTTGTACGATTTTGATTGAAATGAATGCCAAATTACATGAAGTCAATTTAATTGTAGGTTGTCTCGTGTATGTGTTGATTTTAATGATCAATTGAATGAAAAAAAGTAACAAGCCATACCACACCAACACAAAAATCGATACTAAAGAGTAATAAATAACTCTCGAGCCATAACACGCTCATCGTATATATCAGTCACTATAATATGTATATGAGTAATATTACACACACACACACACACCACACTATACGAATAGAGGCAAAGTCAGAGAGATAATAATTTATAATAACATTGAATTGAGAAATTTTTTTTTATTGGCGTAGGTTTCATTCATAAATTCGATGCTTTTGTTCGCCGTGTGCTTTTTGGCGCGGCTGTTTTGTGTATGCATGAGCTTGTGCGCTTTCTCTGCCGTTCTCTTTCTTTCTCGTTTTATAGTGCATCACGTCGGATATGATTCTGTGTCTCGATAGTTGTGCGCACGTTTGCGCTCGTTGTCTGCTAGTTTATTTAGTGTATGTGTGCGCACATTCAGTTTAATTCAGTTGTTGTTGTTGTTTTTTTGCCTTTGTTTATCTCTTTTAACTGTCTGTGTTTTTCATTGTGGGTTTGCTGCCCTTTTAATTTTTTTGTTTTGACTTGTTACGTTTTTATTTTGCATTGCACCGCGCATTCGATTTGCGTGTATTTTGATTTCTCACATGTTTACTTGAAAATGAATATAATTCAAAATTTGAATGGGTTTTTGGTATCTACGATTTTGTCATTAGTCATTTTCTTTTCATTTCTTTATTTTGTGAAATTCGTCGAAGTGAATTCGCCGCTCGAAAGAAGAAAGCACACCATATAACAAAGCTCACCGAGACATGCATATTCAAAAATGAATGATACGATTACATGTTATTGATTTAAGGTGAAAGAATGTAATGTGTAATAAACAATGAATTCCTTTTTTATGCAGTTAATCATGGCATATCACATCATGAATGGATTCGATATGCATGCATTTGAACCGCAGCATTTTTGTTGTTTCTGCTGCAGCCATTGCCTTTTTTGTTCTCTGCCATTTTATTCGTTTAATTGAAAAACGCGATTGAATAAAATTTGCAATGAAAACACAATATAAAGTAAATATTTGCCGCAAGTACATATAATAAAAGCAAAATATGAAAAGAACCCACAAAATCTGAACAGTTTATTTCGAACATTGAAGAATATGAGCAACATTGATGTGGTTCTACATTGTTCGATACGGAATAATGAAGAAAAAGAAGAAGGAAAAGACAACATAGAGTTTTAAGACTAAACTTTCTAACTCAAACTCCCGCACACAAGATTTTATTGCACACCGCACATAATTTATATTTACTCATTCACATCAAAACTAAAGCGTGCAAAGGAATATTATTTTGGCCACAAAGTTGATGCTTTAAAATTTATATATTGGCTTTATGCAGCTTTATTATGAATATATTTAATGAATATGATGCAGCAGCGAACGCACCACCATCACCACTACCATCGGCAGCAGTAATAGTGGTAGTCGTTGTAGTTATATTATCGGTCAAATGTGTGTAAAACCCAGAAAAGGAATTTATTAAATGAAAGCATAAACCGAGCGAACGATGAATGAAAGTCTTTTAGCATGGCTTTTTTGGCGCAAAACAGTAAATTGTTGCTTATCCATCGTCTTCTTGTTCTGCTGGTGTTTATGTGGCGTGTTGTCAGCATTGGACTAGGTTGCGAAAAGCAAGCGGAAACATGACTCATACATTAAGTGAACGTCGTTTTTGTGACGCGCAAACATAATGCAAGTAAACAAGTACTTTTGGGATGAATAGAATAGAAGAAAACAACAATATATAAGAGACTAAACAAAAAAAAATTGAATGCCAACTCGATTTTAAATAAACAATGATTTAACAGAAAGTGCGAGGCAAAGTCAGCAGAAGTGACAGAACGACGTGAAGGAGGTGGTGTCGGTGAAAAAGTTAATCATAGCCAAAAACTTCCATGTCGCGCCAGCACTCTTGTGTACAATGCGAATTGGCATGCGGATGAGCGTGCGATTAAATGAAGTGTGAATGGGAATTATAGGCATTATGCCGACAATTGTCACAACAACACGTTCATACGTTTATGCATTATCATCAAAAATGTAAACACCAATAACAGCGATGGTATAAATTGCCAAACGCAACAGTTCGCGGCTGTTCATCATAACAAAAGCCAAGATGATGAAGAAATGACACGACCGAAAGACATCGTACATCATTTATAAATCGTACATCAACCACATTGCTCTTTCTCTCTCTCTCTCTCGCTCACAAATGAACATCTATATGAAACCGAAGTTACTTGCTCTGTCTGCATCTTGTGTTTGCGCGCACATTTAAAATGTGATGAATTTTCATGGGGTTTACAGCGCCGCATTTATCAATGCCCAATTGAATACATTTCAATAATTTACTATTATTTTTGATTGATTTATTCATCAAAGCCATTGAGAATGCTATACAGCAATGTTAAATATGTCATCGAATCACGGCAAAACAAATAATATGACAATGTGAAATGAGAATATGAAAAGTGAACATCGCGATTGCATTCATGAATAAAGTGAATAAGAAATAAATAAATGTTTTGTTATTGTTTAAAGTCGTCGCAAAATATACACAAAACAACAACAACCAACCACAAATAGATAATCAGTCATTGACTTTATCGACATTGTGATTTATTTTGTGTGGCATCAATGTTTATATTTATTAACGACGAAAAATGCTCACATCTTACATCTGTTGCCCCTTTGTTCATGCACCCATTGAACATTGATAAATCGTGACTTGGCAAACGGCTGAATGAACCAGACGAAAAACCTGGTATGTATCGATTGAGAGAGCTATTTAAATGTTGTTCTGTGTTTTTTTCTCGCTGCATATTTAGGTTAATGTGATACGATGTTGTGTGTGATGTGTTTTTGATGCTATTTTTGGCGAAAAGGTCATAAAGCGATCAGAAATCAAAATGTTCAACTCTTTTCAATGTATTACACTGTGAGCACGCATGGGCTAATGACAGGTATTCTACGAATACATTGTGGCGGGCATTCATCTATATCATGACAAGAAGTGACAGAGCTTTTGTAAAGCGATTTCAACAGATTACAAATTGATTGTTCTGCTTTGTTTGACAACTTTACAAAAGAAAAGAAAAGAAAAAATGACGAATTAAGATCTTTTACATTTCGATGGCTTCATACGGCGACCGAGAGAGTTGAAAGAGTGAGCGCACATTCGGTACGATAAATCAGCGTTGACGGTGAGATTCTTCTTGTAATATTCAATTAAGCCAAGTTTAAATGGCAAAAGAAATGATAAATGTTCACAAGTGAACACGGCACGCAGCGACAAAGCACGTAGCAACAACATGAACAGCAACGACAACAAAGTCTCGAAACTTCTTTCTCTTTCACATACACACACATATATTTTCCACAAAACCAATTCCATACAATGGCCTTTGAAAATTACATTTCGAATGAAATTCATTGCAAGCACATAAATTTAAAGTGTACTACATGCGATTGAATCAAGAGTGAATATAAAAGCACAACGCCGACCCGAAATGAAAATCGATAAAAACAAAAATCAAAAACTCTCTCATCCGAATGATAAATATGCGATAAATTTGAATAATAGTTACTTTTTTCTCCATGTTAATTCGATATTAAGAATCAAACTATTTTGAGTTCTGTTGATCGTTTGGTTTGGACGATGTCGATACGCTCATTTAAACCTTAATTGTTTCGTTTTTTCTTTTGCCGCTAATAGCAATCAAACTAGTACCTTAGCAATTGGATGTGTGGAGAGTATGTGGCAAAAAAGCATACCAAATGGTATCATTGAAAAGTTTAAATGGTTACTAATCTCTTGGTTAAAAGACAGAGAAAGAAAAGTGAATACGCGCGCGAGCGTATTATTCATGTGAATGCGTACACACGGTGTGTACTCATGAAGTCACTTTATTCATCTATTTTTGATTGATTCCGGTGTGTTGCGTTTTTCGTGTTCGGCTACATCGGCCACTTCATTTTCGTTGTTTTTATTGTACACGAATTGAGATCATTCATCACACAACCGTCGTTTGTATATTTTTATTTTTCTTGCGCGGGCTTCTTTTGTTTTTAAAATATAATTTATTTTTCATGGCACGTCGATGGCCGTTTAGAACTTACGAAATCATTTGTTTGGCATTCTTATGTGTATGATTTGTGCGTAACTCATCTGTTTATGCCACTCTGCGCTCTCTCTCTCTCTCTCTCTCTCTGCTGGCACCATTCAATACGGAAGATCACATTTGGTTTTCAAATAAAACCGTGTTAATTACATATTCAAATTGAAATTGCACTTAATGGTGCACACGAACGCGTATAATGTAATATTTTTTTTATTTAGTTTTATGTGCAATAAAATGTGTGTTTTGATATACACTTCGAAAGTTTCAGTTTAGTGTCAGTTGGAATTTTTGTTGCAAGAGAGCGAGCAACACACCAAGATAAAGAGATAGAGAGCGTGAGAGAGACAGAGCAAAAGAAAGAGTAAAAAGTACAAGCTCGATCATTAAATGCACAACTCGAATATTTAGAACGATAAAATAGTTAAACGCCATTTCGAAAAAGGTAATGAAACATTTGCCGATGTCAAATATTTAGTATCAGCATATTGCACGATGGCAATAATATTTCGTGGAAATGTGCGCGATGTCGAAACTAAATCAATGTTTTAATTTTAAGTGGCAGCGCTTAAGTGCAAGCTGTTTATTTTTCAATAAAATTTAAAATAAAACGAAAAAAAAACGAGAATATATAATACTTGAAAGTCCGTGTGCCAAGCAAGTTAAGCTCACACGCAAAACTACTTAACTGCAACTTTTCAATGGATTAACGTGGTGATATTCGAGAATTCGTGAATTGAGTTGTGAAACGAAAAGCTTATTACCACTTGTAGAAAAGATAAAAAAAACCAAAGAAGAAGAAACAAAATCGGTTTGACAACAATACATCGTCAAAAAAGTGAGAACGAGAGATAAAAATCGAAGACATTCCCATGCATTTTCACATTCATTACTCAATTTAACGATGAATTTTTTACCATTTAATTGATAAACATTTCCGTTTGAATGTGAATATTCATGTTCATTCGATCAGTGCCACAATCACGGACGCAGAAACCATAAAAAAATGTGCTGTTGCCATTCGATGGAGGAAGGCATTTGCGTGTGTAAAAGGCGATTAATGTGCTTTGTGTCATTATATTTGCCGCCACCACATTGCACATGAATACAACGGCATATTTATGAAATTCTGATTAAAAGTTCGATTCCCATTCAGACTTGAAACATTTGTTATGCGATTTTGTTTTGGCGCTTTGCGGCTCTCGTTTTGCTTTTGTTGGTGGTCCCTCTTGATATGGGGCGCTCAAGTGAGTTTCGGTTCATGCATAATAACAAAAACAACAGCAGAAAATTAAAGACAGTTTGTGTGTGTGTGAGAGAAAGACAAAAGGGAAAAAATTAAAACGGATCGGCTAGTTTGGTTAAGTATATACGTAAAGCTACTTAATGTTTTTCGATGTGGTCTGTGTTTTTGCGCTCATTTCATTCTGTTCGATTGTTCTTGTTCATTCGTAGTTTCGTTTGCTTTGTCGTTGTAGTTTTGTAAAGTATACTATTGTAACACACATACAGAGACAACCACATCGACATTGTATAACACAGTTTGTAAGCGGCATGTCCGCCTCGTAATTTTAGTGGATAAATAAAGTTTTTCTCTCAAATACATAAATATTTATATATAAATACACATATATATTCTGCATTTCATTTGACACTTACCTTACTCAATTTCTCGCCTTCATGGTGTGGCAACAGTGATCGTAAGCTTTGAAAGCCAGCATTGATGCTCTGCATTCGTCGTCTTTCATTGCTGTTTGCAATTTCGCGTCTCATACGCTTTTCGTTTTCCATGGCTGCTGTGTGGCCTCCACCACCCTCTTCCTCTCTGTGTAAACTGTAATTCGTCGAAAAGAAAGAGAGAGAAAAAAAACCGAAACATTATTATGATTTATTGTTTGGAATGTCGTTAGGCACACAAGTTCATAAATAGTTTGTTCTGTCAATTAAGTAATCCTATTAAATATTTCTACTTAATGTTCTCTCGCTCTCATTCGTGTTCTAGTTCGCATCGTTTCCGATTACGTGCAAACATTACTACGGGCGCTTATTAAATTTCAACAAATTTCCACAAAACGATTATTACCGAACCGAAATAAATAATGGATTTGTACGGTTGTGACAAGATATGATTTTATAATTTCACTGTCCGAACCAGTGCTGTCCCGAATTCGAATTCGGTGCACCGAAATATTACAGTAGCACCGAAAGGAGTTAACCAACAACCATCGTATTGTAATTGTAATTAAATTTGTGACGCATGGAAGTCGAATTCCACCGATGACTATCTGCATTCTATTCCGCCATTGAAACTATATTCATTAGAAGAAGAAACACTTTTCGATGGATACATTGTATACAGGGCCCCGCAATTCGTTTCGCATTTTCGTGCGACTGACGCGAATAATTTATGGATTTGTTTTTTTTTTTGATAATTTATTAAGATGAACTTTCCCTTGGCCAAACACACTAGCGCTCACCCACCCATACAATGTATTCTGCCCCACAAAAGTCAACGTCCGATACACGAAACATTTCTGATATGTTTACATACACACAGCAGTTCTGTGTGCCAAAAGTAAATAGCCTTTAAATTAAACAATAACACAACCGCACAAGAAACTCGTTAATGACATCAGTTTATAAATTCCATGGAACATGGCACAGAAACAGTCAGCTCAACATAATATTCCACAAAACCCAAAACCTAATAGAAAAATAATGTCGATGGTATTTTTGGCTACGGCCCAGCATTGAATAAAGAATAGAAACAAAAAACAATCACATGCCTCTTCCATCCACTTACACCACATACACAAACACATACATAAACTATCACACAAACATATTCTCTGTTGACTTATCTTACAGATAGATCAAACTTACATCATTAATTTACAACCAAAATCGAAAATGAATTATGGCTTTCGAATTCAATTTGTATGTTATGTTTGTGGTTGTCTTGTGCTTAGTCGTTGGGCCAAATGATAAAATGTACGCGCAGCAAATTACACTGACAAACTGAGTTTATGGTGCACGATAGTCAGCACAAAAAACACACACAAACAGAGATAAAACAACACAGTCAATTCGATGGTTTGGGGGGTTTTTGCGATTTTTTTGCCGTTGTTGTTGTTGTTTTTGTTTTGTTTTTTTTTTTTTGGAGACAGCTGGTTCACGCGGTTGCTTTATATTATTACTATCTTTGAGCAATTCAACTATGTGTTCGCTAAGTGATCACAAAGATGCCATCCACCGAATCTGCAGCAATAAAATCATTTATTTCTTTCACTTTATTTTCACCATTTATATTCGAGAGTGGTTTTTGTAAGCTGTTGCTGTTGCAACGAGAAATAGAAGAAAATGTTCAAAGCGGTTGCGGTTTTTGGAGTCAAGAAAAATAGCAACAACAAAAAAGTCTTTCGAAGAAATTTAATGGCCGTCTCACCAAACAGTTGGTATCATTTTATTACAATGTGACACATACACGAAAAAAAAGATGAAATTATCGTTTGTCGTAAAATTGTTTTGTTTTTTTTTTTCGTTGTCGTCGCTTTCTTTTCTCTATATAACTCGACAAATGCTATCATACGCACTAACTAATGAATCAGTTGTACAGTGGATTCATTGTGTAGATAGTTTTTTTTTTGTTTCGACTTTTTCTCTCTGAGACTGATCGCATAATAAGTCTTAACTTCTTGAACTTTAAAATAGCGCAGCATATGAAACCAACATCCAAACAAAACCGAGCGAAAACAAATGCACACACTAATTGTACTAATTGAAAATAGTAAAAAGTCTGTCGAGAAAAAAAAAGAACCACGAACAAAAAATCCGAATGAACACACAACCGAACGAAAATCGCTGGCTGCGAAAAAGCAGTGTGTTTTGAAACTTCACAAAATTTGTTCTCACTAATGAAGCTGCTCGTTCACGGAATTAAAATGATGCAAACTTCTTTTTCAAACTTGAGAGTTAAATTTATTTCACCGAAAATATATTATTTTATATACTATGTACTAACTAGCAAATTTCCAAATGTTTTGTATCGCTACAAATTTTTTTTTTCGTCGAAATTGTGATACCACAAATGAGCTTATCGCTTGCGCGAATTTCGTGAATGGATTTCTTTTTTCTCTTTTTTTGCTCCTTTCAATTCACCAATTTAACGAAGTGTTGTCGTAATTCACGACTCAATGCAAACGAACGATGATAGTGAACTGAATTTTGTTGAGAGTGAAAAATAAAATGAACAAAGAGTGAGAGAAGCGAGCGCGCGATTACCGTTTTCAACGAACTTGTGACAAAAACTAATTGGCAGTGCATGAAAATGAAAACAGTTTCAAAAATTCATCGGTAAAACCAAGTTTGCCAGATGATGACGACAACGACCGCGACGACAGCGACAACAACATCAACAGCATATGGGCTGTAATAATATACGCGAGCAAGTGGAACACAATATGCGATGTTCATAGTATCGAATTATCAGTGTTTGTACGATAAAATGGCATATATATGCATGTACATGTGGAAGTTATGACGTAAAATGTTGTTTTTCGGTGTATGTGTGGAACATTTGCTTGGGCTCGATGAGAGTTTGCAATGACATGAAGCACAAAGCGATGAATTCAATATTCTATATTTGAGTACGATATAAATAAAATGAGGGAAAAAAATAACCCAAGTGACACACACACACACAAACACTAACAACCAGAGAGCGAGAGAGACAGAGAGTGGAAAGAAGAACGGAACCAAAAGCAAGAAAGGCAAAAACACATAAAGGCCAAAAATAAAATAAACACACGCAAATACATATGCTGCTGGCAATATTTGAATATATGAATAGAATGCGCGCGAGGCGCTCCATGTATAGTAAATATATAGTTATTCTGTCGTTCATGCAATCGAAAATGCGATAATATTTGCATCCGAGTGGGTTGAAGTGCTCTTGTTGCGATATGGTTTTAGCTAGGCGATTGAATGCTCATTATTTTTTGCTCACAAAATGATCGTAAAATGAAATCAACGAGAGGAAGAAAAAAAAACACACACCACCACCACCACCAGCACCAATGCTACAAGAGTTGTGAGAACCAAACGACCGAACATTTTCAATCAATTTTAACATGTGCGCCACTGAATATGGCTTGGTCAATTTGCAGCGTAAACATTACGATCACACGACATGAATCATGAACTATTTTTGTATTGCATCAAACATAACTGTGTCATAGTCCGACCAACAATTTAAGTTGAAACAATGAACGGAAAAAAGGAACGCGAGAAACAAAATATTACGAATTATGAACAACACACGACAAATAAACGAAATAGAGAGAACAAGAAAAATAAAATAGAGTTGGCTATTGAACCAAAGTCGAAACATTTGTCGCGCTACATGCATCCAAACGCATAAATGAAACGTGTGCAAACGACTTTGTATGTTTAAAATAAACAATGATTAACATTTGGTCGATGTGCATGGTAAACTTGAATACGATCAAGCACGTTTTATGCATCATCGTCATGTGGTCAATTCTGAGCCAATACACACGCCAACGTCTAATTATTCAATTCCACAAACAAAAACGAAAAATTCGACAACACACACACACACACACCGTGCCCCGCACATTGGATTCGAATAACACTTCTCGCGGCATCGTTCTACAAACCATCTTTGTTCGGTTTTACGCGTTCATTTAAAATGATGCATCGTTAAAAATAGATGCATATTGTTGTGATGAATAAATGGCTATAAGAGCTCATGTGCATTGTTATGTTTAAGTTAAGGAAAACCGCTAACGATATTCAGTAAACTTACAATGTTAGTGGCGTTGCCAGGGCGTGATATTATGCTCGGTTAAGTAATCTTTTTAATGAGGAAAGTGTAGAGACATTTAACGCTTTTCTTCTCTAATGACACTCAATTCAACGCAGGCACACACACACATCTGGAATTGAAATGACGCACATATACCTTTTGACGACCACTTCGTCTTCGGATGTGTGTTGCATATATGAAATAACGATGTGTCATTTTTCCAATGTACTATATAATTTTCGGTCCTTTTTTTTTCTTCTGTCGGTCGCCGTCTATTGTAACAAACAAGCTTTTGTGTGATTGATTACAATGACAACAAGTACACGTGACCATCGTTGATTGCATTAGGATACATTAATTTTTCATTCGACACATTTGAACCACATTGTATAATTTGTACGCAAGACGTGAACGAAGACACAAATACAAAAAAAAAAACAGAAGTTGTGATGAAGTCGACAATGTGACAATCCTCATGATAAATATGCCATCTCATCGTGCGTTCGGCCATAAAACAAAGTAAACGAACATAGAAAATAAAAACAACAAAAACAACCGAAAAAAAATACTACAAGAAAAGACATAAAGTGTTGTTTTCTTTTTTTCTGTAGTTTTTTTTGCTGTCGTTGTTAAAATGTCGCGTTCGGACGCAATGGGCAAAGGTAAAGAGGAAAGCAATTAACATGGATTTATCACCTTGTTTACAGGCATTTCAATTAAACTCAATAAAAAGTACATTTATTTTATTCGCTTAAAATTCTAAATTGATCAAATGAAATGAAACACTTTCTGAAGAAGAAGAAGAAGGAAAAAAAGCACCGAAGAAAAAAGAGCCCGACCAAGACACTGAGCTGATTCATTTCGAAGGCAATGCACAACAATTGCGGGACAGAACATAAATTACAGTGAAAGAAATAAAATGGAATTAATCGGAATTACTGAGCGACCGAGACTGAATTTACGGAGAGAGAGAGAGAGAGAGAGAGAGGGAGCGAGAGAGAAGAGGAAAAAATGAAAATAAACACGAGAGAAAACTTCATCGAAAGAACACTCCAGAGATGTGTAATAGTCAAGTAAAGCCTGTTGTAATAAAGTAATAGAACAGTGTAAGGGATCGAGACGACGACACTTTGCCATTTCTGAAAGCATGATGAGTGAGTATGTGATAAAAAGGCAACGCTTTAAGCGGCACGTACACACTAGAAGAGCTGCATTACGAAATAATAAACGAGTGATTCGGTAACTTATTTTTTGTCACAAAAAAAACACACACATAAAATAGCAACAAACAACAAAAAAGAAGAAGCATCAAGAAAAGCCATAATTCAATGAGAAAAACATAAACTATGAAACAATTTGTCAGCTATGTGTGTATGTGTGTATCTCTTTTTTACGAAATCGGAGCAAATGCGATAAAAAAACACACGAAAGACCCAAAAATAGTTACAAATGCACGGCGGAAAAAAATGTGAGATTTTCATCGTGTGCTTTATGTTTATAAGAGGCTTGAGCACACAGCTGTTCGTCCAATATCAGCTTGACGAAGTGTGTGCAGACGTAGTAGTGTTTTTTTCTACTTCTTCTTCTTCCTCCACTGAGTGAGTTTTTGCTTTCTATCGGTCTCGACATCTTGTCAGCAGGTTGTTTTGTGTCGGCTCGGTATTTTTATTATTTGGGTCTTCTATATATCTCACTCTTCCGATATTTGACCGTATCTATTCGCAATCTCAATCGAACGGTGTGAGCGTAACATGACAGTCGATGGGCAAAAGTTACGAGAGTTCTTGTCTTGGCATCATTCATGTATCATCGAAACCGTTTTACAACCGATACATATCTCGCCTACGATACGCAATTCAACACGCACACAAATACAATTCGACGTTTTGTTTTTGTTCAACGGCACACACAAAAAAAAGGTATTCTTTTTTTTTACGACAAGCAATGAAATGTTTATCGTGAATTGTACTTCACTCTTTCGTTTTCAATGATCATTGCAGTTTTTGTTCAACGTTATTTGTTCAAGTGCACACTTGAGCGTGCAGAAATCAATATATACGTTACGTTTTAGGCATTTACCGGTGCGCGTTGATGCGCTTAAATTCAAAATGAATGTGCATAGAGAGAGAGAGAGAGAGAGAGAGAGAGAGAGAGAGCAAGAGCAAAATATAAAACAGATCGTAAAATAAAGCCATCAATATCTATGTCATCATTCATTCTATTCCGAAACAACGAAGCGCAACTTTGCCATGACCATATGTGTATGTGCAAACTGATTGCTTGCATTTCCTTTCATTTCATTTCGATGTCACTTGAATGAATTTATCGCACTCTCACAACATTGAAATGTGGCCGAGAGAGTATTTTCGTGCGTCTCTCGTACGTCTATATATGAATGGTAATCAATGATTTTGATTTTTATTGCTTTGTTTTTATGTGACAAACGGTTACAAACTAAATTATCGTTCACATACTCATTTTGCAGCCCGTCAATACTTAGGCACTCTCGATTGCTGTTCATTAACAATTTTACTACAAATCGATAAGCTAACAATCACCGTCGATTTCGTGACTGAAGATGACAACATTCGATTCGACCGTATGGTAGAGTGCATGGAAAAAGAGAAAGAGAGAGAGAGGAAGGGAACCAAAAAAAGTGTATGTGTATACATTTTTAGCGATGCAGAAAATTGAGAAACGTAAAAGTTTTCGGCTTTAATAAGTCGAGCATAAGAGGGAAGCAAACACTTTTACATTCCAGAAGGAATATATTATGGATCCAAACAGTGAATTACTTTTCAGAACATTTTATGGCCGAATTTTTTTTACTATCGCTCTTATATGTGCGAATAACTTATGCTTCATTTATTTCATTTTCACCCCAAAAACATAAAATATATATTATTTATAATTTACTTTCGTTCTGAAGCTGTTGCATTCTGTTTGTCATCCATCAAAATGTACCAACATACAGTGTACAGTGTTTTTAATTATCGTCAATCTTTTATCATGTTCAATATTATAAATTCTATCAACTTTGGACGACGCTGTTGCCGTCATCATTTCACGCTCTTCATTCGGTCTATTTGATACAAATTTTCCCGATTTTTCTCTCTGTCTGTCGTGTTTTTATTTCTATCTCACTTCCTTGAAATGTTCCACTGAGCTACGAATAATTCATTTTAATGGCTTGTCGTAAAAGATTTAATTTTATTCTAAAGCACGGATTTTAAAGTTTATTTTTTTATATATATATGTTTTCCTCAAAACATCATAAATGCACCAGCCGCCCATGTTGTTGCTTGAACATTTCGCTTGGCATGGGTAGAAGATAGAGAGAAAATTCTGATTTTTTTTACGTTTTTATACTTTACTAGCGCTAGTAAACTCGTCCAACAAATACTTTCCGTTTTACGTGTAAATGATTGTTGTGCAGCCCTTTTTCTGTCTTTATCTCTCACACGTACGCTCACTCTCGTTCGATCTTCTCTCCACTTTTTTATCGTTCGTTTGCTCTCGTTTGCTCGCTTGCACTTTTCCATATGGTTGGTGCATTTCAATCAATTTTTTGTGTGAGCAAGCACAATGGTTTTGATCACATTTAAAAAAGTTTTTCTTGCATATATTCAATAATATCAGTTGTTCAAATGTTTCTTTTTTCCTCTCTAGTTTTTCGAAATCCAATTCGATTTCTGTTTCGTGTTCTTTTTTTTTCCTTTTATATTTTTCTGTTATTTTGTTCAGTCTCTCTTTCCGACATATCCGTGCCATTAACAATGTCATTCTGAAAACGAGCGAACTATAACAGCGTTGACAGTTACTGTTATTTGCGATAACTATACGGGAAAAAAAATTTGTAATTTCATAAAGTTTGTTATTGTTTGAGTTGTTGTGCGCTTTTTTTCGGTTTTTCGTCCGTTGTTCATTGTTTTCAATACCGTATTACGTTATCTGTATCTTGACATGAAATACTCGACATCGAACAAAAATTTATACATATGCATATATGCCATGCATAGTAGATAGAGAGACAACCAGTCATCCAGGCAGAAATAGTAAAAGAAGCAACAAAAAAAAATGTCATTCATTCATCGTTTTTTTTTTACCACATTCCATTTTCATGCAACCGAAATAATATTATGGAAAATTAGGTCTTTCCGATTATTTGCAGCGTTTTATTTCTATTTTGGAATCGCTGTTGCTTCCTTTTGCGATACTTTTATGGCCCAAAGACAAAGAAACGATAAGACGGTGCCGAACGTGTAGGTAAACTTTTGTGTGAAATATGCTTCTTTTTTCTTCCTCTCTCTCTCTGTGTGTTCACTGTCTTGTTTTGTTCAAAGTTTTGCTCGGTTTATGAAATTGAAGACCCGCCGTGTGTGTGTGCATGTGATAAAGACGGCGCGAAAGGAGGTGCACACCATGCAACTATAGAGTGTACATCGTTTTATTTTTAGCGTATTTCATTTTGATTCTTGTTATACGGTACACAATTTGTTATGCAAATTTTCTCACGCAAATTGGCGCAAGTGGTGGCAAGAGTGAGCGCTTTTATCACTGATGTGCTTGCAATAAAAAAAAAACATTGAGTGCACGATGAAAAAGACGATTTGGCACGAATATTTGCAATATTTCTTGATCAATTCTAAACTGAAAATGCGTTCGGAGCTCACACATTCAATGCCACATGATTTACAACCGTTGCCGTGGCCGCCACATTTATGAGCATTTAACGGCATAACCTTGTCAGACAAATCGTTGGAGAAAAAAAGAGAAGATATGAATTGCGTTACGTAAAGTAGTCGAGTAGCCCATCAATAAGCCATCACAAATGCCGTGTGAATAATCGCAATAATTCTGTCACTCAGTGAATTATGTGAACGTTCTTTATTCACATTTTTCTCTCTCCCGCGCTCCCTCTCTCGTCAGTCGTGATGTAAAAATGTATTTGTACATTTGTTTTCTTTTATGCCTTTGTTTACTCCTCTATTAATCAACTTCTTAATTTCGTTTCGCCAAAGCGTTTCCTTTCGGTTTCAGAGTTATTTGTAACTTTATTGCGTTATTCGCATACAGCCCATTTCAAGCGATTCCTGTGTGCGAATCCTGTATGGTATAGAATGCGTGCATGTGTGTGCGCGCGAGAGAGAGAGAGAGAGGAGTTTAAGAGAGCATCCGTGTGGATTAGTCGACGCGCTTATTCTTACTTTAATGTTATTTATGTACTGCACTCATCGATGCTCTGGCGGATTGAAAGGCGGGCGAATTGGTATTTATATGCCTTTTGTTCATGCTCTTACATTTCGCATTCAACATTTTAACTGGCCACCATAAACACTTCGTTTATGAATTTTCGGAAAGATTTTCTAATTAAACTCGTTCATTTTGACGGGATCTTTCTTATACTACTTCATATATTATACTCATCGTCATCATCACCATTTACTTGCATTCCACAATTTTATTTATGGGACTTTTGAAAATATGGGAAATTCCCTTTGAAATATATATACACATATTCGTGGAAAATTAGATCGTAAACCTTTTATATATCTTTTCATTGCCTTTGAGCATTGGGTAGAAAGAATTATATATATCTGCAGTGTAATTTCATCAATTTTATGTCGATGACAAAGAATGAAGAGTATGGCAAATATAATTTGGCTTAAACTAATGAAAGCACTTTGATTTTGTAGAGACTCTTCGACAAAATGAAGATTACAAGGAATTGATTACAATGCAAATACATTATCGAATGGATTTAATTGGCTTTGAATCAAATTCACTCACATCGTCCTATTTAATAATAACAAATGATACTGAAATACAAAAAAAACCACATGAAGCCACATGAAAGTCAGAGATAGAAATGTAAACAAAAAAAAAACGGTGAGGAACATTGAAGCAACACCGTGACCGAGTCAATTGAAAGAGTTGAAAAAGTTGTATTGGCCGCTCTCAATGAGTGTGTGTATCGATTTTAGTGTTGGTGAGTCATTGTGCTAATGTTAGTGTGTGTGTGTGTGTGTCGATGGGCTAGAGTTAATGTGTTATTCAATATGAAAATAGATTTCGCTTGAATATTACTGACATCGTATCGTAGCGTATCGTATGCATGCTACGATTACTCCATTCATCACCTACGGTTTTCATTGCAAAAATCCATGTGTCTAGCCTACGTACGTCGACGTTGTTTACACAGGTTAAGTGTATATCCGTATACATAAATGGAGTATAAATGGATAAAGAACCAAAAATGGCTTGCATATGTGTTCCATAATATAAAGCCAAAGCAAAAGTAGATGGCAAAAAGGCATCGAACACCACATACACATAAACCACACACATGCGATACATCACGACTCTTTTTACATACCCAACGAATCATAGATGTAGTAAAATAAACGAATCATATGATTTTTACTACGAAAACCATTACGAGCCCACATGAGACGAAATCTCGAAAAGTGCTATGGTTTCTTCCATCCATTAGATTGTTTGGGAGACTCTCTTCTCTCTCTCTCTTCCTTTATCCAATTTGTAAACATCAACACCTTTTTTTACTGTTTCTATCCATATCAAATGTAATAAAATGGGTCATTCGTTCGGTTGGAATTTTTTTTTTGTTTGTTATCTCGAAATATAGTGAAAACAATTTGTGATTTTTGACTATCAACTATCTAAATAAATACATATATTCGATAAAAAAAAAGAGAATGAGACGGATGATGATATTATCGTATTGCCACTGACGTACGACATAAGTAATCTTTAGCTGATTTACTTATCCACGAACGAACACAATTACTTCGATGAAATGCGAATGAATAAAGGGCGATATAAAGTGTAAGAAAAATTGGCTTATCATATCGTTTGTGTTGAATTTTCTCGGAATTTACATTGTTTTGCATCATTTTTTTTTCATAGTTAGTTCCATTTTCGGTTCGATGAAAAACCCAATTACTATCTCGAATCGAGCGGAAGAAATGTATAAAAATAAATTATGGCAGATTTTATAACAAGCAAAATGTAAACAAAGTCAACAAAATGAAGAAATAAAACGCATTTACAATTCAAGCGAATGACAAAATAAGCGCTCTATATAATAAAATGAAGTGCCTAAAGCGGTGCTAAGAATATCTCTCTCTTTCTTTCTCTTTCATAAAGTAAATGAAATTACAATGTAGATGTAAGTAGCCAGCCATCAAATCTAAACGACAATAAATTACGGACATACTTTTCTTCTTTTATTTTCACTTATGCAAGGCAGAAGCACATCTATCCGGCTAAATCGAAATGTTTAACAAGACTTTATCAACGATGTAATGAGTCACTTGTGCATCATTGTAAGCAAATTGTAGCACATTTATGTACTCGAGAAAAAAAAATCACATTTAATAAAATAAAATCAAATCAAATTTACATCTTATCATGTTGTCAGCCAGTTTGGACGGGCGTTTGGTGTCATAAAGTGGGCTCTTAATGGTGCACTTTACAGGGCGTCTAGCAAAACTCAAACAAATAGACGAACGATGACAATGACAAATATTTCAAAGTCAAAAATTACTTTATTGAATGAAATAAATTGGTGGTATTCGCACGCACCACACCATTTTATCCATATAAATCACAGACAATGTAATGCATGGCCGGCGACAGAACAATTTTAAATTACATTAAATTTCTGTCAATTTATCCATAAAACCAGCACCATTCTACACAGTAAAGTTCGGCTCTGTGTCACGCTTCCATTTTAACGAATAAAAATGCATTTTAGATTTGTCATCATTTTGTCCCCTCGACGACAATTTTTTCCCTATTTTTTTTTTTGTTTCTTTCTGTTTTGCTTTCAAATATTTTTAAGTATAAAATGCAATATATGCTTGTCACAACACATTTTTGATCATAGTTGTCAATGTACTATAAGATGTATTGAAAGATTTTCAATAAAGCAATTTCAGTGATGATAATTAAACATAGATTGATTGAATTAAGCGATTTCAAAATGCCACGGGCCATACAAAAAGTGGAAGAGAGCACCAAACCATATGGTTGACGCATTCAATTTCGATTTGGTTGAAAAGTCAAAATGCTCCCCGCATCGATGCGAACGGAATTATTAAAATCGGTGATCCATCTTCGTATTGTCAACAAATAATGATTTCTACTTTACTCAATGCCATATGCGACCCCAAAAAGGATTGATTATTCCTTTGTTTTGATTATGAATTTGATTTTCGGCAACTTCAATTTTCGACTCTCCTTAGGCGATCATGATTGAGTGATGATGATGATGATGTACGTATTATAATCGAATGGGAAGTAAATAAACAAATTCCCGACATACATATAATCCGTCAACCCGCATAACCTCGAATGTGTAGGATAAAATAAATGTTGATACCGTAGGCATCAGAGCGAGTGAATATTGTGTTGTATTCGTATTGGCTTAGGAATCAAAATTCGTTTGCATCGGCCCATACACAAACACGTAATCAATCTTGTCAAACATCATCATCGATATAATTATATTTCGACAATTGACCGCATAGCAGCATCTTTTATGGGGCCGGGTCTTTCCATCGTCCAAATCTTAATTTTGATTGAAGCCTGTCAGAAAATCAACTAAGCAATATTTAACATCAAAACGATAACAAAAACACAAATTCAATTGTAGACACATGCATCACAAAGAGAATTTATTTCAGCATTTACTTTGTAATTTGGATGGAACATTTTTGGGGGCTCCCCATTTAAATATCGCCGAAAATGCAAAATTATTATTCAAAATGTGTCCTGTGTCTTGGCTTCGGACCGAAAATAAAATGAAAAAAAAAGGGAGATGAAAAAAGAATCGCCACCGTCTCGAAATCGTATGACATATGCAAATTTATTGTGTGCACCCTAATCGAACAACAAATCATACTGTAACTGTTTACATATTTTCGTCTGTGCAAATACAAAGTGGATGCTCAGCTGAAAAATATACTTTATTATTAATGCACGGATTAAACCTGATTTTGTGTTGGAACAGAAATCAGACGACGATGCATAAAAAAATACAGTGATTTAAAAAGAGAATAAGAGAGAAATTATCCACAATTTGAAGCGGTTGGACGGTGATTACAGTTTCAACAACTGAAAACAGGTCTTCTATTTATTATTAATGAGGGGATTCATCAATTAGGAGTATGATTACGAGCCGGAGACGACGAGGATTAAAACGGGTGCTAATTCATTAATTGACAAACGTGCAACTGCTATGAAATCCGTCTCAGTTTCTTTTCTATTTTTTTGATGACTTCTTTTTCGTTCTCTCTTTCTGCCAATAGCTTCTTCGACCTTTTTTGTAGTATCAGCATTTCGCTTTTTTACTTGTTATCTTACCACAAACGCTCTGTAGTCTATTTAATATTCGAGATTTAAATGTTTGACGAGAATCGAGATTTGCAAGCGACAAAAAAAAAATTGACCGACCAAAAACCCAAATTATTTTCGGTTTTTTTTTATTGTTGTTATTTCGTACAATTCGACGAAATTGAAAGTGGTCTGTTTACACATCTAGAAATGCGCATTCAATTTAACGAAAGTGTGCGGTTGCACAAATGTTGAAGCACACAATTCCACAACAAATAAAAAAATTGGCATTTTTCTCTCTCGATTCGTTTGGATATTGGACAAATGGGAATCCATTTCGTATTTGCATATTTACGTCTACGAATGTCATATTGTATTTATATCGTTTCTTCCTTTGTGTGTTCGCTTGTTATTGTACTTGTGGTTTTTTGTTTCTCTGGCTGGTGCTTTATTTTAGCATGTGTAACGCTCAAAAGTGAACCAACAATCTCGGAGAGTGTAAAGCGTGGATTGACTGTCAGTCTGGGCTACATTTTGCACATATTCTTCTTATGAAAAAAAAATTCTCATTTCAGCTGTTGTTTTTCCTGCCGTTCTGCTTTCAGTGAACATTCAAATATGTGAGTATGAATAATTTATTAAAACAGCTGATATCATTTTCGACTTGACGCGAATTTTTTTATGTATGTATGCTCGATCTGATTGTAAACGTGCGCTAGAACACATGCATGTGTGTGTCTACGTTTGTGAATATTAACGAATAGGTTATATGTTTGAATATTTCACAATGCTCTTAACGCTTGGTCGACCACGGCTAATTTAAAATGCAAGACTCCTTGTCATCCTGTTTGAAGAGAACGACATTACATTCGTACGTTCTTTTTTCGCTAATACAATTTCGGACAAAGAAAAAGCATGAGACGCGTTTGTGTGTGTGTTAAATAAAATTTATACTAATTTGCATTGAGCCGCTTATTTTCCTCGTTTCTTTGTTTTCCTTACAAAAATTTATAGATACGATGTGTGTTCTTAATCGTCGCCGTTGTTGTTGAAAATACCAAATGAATGTGAAACTCGTGCGAAATGCAATTCAATGAATTTATATTATTTTTGTGTGTTTTGACTAGAAAGAAATGTTTCCCATGACAGGCGAAATGGTCGACTGAAGTGAATAAGTGTGTTGATCGTCTGTCCGACGAATATTTAATCACTTCACATATTCGTTTTCGTCAAAATATACGATGTAACGAATGTCATATTTATAATGCATCGAGAAAATAAGCTTCAACCATATTAAATGGCACGCAAGTTATTCCTACATTTACAGATTATTTGGCGATTCTAAAAATATGCACACGAATTTATATCGCGGCGCGGCATATGGGCTCGTCGACAGCGACGGCGACACCGTGATGGCAACCATTTGCTTAATTTCACGACAAAATACAAAAAAAAAACGCACACACACATTTTCTCTCGTTTATTGTTTCAAATTGTTTGCTCACGAATAGTGACTAATTCGAGTTTTTTTTGGCTATATGCTGAAAATTGCACGACATTCGCACCGATTCCGCTTTCAATCCAATTATGATCAATGTAAATTCAAGGGGGGGGACAAATAAAAAACCGAAGAATATCCATGAACAAAAAAATAATGTAATGAATGGTCAGCGACTGGCCATTTGGCTGCAACAATGGCGCGTGTATGTTACAAGTATCCATTTATACACAATGTGTATGAATAAATTTTGTTAATTTAATGTATTAACACATTTTTTATGTGGCAGTGAGTCGATAAATGGTTCCAGTTTCATCTTTCTTTCTTTTCAATCCTCAGCACGACAAAATGACCATTTAATTCCATTCATATATAAATATATTGCCGGTTTGCAGTAGTGTTGCTCTCAATTTACGATATTAATTTGTGTTCATATCACAGAATGCAAGATTGAGTTCAACTTTCGTATTTCACATTCCGGACGATTCACGTTGCCAGGCGGCCACACCACGGCACTCACACAGACATCGAAAGCAAAAACGATTCAACAAAAATCAAAACGATGCCGGTCCATTTATGGACATTCCTTTTCCGTGTGATTTATGCAAAAATTCACCTTAACCATTTAATTCGTTGAGCATTTATTTGGCGAATTCATTTTGTGATATTTTTTTCTCTTGTTTCACGATATAATGAGAATGTGCATACAAGATATGCTGGCCATTATTTATACTTGACACATTTAATATTTGCCATCGAGTATTGTCGCACCGAATGACACAATCCGATTCATTTTGTACCCACTTTGGCTGCCTCAAATAATCACAGCTCGTTTCATTTCTTACATTTATTCGTTCAATTTTTGTTCGTTTCATCTTCTTTTTTTGGTATGATAATGAAATAATGGCACGATTCCCACCGCATTGGCAATGTCGGAAAGAAGAGTGCGAGGAATCAGAGAAAGAGAGAGCCTGTAAACGTAACGATGACCATATGGTTTGAATTGTTCTCGTTTTAATTAAAACGTTGTACATTTTCACCATCAGGAGACATTGTCGCCGAGATCAAGTATGAGCAACAAAGTTTTCATCGCCTCGAAATTGGAGGCGAAAGCACAAATAAAACTCAAGAAAATAAGACATAAATGTTGTTGCCGTTTTTTTCATCTCTTCTCTCTCTATATATGAGTGGATGTTTGTTATTGTTATCTGTTTTTCCCCCCTTTCATTCTTGCTTTTAATGAGTTTGTTCACAAAATCTCATAAAAAGTGATACGTTAAATGCATACATTTTAATGAATTGGTTGCAAAGCTTGTGTGTGTGTTAGAGAGTGGAATCGTATGTCTGGTTCGCCTATTTTCTCCTTCTTTAATTTCTTTTTAGTAAACAACATGCATCCACCTACCGCTGACGCCTGTTTCTTGTTTCACAAATGAGAGTTTAAAAAGCAGCCAGCCAACACCGACAGTAGCAGTTACATCAACGAAATCACATTCGGTTGGAAAGTTGTTGGAGAGAGAATTGAGACTATGAGCCACAAACCAAATAGACAACGCACACCATGTGCAAATTAATCGTATTGAATAGAACATTCGGATCAAACTAAAAATAGATAAAATCTCTCTGGTCCGTTTCGCATAATGCGAAAAAAAAGACAAAACACAACGAGAAAGAGGGCGAGAGATAGAGAGGGGGAGCTGTTGAAGTTTTGAAATAAATAAATTTTTCATCGCAAATAACCCGAAAATAGGTTGTCTCAAAAAACCATCACCATTAACTGTTGCAGTGGAAATGATTTTTTTTTTAACTTCTTCGTCGTTCATTACAATGTCGACCACAAAAATATTTGTCGGCATACATTTTTAAATGGAAATAATCAACACATAAAAACCCGTTAATTTTAGCCAATTCGTTGTGTTGTCAACAAAAACATCATCACATTTTTTAAATGCATGCCATACGCGAATTTGGTGCAATAAGTTTCATTAACTTTTCATAAATTAGCCGCTTTGACCGCACTAACCACATGATTTGATTACAAAATCACAGCCAGTTTTCTATTGAAATTTATTTCAATTAGTCGTTTGTTTTGAATGTGTAACGATTATAATATCATTATGGCATCATCCAATGAGCAAAAAACTAGCTCTCTCTATCTCCGTCTCTCGGTAATCGAGAGTGAAACACAATGTAGGCAAGCGAAACGAATTGTAAATTGTAATATAGTGTGTACGTTAAAATTCGCATAGATTAAAAAAAAGCAGCGAGACTGTGAAATGATGCGTGCCAAGAATCACCCGAATTGGCAGCGATCCAGGCGCCAAATCACACATTTCATACGGCTAAATTTACCAAGTTTATCGTGCAATTTCGATGAAAAAAAACTTACGTACACACACACGACAGCGCACAGACTGTTGCTAGAATAATTTGAGCCACGAAATAAACCCACACACGAACGCACAAAAAAGTGGTCGTCGCCGGTTGGGCAAATCTTCAAATAATTTTGCGATTGAAATTGCAAAGTATAAAAATATACATTATTCGGTGGCCATTTGATTGAAGGCGAGTGACAACTAACAAATTTACACATAGGCGCCACTTTCCGATCGATCAGTTACATTTTACTCGCACGATAAGTGACTATTAGATGTATTTTGTTTTTATGTCATCGTTTTTGCAAAGAAAAAAAAACGGAAACGACAAAAAATTCAATTGAAACAAAATACAAGCAACAAAACAAAAAAAATCGCCATTTCAAAATGTAAAAGTGCGGCCGAGTTAACTTAATTTTTATGGGGCTTTTCTGCCACAATATCCATTTCAAGCACTGAATTATTGCCACAATTCTCGGAATTTTTGTCATACACAGCCGTTTAGCTGATGATAATAATAATAATGCAATGCGGCTCCCTTCATTGTTGAGCGCAATCTCTCACTCTCTCTTTGATTCAATTATCAAGACATTTGTCACGTTGTTAAATATCTCGGAATCAAAGTAGCAATACATTGCGGGACCTCAATCGGTTTATACAACACAGTTAATTTAATCGGCACCAAATTGTCTCGTTCGTCGACAATATTCATTCATTTCCACTGGCATCAAACAAAAACATCGCATTGCTTAACGCTTTTTCGCTTTTCGTTTAGTAAGTAGTTTTTTATTCAAATTTTTTGTTGTTGCTCTTTTGGTTTCTGGTTCGGATCTACCGCTCTGTGCAAATGTAAACTTTCTCCGCTGTTCAGTTGTGTGAGAGTGAGAGGAAGAGTAAGTTTTTTCTTATTTTTAGTATCAAAGTTTTTGATATTTTCCAACAAAAATCAGTTGCCGCATATTTTTTATTTTGCTCGCTCGCTCTATCTCGACGATAATCTATTCGAAAATGTATTTTCGAATCAGTGCCGACATTGATTCACAGCTGCTTAGAAACAGTGATAAATTTGGATGGGTTTTTTTTCGATTGAAATGGTTTTGCATACATAAATTCCCAGTTTGAATATAGTTCAAAAAGATCAGTTTACTTGATAAAACAAAATCAATCCAATAACTGATGCTCAATGCGATGGACCCCTTCATCTTATTTACAAATACATATTTTTTTTTTTCGGTTAAATAATGTCGTCGTGAACTGTCCTTCATGTTTCAAGGTACTGGAATCGTTTCGGTTGATTTTGTTCATTATTTTTTCTTCTTTTGAACAAAGTTCGCTGTGACAAAATTTTCAGGAGGATGTCGTTGCCATAATTTGTTGCACATGGCAAATAAAATTCATAATCAAAAGATATACGTGATCATATTTTACGTCAACCAACGATGAAAAGAACTGCAATTCGAATAAATACGTTAATTTCAAAAGAAGAGCAACCCGTTTATAATTAGTGTTGGCGATTCGTTTATTCTCCAAATGCCAAAATTAAAATCGGTTCCGTTGACTTAAATACTTATCAGTAAGCCGCCAACGATGGCAACGACGTTTCTTTTTCTTACATCTCTGCTTGATAAAAGAGAGAATGAGATGGTCGCCGGATGGTAGCTAAAGTAATTTTAAATCTGCGAATGCCATTGCATTCATACAGCAAAAGTGTCGCGCGAATCGCCTTTAGCATTGAAATTTAATTTACTTGAATTTCCTTTCTATTTTAAACTTTGAGTTCACGTGTGTCTCTCGTATAACTATGCGATGTTTATGAGCGCAAGAGAGAAAGAGAGAGAGAGCGACACAGAGATTGGCAAATATAAAAATTGCATTTGTCAACGGCATCAGATTTAGCAATTCTTTTCATTGCTGGCTCCCTGTCAGCGCGTACTGCCATTTATGATGTGGATTAAAAACGTTATTTGTTTTATTTCTCATTGAGTTGAAAGAAGCACAAGAGTAAAAAAAGGAGACAAAGATGAAAAACGATGAAATAAACCGAGAAAAAATTGGATTGAATGAAACTAATTTAACGCACCAGCAGCTTTTGAATTTCTTTTGATTTTTTTTTTTTTCATCATATTTGTTCAATTAGTTGGCTCGAGTCAAGCAAAAGTATGGATTAAACTTTGCGAGTAAACGACGACGACGAAAAAACAAACCGCGCACTATTTTGTGCTCGCATACAGTTTATATGTAAATATTGTATATTTGTGTATATACGTATGTATTGTGTATAGTGAACATTCTAAGAAACCTTATGCCATGTATTTTTGCAATTAATTAATTTCTCACGCGCGCACAACGTATCATATTCAAAATGCAGAAATATGCAAAATGCTGATGCAAATGTCGAATAAATTTAAGAGAAAGAGACAGAAAAAAATAAACCTCGAAAATTCGACATTCGCTATTTGTCAGTCAAATTAGAAGCAGCACTTTTTTTTTATTTCGCTCCTTATATTTCTATAGAAGTTGTATTGAAATAAAACAGATTAAGTCATGAATGTTCAAAAAAAAAAAAACATGACAACAAAATTTTTACTCAAAGATAATGATTAATCTGGTCAACATGAATTTTATGAATTAAATCGGTGAATTCATTCATTGAATATAGTGTACGAGACTAATGTTACGATTATTCAATAGTAATAAGTTGAATAATCTAATATTCAAACGAGCTAAATTTGTGTATATATACAGAATTGAAGAGAGATAGAGGGCACGCGAGGGAGACCGAATTGAACTGAGAATATTATGAGATTTTTTGTTAGAAGTTTTTTTTATGTTTTTTTTTTGTTTCACATTTAAAGACGGCTAATCGGTTTCAGCTCATCACACCGATAAGCGTGGAAATGATACACACTCTTTTGTATTGAATATTTACGCACAGCTGAGATCGCATTGACAAACAGCTGAGAGCTGGGCGCGCACATCGAATGAACCAACCAATAAACATACGACCCAACTGAATGGGCGATGTATGTGCTGAACTGCTGTTCGAGCAGCAACAATAACAATAACAACAACAACAGAATCATTCGACTGACGTCTATTGTTATCTTTAATAAATGAGCATGTGATGAAATAAATACGACGCATAAAATATGTGGCGGTAATCATGTGTGTTGTTGTGGAAACTAGATGAGTTGTATGATAAAACATTAACATACTAACGCATACTTACTGGAATGAAGTGCCGTGCATTCATTTATTTGACCGAAATTAAACGAAATGGGAAAAAAACGGGTCAAGACACAGGGGAGAGAAGTTGCGTAAATATTTATTCGAGTATGAAAAAAAATAATCCCCGACACTGAATGTTTGATGTTCATAACCTAGAAATAGGAAATTTCTTTGAGTGAACTTAATTTTCTTGCAGTAAAATGCTTTGCTTTATTTTTTGATTAAGTCAAATTGTCCAACCATGTACACATTCCATCATTTAAACCAATGGACGATATGGTATGATCTCACCAGCACAACTACGGCAACAAAAACCCGAAATACATGTACAACGGCACTAGATGAAATCAAACCCAGTACTTATACACACAGTTCTGAAACTCAATTGCTCTCTTTATTCTGTTGTGCCAAGTAAATATTCTTGTTAATCTGTCGACATACATGCACACCATACCCCATAAGCCTTTTTATCAAGTGATTATTCCCGAAGACAGATGATTCTGCGAACGGATTCTCATATCGCACAAACAATACGATATGGAATTATCGGAACATACGTGCGACATTTTCAAGGCATGCAATAATTCTTCGAAAAGAAACAACTTCACTAAGTGTGAAATATTATATACAATTTCTCTTGAATTCACAATGGATAGTCACATTACTTACGCGATGATGCGTAATATTCATTTTTTTTTTCTTTCTTCAAGTGATTTTGCTTCATCATGAAAGAAAATAAATAGAAATGTTACAGTTTATAACTTAATTTCGGTTCAATGGTGAAGGACCCAGTGCGATTGATTCGGAGGAAATTCGAAATTTGTTGATTCGGATCGGATCGAGTTTCTTTCTTCACTTTTTTTAGTGTGTCGTTGTCTGTGTGAGTGTGCCTTTGTATGTGTGCATGTGTTTGCAAATTCGCGAATATAAATTTTTGGCTGTACGCGGTGTGCCCATTAATTTACGACGTACAGCTGGTTCGCTGATATCAAACAACCGCGTCCGTATACCGATGTCAAATGTGTTGTGTTGTGTGTGGCTTTTTTTTGCTGTCGTACACATTTCAATCGAAAATTTAAATTGCCTCAGCTGCTGATCAAACACAAACTTGAACTTTTTTTGCGAACTATTTCGATCAACACAATCAAAAGTAGCAAAAAAAAAACGCTTTCTTTTGGTCATGTGTTCGTCGTATTTACATAGTCGTTTGAAAAAAAAGCCCGAGAATAATCTGTCGTTTGTGGAAGGCAAAATGAAGAGAAAATGATGAAGTTATACAATTTGTAGTTGTGCGCAATTTGGAACTCCAATCGTTGTTGCTCATACTAATGTCTGTGCTTAGGTATTAACGCATATTCGCATTGCGAGCTCACACACAGCTATACAAATGAATCAACCGTATTCATAGAGCCGAATCCGAATAAAATGTCTGGAGGTCAAATTAGTCGTAAATTTCGGCACAAGCACACACACACACACACATGTAATGCAAACCAAAGCGCTGACGCATTTTACACATTCACTCCGATTTGTATCCATTTCGGTTCCTCAAACGTTCAGCTGTACACAGTGAGTGAGTTTTGGGCCGTTTTGTGTGTATGTATATATACTTTTGTACAGTAAAACGCGCATATTGGATTAGATTTGGGTTCACGATATCGGTTCGTTTGAGTGATTCAATGGGCATATGAATGTGTGTGTTGTTGCCGACTGAATATTTTTGCCGCTCTTCATGTTGCGTATTAGATTTTATGGCGTTTTGAATTTTGTACTCTCGGTATTCTTTTGCTCTCACTCTCCGCTGCCTTGTTTGCGGCTACGATTTTATTGCGTGTATACTGTACGCATTGGGAAGCATTCACAGTGTTTGCGTCTCACTCAAAAAAAATTTTATGACCCTGAGCATATGAATTTCACTTGTATACACGGTAGACTTAAGCGCAATATCACCTTTTTTCTTCCTCTGTCGGTCGACTCTATATATTTTTTATCCGTGTTGTGTGTATTTGTATTTGGTTGGCTACATGCACATACATCACATCATCATAATAAGCTTATTGCTTGGCTTAATTAGAGGAAAGTTTTTCCTTCCTTGCTTCTTCTTCTTCGTTTGATTTGTTCGTGGTATCAGTGAGTCAGAAAGATAGCAAGCGCATGCCGTTCTAATTTGGGCGAAATAATTTTAGCACGAACCAAAAACCCATTCGAAAAGATTTTCCCTTGTGGCAATTAAAAGCTTAGATTTTGTCGGCAAAAGACACCGTCTGGCCGCACTCAACATTTTTTGAACGCTCCCAAAATTTGAATATGCGAAATGTATCTCATTAAAAAATAAAAAAAAGAACCAATTTTGGCTTGTTCTAACTTTGCAGTTTTAATTGCATGGCAATCATGCATATTATTCTTTTCAGTAAATTCATTGTCGTGTATCTTTTGAAAAGTCGGTTGTGCATCTACCATCGAATTTCGGTTTAAATACACAAACACATTTACATAAACACACATTGAATGTGACGTGTTTTTCATCGAATGAAACGTGTTTAAGTTCAGTGGGTCGATTCTCAGCCATACACTAACAACGAAACGTTTACAAAGTTTTCTCGTGTTTTACAAGGCCTTTCTGTATAAAAGTGGATTAGTCACTATGAGAAACAGTGTACAAGAGTGATACATCGAATGAATTTAACGGTATCGTTGTATCCAGTTTGCTATTTATTAGTGAGCACTAGAGTGAGCATAGGCCGGCCGGCGGCTGACCTTAAAAACAATTTTTACTTCGAAACTTACAAAAGTTACCAGACAAGGTGGCAGATTTCATCTCTCTTTGTCGAAACCTTTTTTCTCCTACTTCTTCTTCGTTCACTCACTATCATATGTAATGTTTTTTTGTTGTTTTTCATTCTCAGTTACCAATTGGCGTGGGCTAACTCAAGTTAAGACTTACATGTTTGTTTTTTTATTCTTAATATGTCTATATAAGGCCTTTTCGTTTTTCTTATTCATATTTTCCATAGATTACGAATGGCTTGAAATGGGATTTCGATACATATTTATCGAAAGATGAAAATCATCGATAAACATGAATCACAGCCATCGAATGAGTTTTTTCGTTCAAACTTTTTTTTGTCTTCTATATTTATGTTTGATATTTGACTAGATGACCTACAGCAGCTTATGCTTAACTTATTTTCTTTCGTCCGAATCGATATTTGATCGGATTTTGTTCGTGTGTGTCAAACAGAGAAACTAATAATTCATACAAACGAAGCAGTAACAAATACATGCACACGAATATGTTTACTAAATTTAATGTATCGAATTCGGTTGAAAGAGATATGTTCATCGGGTATTAGACTTTCTTCGAAAATTGAATAGATAAATTTAGAGATGGATATTTATGGTTTGAGAGTAACGAACACGCAGTTAACAAGACCAAATGAAATATATCATTACAGTTACTGCGTACTGACCACAGACGCTCCGATCATTTCGATTCAAGGGGCGGGAATGAGAGGAAACGAAATTTCAAATATATATTTACCAATAAACCGATTCGGATACATTTTGAATAATTATGTGATCATTAAACATTTTACATTTTATACATGTATTACGATTACATTATTTATCGACAAGTATTTGGGTGTATGGCAAACCAAAATAAACTTCCCAATTTTTTTACCCAAAGTTTCAAACGAACCAAATATAAATTAAAATATTTTTCATGTGAAAAATTCCGCTTTTTTTCACCACAAATCGATAGCAGTCGCTGAAGCGAAATAATGAACATATGATAAAAAAAATATACGGGACAAAAAGGCTTCTAACTGGAGTAAATTTTCATGACACAATTATGTTTTACCTTTTCGAGTAATCTCAGCATATCGAATGTATGTCGTTATTGCATGGTGTTCATTGAACTCATTTCTTCTGTGTAAGGAACGCTTTTTTTCATTGAATTGTTTAATAGGCGGAAAAAAATGTGCACGTTCAACTATTTATCGAGTTTCAATAATAATTGTTCACATATTTATTAGATTACAATTTGTGTGCGTACTTCATGCTGGGGGATGCACAACAACGAAAAAAAAATTCAATTTAATATTGAAGTATTTATGGTGTTTGATGAATTAAGCGTCATTTCTACTGTAGCAGTATATTGAGCGGTAAATGCCAGAGAGAGCTCTAGCGAGAGAAAGAGAGGGAAAGAATGCGTAAAAAAGAGCAACAACACAAAAAAAAATTCGGTTCACCTGATAAATATGAAGAACCAATATTGGTTGGTAGAGTTCATTGTGCGTAGCATGCTGTGCGTTTACGATATGAGAGTGCGTCGGTTCCCTTTTGTTAGTATTTTTTTCATCGATGGATAAATAATGAACGGATTATATATATATTACGTGAACACACCTTGACGTATTTCACGGCAAACGTTTGATTGCTCGACGATCTGTTTATTATGCAAACAAAACACACTCGAACACACAAACTATAGCGCAAATGGGAAAACAGCCGTAATTTGATGCGTATCCTTTTTTTCTCTGTGTGTATTTTTTTCCTTCTATTTAGTCCTTTTTTTATCGTACATAGTTTACACGGAACATTGATTTGACTTCCGAAAAAAAATTGAACGGAAAAAAAGGCGGTCGGAACAACTTGTTTATTTTACCATTATTATTAATTCAATTTTTCGTTTTCGTTCGATTGAAATAGTTCCGGCGTTGCGTTTTTCTCTTTCATATGTGTCGATTTGTTATTATTACATGATTGTTTGATATTTTCGGTTATATTACATCGTGTCAGAACTATATTGAGTTCATTCGCTTTTGCATACACACACACATACACATGTAACAACAGCAAAATTATGAAAAGGTTTAATTTGTTGTGGTTTTTTATATCCATATGTCGCATAACACACGCAACAATTATTTTAATAATTTAAAATATAATTCTGATTTTCTATTGAAATTGATTTTTGCATTCGGTGGTTTTATCATATGAAATTGGTAAAATGGGGAAGTAGCAAGTCGCCTATAATAGTTTCAAGTCTGTTTCGCATGTCTTTATAAATATGTTTATAAGCTTTTTATATAGTTTGTAAATACTCATCTTTCGTTTAAATTATATATGATGCATATATGAAGTGTGTATTTCCAATATCAGCGTTGCGTTTCAAAGGCACCAATTGAATACAATACGATGACGACTAATTTTCGTCATTCTCCCTTTTTCGTTTGCTTCAATCGGTTGTCTATTGTTTGAAATTAGCAGTTGAGTTTGATAGTTCTCAAAGGGAAATTTTTTATCGTCGTCTTCTATCTACAACGCATGATAATTATAGCAATTAGCCAACAATATCAACAACAAAAAAAGAGAGACAGAAAACCGACCGAGACACACACACACACACACACACTGAGAAATTATTCTTGTAAGACGCTCGGTGATAGAAATTGACAACTGTCACAATTAATTGTAATACGAAAAACCTTTTATTGGATATATTGAAGAAAATGCGGTAAATTTTTTTTTATTTGCCTTTGGGGAATGGTTCTCTAATAGAGAAGTTCGTGTTTAATTGACGAAAGGAACGAGAGACTGAAAAAAGAAGAATAAACATGATAAAAAATATATATATATTTGTTTTTATTCGCACGACCACTCGTACATTCATCGTGAGTCTCGATCAAAGACAGAGATTAATGCACGTTACAATGAACAAACATACGAACGCTGTGTATAAATATAGTTTTAAGATTGGTTGTGTGGTGTGTGCAACAATTGCGACGACAATCAAAAGAGAATCTCTCACATCACATTTATTTGCAAGACGAGATAGAGAAGAAGAGAGAGAGAAAAAAAACGGGTGCGCGCATTTATACACTCGAGCATTGTTGTTTCGTGTGTGCGTGTTATGCAAGCAGGTAAATAGCCGCTGGGGGCTCTTCTATCTAATTGAATTTTCTGTTTTCTTTGTGCGTGCTATGAATTGGGTCGGGTCATTATGCAATTATTTCATTTTTCAGGTGGATATATACAATATCCATCTATCTGTGTAGATGTGGTGTAGATTGTCGTCAATTTTCCTCCGTCCGAAATGACAACAATCGTCAATTGATCCGATCAATTTTCAAATGCTTGCATTTTATTGCATCTGATAATTTCCCTTAATGCTTCCGACCATAAACATTCGGGTTGTTTTTATATAAATACATATTTATTTTTTAATAGATGCCATTGCAAATGGTGCACACACAACACTATAAATAAATATCGTATTACTATTTTACTACACAAGTTGAAGAGTGTGCAAGAGTGGTCCTTGTTTTCAGTTGAACTATGATAATTTCATTCATTGTTTCTATAAATAATAATTATAGGTCTCTGTGTTATTCTTTTAACATTATTTATAATATGTACGCGAGTGAGCGAAAAAAAAAATTAAAGAGAGAAAGAGAAAATTGTCATGCTTATTGTTTTATTTTTATTGTCGCTGTTCATTTATTTGAGAATGTTCTTGAGCAATATTGAAAAGTGCGCGTTCGCTGAAAAAAACAATGGGGGAGAACAAAGCTTGAAACGAAAAAAAAGTCACACAGACACAAAATAATTCGTGCAATATGAACTTAACAACCAAAAATAACAGTGTTTGGCGCAATTTATAAAATCATGCTCATTGCTCATATCGAACACTGAACGCCACACAACATTCATCAAAACAATAAATTGAAAACAAAAAATAAAGCGCTTTTTTGTTCATTTCTGCGAAGAGCCAAGGTGATATTTCGCAAATAAAGGGAAAATCCACTGCGCGACTGATTGCTATCACACCGTGCAGTTACAATTGCCAGCTATACACAAATGAGGTCTTTGATACAGACACACACACATACACTTAGGCATGGCGTTCGTGTACCGTTGTGTTTGTCGATGCAAACGCGCCAAATAGATAACAATAGGCGATGAACAACGTATGTGCACATCAATACAAACAGTCAAATGCATCGATTCCCGTATCGCACCTCGATCGCTGCTCACAGGTATTTTGAATAATATTTCGTATTTTCTGTGTGCTGTTTGCGGTGTGTTTATTTTATTATTATTATTATAGTGTTTTTTGTATTTCGCTATCACTCTATTATTAATTATTTATTTTTAAACTCTCTGTACAGAGAATTATTGCGTTAAGAAATGCTCATTAACTTTTCAGCGTTGCGCCTGCCAATTGAGAAAGAGAAAGAAAGAGAGAGGCTAGGTGCACGTTGCATACACGGATGTACTCTATCCACACAGTTATACACGTACCGTGCGCTGTGTGAAATAGTTCTATATAAGTCGCATGGTTTTACGCTATCAAAATTGTATGTATACATGAAAGAGAATCAAATGAATAATATACACAGCCTCACGTGCACTATGCGCGTACAAGTCGTCGTCGTCTTCGTCGCTGCCGCCTTTGTGCACCTCTCGTTTTCTGCATACACAAACGTAGGAAAATGCAATCCAATACAATATTATTTAACTGGCGCCAAAGATAATTTCAGATTATAGTCATTACTGTTTTGTTTTATTTTTTTTTTCTTTGCTGTACATTTTGCTTTTGTTTTGTCCGCAATGACTGTTGTAATGTGGATTCGTATATGCAATAAAACATCGGGGCTTTTTTTTCGCAATTCGACAGTGTTGTTGTGTTGTGCTTTTTTTATTCTGTTTTTCTACTATTGTTGTTTTTTTCATTAAAATATTTATTCCTTTCAATTACGTACGGTGTGTACGGCTTCTAGCTTCAATTCTCAATGGAACGGCAGTTGTACGTCTTTTTTTGGTGTTTAGACGCCTGTTTGTAAATATGTATGTGTGTGTGTTCTTCATTTTGCATCGAGCGCCCATCACACGGGAAATTGATCAACGGCATGAGGTGCTCATACATAATTTCTAGCTCATGCATAAAATAAGCTTAGTTTCACACGTCAAGCAATAATTTCTTGTTGTCGATTTTTATTTCGACCCAAATTATTATTATTATTCTGACATATTTTGATTTTTTCGGTTTTGAATCAAAGCGATGACAGCACATATACATTTTCACAAGGAAAACAAAAAAAAACATTTTTCTTTCTCTTTATTTCCATTCTGTGAAGCGCACGGCAATGATCAATTTTAAAATTATACTACTTGTTTTCGATATCATTATTCGCGTCATTGATTCGTCGAGGAGAACAACTAGTCAACAACTTTTATATGTTAAAACATTCTAAATTCTACACAACGTCTAAATTTCTATCAATCATTTATTATGTGCGCCGTCCCGTTAATGACGTATCGAATTTTCGTCGGCTGAAAAATTGATTTGTTTTCCCTTTCAAAAATGAAAAAGATCTTCTCGGAATTCGATGTCGAAGAGGGCGAATTTAAAATTTACCATCACTTTAGATATATCGAACTGTTCAAATACTATAAAAACAATATTTTATTCTACAAACGAAAGATTGACGGAACTAATTGTAAATAAAAACAGAACAAATAAATATCAACTTTTATCCATAACCCCAAATTATTTATTAAAAAGATTTATTTTAAAGAAGCATCGACTACTGAATCGTTTTTTGAATTTTTCATATGGTTAAATAATATATTTAAACATTAGAAATACATGATACTAATTCAGAATATTCTAAAGGGTCCCAAATGAGATTGAAGCATATAATTATAGTACCAATAGACATTTTATTCAATATTTAAACAAAGATGTACCGTGAATTTTAAAAATTATTATTATTTTAATTGATTTCCATTTAATACGCAAAAAAATGGGAATTAATTTTTAAAATTTTAATTTTTGTTTTTTCGTCCATGTGTTTGTCATGTGAGTGATTTCATGTTGAGAGGTGAGCGTAATTCTTCAGCTGGAATCCAAAGATAGGAAAGTGTATGTGTGTGTGTTTGTCTCGCAAAAGCCTTTTTTATTTATATTGTATGTACTATTTAGTTTTAGTGTGTAATGGAGTGAAGTTTTTAATAATTAAATAATAATAGAACCATAGCTAATATATAGGTGACTGCATATAATCACCATCGCCAATTATTCAGGCTTGCATAAACATTTTGAGAATTAATAAATTATTTGATGAATATTATTCAATTGTAAAAAAAAAACGCTTTATCGAGAAATCAAATAATTATGTTTCCATTAAATGTGTAAAAAATCGCGATATAATTTGAATTTGTGTTTCATTGATGTGCATGTGTTTATCATTTCAGTCAGCCATGTGAGTGTGTTCACGGAGTTCAATTATCACAAAGAGAGGTAAGCGCATATTCTTCAACTGGACAGCATTGTAAATAATGCACAAGAATCCAAAGACCGGAAAGTGTGTCCGTGTATTCAACATGACTATATTTATTTAATATTTTCTCTATCTATATTTTATTTAACATTTTCAAAGTGAGAGCATGAAACACAGAATTCATGTTTTTCTCGGCCTCGTCATTTTCTTTCCTATTAACACAAGTAGATTTCTGCATGTATATTTAACCGAATGTACGGAATTTTCTTGAATTTAATTATATGAATATTGTTCTAGACGAATATTATGAAATGATAAATGTTCCCCTCATTGCGGAGGGTGTCGTTTTTCCATCATTCAAATGTAATGCGAACTGAAAATATGAATTAATCAACGACGAGAGTCGAGCGAATATTCAGTGAACAAACCTTTGCACATCAAATATAAAAGCAAGTTTATTAAAAATTAACGCTCGCTCTTATTCGACGGAACGATGAATTGAAAACTGTTTCATTTTGTGAGAATGAGACAAAATATAGTGTGTGGTGTATGGCAGAGGTAGAAAAATGCGACCGAGAGAAAGAGGTACATAAAATGAGTGTTATGATATCAGAGATCTGAATATCTGAGGAGTTCGATTCTCATGAACTTCGAAAAATCGAGGGAAATAACGTTCCGTTCATTCATGACGCGCACACAACACGATTGGATTAATATATAGATTCGTTTGCGATTTTACGGTTGCCAATTAAAAATCTAATGAAATTCGAAACGAAAGTGCGATGCGAACACGACTTTTCATCGAGCAAGTCATTGTGTATGTTGTGAAACGATCGTTCCGTCGTTTACATTGTCTCATCACGACCAATGCAACATGGCATCGATATTGCCACATTGTGCGCTTGGATTCTTGATGATATGATATTTAACAACATTGCATTAACGTAAAATGCGAAAACTTTGCGCTTAGCTGTCATAAATTCCAAATAAAATCTAATTAAATGTCATCACAACGGTCACAACCGCATACACCAAATGTATATTAGCGTTTATGTATTTTTTATATAAAATAATCCGTAAACATGTCATTCATTTGGCGCGTGTTATTAAAGAGCCTTCGGTATTGGCAACGTCAACCGATGACAATGAAGAACTGTCCAAGAATACAAAATTAAGAAGAACAAAAAAAAAATCATATGAGAATGCAAGCACGTGTTTTTCTATACACATTACACATACATATAAGCCAGAGCCGCTCTCCCTTCTGCTTTGGTTGCAGGGAGAGTATTGAGTGTGCAAGCATTTTGTGACGAAGAAACACATAAAAAAAAGAAACGAATAAATACGCGCGTGATGTGAACTTCTTGCCTGAACGCAAAAGTAAACAAAAATGAGAAAGTGGGGAAAAAAATGCCAGAGCGTGCGTAAAAGGTAAATTTAAATATTAATTCTTGATGATAAATGGACTTGATGATTAACTTAAATAAAAGAAGAGAAGAGAAGAAAAAAAAAACTAGGAAAAATTCTGGAGCGGATAAAGCGTTAATCGATTGTACAAACAGCCGAGAGACAGATAGCACCAAACCATTGACTGGGTGTTAAAATAGACCGTCGAAGCAATCAGAATTGGTGATGAAAATACACACCCATACATACAACTACAACTGGAACCGTGTCATATTAATTGTTCTGTTGATTTAAGTTATGATGCTGGCAAAAGGTTTTGACGAGGCCTCCTTTTTTTCCCCGTCTCTCGTCTGTCTTAGGATTTTGGTCCCGTTTTTAATATCACACAAAATGTTTCGACGGATTTTACTGCCGTCACATTAATTCCAAACAATTCGATGGCATTGTTATTGTTGCCGTTCTTGTTGGCTCATAAACCTCTGCGCTATGGCTTAAGTAAACATTTGGTATTCTAGTTAAAAATGAGGCGAATGACACTTTATCTAGTATTAAATGAAATGAGAAAGTAACGAAAACGAATGAAGAACATAAAAAAAGCAACCGAACCCAAAGTGCACTTTTATGTGCAAAGACAGACGCCACGCTATTCATCATGTGCTTTATTAATGACATGCAATTTGTCATCGTATCAAATTCTAACTAATTCAATACTTTTCCACTGACTTCTGTTTATTTTCCATTGATCACCGTTGTTGTCGTCGACACCACGTACATTTTCTTTGTCATTTACTGTTTTGTATGCGGCCGCGCTTTTGCTCTCACTTTATGTGTAAATTTGTGTGTTGTGAGCGCGTTTTTTTCTCTTCTTCTTCTAGAGAATTCTTCATTTTTTTATGCACATTATTCTATTGGTTTGGAATTATATTGGATGTTTCGTTTCGCATTTGTATATGTGTGTGTGTTTTTTATGCTATTTCAAGGGGAACCGTCAGCAGAAACCGATGGTGAAACCAAACAAATTGCAACAACAATTGTTTCTTCTGTTTTGTTGTTGGTTTTTTTTCTCTTCTTTATTCTTTGGTCTTCGAACGTTTGTAATTTAATCACACTAATGATTGCACAAATGGAAAAATGAACCGAAGCAACCAAAGCACACAATAAAAACCGATTCGATGCAATGAATTCGAAGAGTGGATTTTGTGTGTTCGTGCTTGGCGGTGAAGAAGAAAAAAAACACATAGAAAATTGTAACATAAACGAGCACATGACTTTTTATCCCGTATTTCATTATGCTGTTGCAATTCAAATGGCAATTTAGATAGAATACGTTATTATAATATATCAATTTATCAATTCCGACCAACGAAAAAAAAAATAGTAACCACAAGGAAATAAATGTTCCTTCAATTTTTATCAGTGTCGAGACATAAAAAAATTTATTGAAGGAACTAAAACAAATTACCGAATTAATGGATGGAAATCAAAGCGTTTCAAATCGCATTTAAGCCATATAGATTCATGTGTCAATGGCAATATGTAGACAAATTTGCCTTCAAATTTCGAATTCATGCACAACTATGCAAGCTCATTCAAGAGCGATGCAAATGATGTGGAAAACACACATACATAAAATGCAATGCACACCAAATGACAAATGAGCTCAGAAATCGACTCTTAATATATGGCTGAGAAAAAAACACACATAGAGAGAGAGAGAGAACCACACTCAAATAGCAAACGTAGCGGCAATATAGCGGTAGAAATCGTTTTGCCAATGGAAAACCCATTTTCAGGTTGGTTTTTAAATATTTCAATTTGTATTCGTACAACCAGATCAGTTGTACTACACACCATCGAATGCAATGCGTAGAGGTAAAAAAATATGTATATAGTAGAAGAGCCCTTTGTCTCTCGTTCATTCACCACGTTAAATGCATTTTTGCCATTCGTATTGTTCGAATGAGAACGAATGTTTTCCCACTGGTTGCAGCAATACGGCCAGAAAAGCAGCAGCACGTCGTCGTCGTCGTCGACGATGATGATGATGAGAGAGCTCTCATGGCTGTACACACACAGTAGACGCATTCCCGGATTTCATGCGAACAGACTGATTGAGTGAGATTCTCACTGTTTGGACGAACGACGCAATACCACACACACACACATACAAATAAAGAGTAAAAAAAATAAACGAGTAATATCGGTAATGCAGACGAAACGCAATATCGTCGACAAAACACATCAAAACAACCAAAAGAATACGCGCGCATACACAATAACAGCTGAGAGAGTGAGAGCGAGACTGAGAGTGCATTTAACATGTTGTTTTTATTATTATTTAATCTTTTGTGTGTTAATATATGGCAATAAGACAAGTATATTGCGTCGAAATTTATACGGTTAACATTTTGACTCTTTTTTTTTTCGGTGTTGTGTCAGACGACACATTCGGAATGGATTGAAATGCGCCAAAACTTCGATGGTCGATTAAATTGTCCAGTTTTGCATTTCTAAATAGATTTGGTTTCATGGACGGCGATATTAATTAACATAAAAGGAATTTTTCATTTGAAATTTAATCCAAAATACCATCGGCTTTATTGAAATGTTATTGAAAATGAGTCACAAGCACAAATTCGATTTGATGATTCGAATAAAATATCGATTTCGTTTCGGTTTATTTTGAATATTTGAATCGCATTCTAGAAATCTGTATATGTTCCATTAAAACATTCACAGCCACATATGATATTTATACATACTTTGGGCTCTGTTTGTAAACAAATAGCTTGGAAATCGAAATGAACCTGATACAAACGAATGAAACGCCAAAGGGAGCAACAAAGATCACTCTCTATATATATTTAAATCGAAAATAGAAACTATGAGAGTTAGTGTATAAACAACGCATGTTTACGTTAGCGGTGCGTTTTGTTTGCCCGCGACCTATGCATGAATCATGTGTACTGATTATTTCTTTTCGCAATCAGAAAGACGAGAATGGAAAAAACTCTATGTAAGCGATTTGGCGTAAGCATGTGTGTGTGTGTGTATTTCTCTGTATGTTTGCATCGTGGCGACGCAATCCACGGCAGACACGTCAAATAACAAATAAGAATGATTTCATAACAATATCAGTTTGCGCGCTCGATTTTCCTCCACTGGATTGGCGCTTAAACACCGAAAATTTCACAATTTGATGAAATGCACAAACACACAACGAAATTTAACAAACAAGGGAGAAAAAATCAAGCAAACATAAAGCGGCAGACAAAGCTGAATGTGAACAATGGTGACGACTGATGATGGCATATAGAAATGAAATATGCAAATAAAGTAAAAAAAAGCGCTTTGGGGTACATTTTTGCGATGAGGAAACAATGCATCGAACGCAGGCTTTTTGAATACGCGCTCTAAATTTTTCGAACTGTCGAATGGAAAAACAAATAGACGAACGAAAAAACGAAAAAAAAATGTGTGTTCATTGTGAAACACAATCAGCAAAAATCGTCGTGTACTTTCCAAATGCAAAATGTGTAAGGCACACACAAAAATGTGTGTCTGTTGTTTATTACGCGGTAGAATTTATTGATTGGTTCGGCGCTCGGTAACAGTGCGAGCCGAGCGTATTTCCAACTCAATACGATATACACTCTTTTTTCTTTTTTTTTTTTTTGTTATTTATATTTGGTTCTCATATGTTCTAGCCGCACGTTCATCACTCATCCAGAGAAACAGTTGTGTCGTTCAATTTTGAATACGTTGTGTGTTTGTCGATTCGGTCGTATGGTTCTTGTTGTTGTTTTTCTTCCTCGGTTTTTCTTTTCGGTTTTATTTCTGTTGTTTGTTCGGTAGAATATACGATTTTTTTTTCTTCTTCAATTTTCATCGTCATAATGTAATAGTAATCGTGTGTCTGTGTATCGTTTTGCAGCTCTCTATTGTGGCGCACACCATCGTATGCAGCAAACCCAATATGATTCTATCCACATTTTCGGTTGCGTCTATATTATATACCAGACATGTATGGTATACATATGTATACACAATACCATTTTTCGTCTTTGCCTTATTTGCTGCTTATACGTACGTTTCGTCAGTCGATTGGCTGGTTAGTTAGTTTCAGTACTGAAACGAACCGCTCATCTGCTGTGAGCTAATGCGACGACATAGAGCGACGCATTCAAGTTACATGAGCCCATGTATAATATTTCAGTGTGTACGATGTGAAATATAAAATAAAGTGGAGAGAGAGACAGAGCAATGCGTGCATGTAGGAACCGACGAAAAAAACAACAACAACACATACACTACACGCGTTGTAGAACAGAAGTGAGAGTCAGTAGGCTTTGCTTCGGAATGGCAGTATGAGAAACACAAGCAATCGAGCCTACGTATGCATATTTGTGCGTCGTTTTTTTTTTCACTCTTCCTCTCTCTTCTCTTCCACATTTCATTCGAAAAACAACGAAAAAAAAATTCGTTCGTTTGCTCGTCTCTCTTTTTCTACGATATGTGTATAACACACACCGTGGCTATGCGCTGGCTTTTATTCATATCTGCTGTTGCCTTCGATTGCAGCATGTTTTCGTTTAGCTATGTCTCGTTTGCACTTATAACGATCATATGGCCGACCCATCGACCGTATGGCTTGAAATGTGTTCTGAGTTTTTCCCGAATAAATGTAATACGTGAGGAGAAGACCTCAACGAATGAACGTTTTCAAGCAAAAATACACGCACACTATGTGTACTTGATGATGGCAGGAACGAGGAAAGAAAAAAAAATGCGGCGCCAAAAACGCAAAATTGGATTTTCAATTGGAGTTTCTTCGTCATCTTAATAAGTTTGCATGACTTTCCCATGTGCTTTCATGTGGATTCATTCAGTTGCTTCAGCTGTATACAATATTGTCAGTTGATTTAATGGAAAATGTTTGCCTTTTATCCCTAAACTAAATAATAATTCGTAATTCACGGTAAATTCGTTTTTTTTTTTTGTGAAATTCACTCCCGACACCAATTACATTTTGCGAATCGTAATTTTTTTTAACGCAAAATTGATGATAAAAATGACTTTTTTTGCACAACTTACCTTGTTGCTTGATCTTCGCTATCAAAGTCTTCGGGTTGGAGCACTTCTTCGATGGCACCCACAATGGACATTACTTATTTTCTTTGAGCACCGTTGAGAAATGCGTTAATTGTTTTATAGTATTCGCGAGTCGTCTTAATCGTGTAACTTTTCGTTTTTTTTTTATTCTTATTCAATTCACTTTATTTCTGATTGGCTTTTCCTAAGTCGAATTTCACATTTGAACCAAGTCTATTCATTCCATGTGCTGATTTAACTTGTAGCGACATTAAATATTTATTTATGATTTGCAAGAATTTTGGCGCAATTTTTTTTTAAATAATTGATTGTTCAATATTTCGTAACTTAATGTTCACTGCGTTCAATTTTATTTATTTGTGAATGTTTTGTTATTTTTCCAGGTTTTTTTTTTCTTCTTCGTGTATTATTTATTTTGGTTTCAAATTAACGTTTGGCGGTAATTCAATTATATTATTTTATATTCAGATTGGTGTTGATGATTTTCGTTTTTAATCGACTGCCACTTAATTTGAAAAATTAAAATTTCTTCGTTATCGTTCAATGTGCCACAATATTGAATAACCAATTCAATGTAAATAAACAATGTTACAGTTGATTGTGTTTTTGTTTTTATTTTTGTTTCGTTCTCTTTCTTTCACACTTTCAATTTTGACTGACACTTCAACTCTATCAATTCGATGCGTTTAATATAGCATGGGTTTGTCAAAAACAAAAAAATATATATTGTTCACGTTCCAACGTTTAGTTAAAGAAGAACGATATTGTTATCAAATGGACGCAGCCTATAACGATGTAATGTCAAAACATTTATTTTCATCAATGCACAACACGTTTTTAAAATCGGCTGAATAACAACGTGTATATATATATAGCGTAACCGTGTAAATACGGATTTTACTTAATCCACCACAAAATTGAACGTATTTTATAATAATCAGAATGATTTGTCTGTGATTTATTTTTCTTTATTATTTTTGTCGGTTATTCGTTGGCGCTTCAATTAAATTCTTTGCATTTATTTCTCACATATAGACAACATACACAATCAATGTGCACTTTATATTATCAAAAATAAAAAAATATAAAATTAAACGAAAAAATAAATGTGTTTTCTCTTCTTCACTCGAAATCACCGAAAAAAAAATTGTTGTTGATAATCAAACTCGTCGCTTCTTTTGCTTACACACGCAGCGTGAATCGAAAAACAATTTTCAACTTTTTATCTTCTCTACTCTCCTTTATTCTTATATTTTTTTATTCAGTTGTCTTCTGTATCTTTCGTCTTTCCTTTTCGGTTGTGTATTTTGATTCCTTTGATTGTAACTGCTGTTTCTTCGAATTGCTTCGTACTCCGAAAAGCCTTTTTATTTATTCTCTCTGTATAGTGTATTCTCGACTTGTATATTGGGAATGCGGTAGAATGAATCTCGCTAAAAAGTACACACACGACACTACTTGACGACTTTCATCGATACTCTGAATGTGTAGCGGATGGCGGGAAACAGCTGAGGTCTCGTCACCACACGAAACAGATGACGCGCTCAACCGAACATTGCCGATTTTACACGAACCATACATGTGTACTTTTTTTTGACTGTCTATGTATTTGGTTGGTGCGTGTATGAGTATGTCTCTTATTGTTGTTCTGTACAATTGTATATTCGGTGTCGGTTGTATTCAATGCGTTCAATGATTGTGTGCGTGAGCGTATTTGTGCATGTGTATTTGTTGTCTGTACAGCTTGCAAATCGGCAAAGCATGGGTGTATAGCATGGTTCTTCACTGTATTTAAAATACTTTATGAGAGAGCATGGGAAATGAAATACGAGAGAGGAAGAGTGCGAGGTGCATTTTTGGTGTGAGCCCATGTCGTACAAGCATACGATCAGGCTACTACAACTACATCTGTTTTTTAGTGGATGACAGTGCCGATGTGTGTGAGACGCGCTCGCGCTCGTTCATTCGTTCGCTTCGATATTGGTGCGGCGATAGCAACAACTCAACAACTGCGATGACTACGACAAAACGGAACGAGAAAAAAAAAATGTTCTAGAAAAAGAAACTAGAATCAGCCGAAAAGAATATATACGAGCAATATTAGTGTGGTGCTGCTTACGAGACACATGACGCTGAGTGGTATGAGTATGCGGCATGAATATCGTGTCTACTTTGTTATTTCTTCTTCAAATCGTAATTTTTTACTGCTGCTGCTAGTGTATACACGTTCATTGCACAGAATGAGACAGCGTATGAATGAATGAATGAACGGAAGCATATGAGCGAGCGGGAACGAGTAGTTCTATGTGAATGGTGGTGCGCGCTTAAATTTTGAAACTTAGGAATTTCATACAAATCGTCAGAAGTACACAGGCGCACGAGAGACCGCGTTGTATTTTATATTTATATATATACCGATATATATGGATACATTTTATCATTGGCGGCATTGGACTACACCAATTTTATTTGCAGTTTTCTTTTTTTTATTCAAGGAATGTGCAATATTTTTGGTTCATCATCAAGACAAATTATCATCATTTTTATTACCATTTATTATGACTTTTGAAAAGTGTTCAATGCGATTCTTTTGACTTTTTTTTTATTCGATACCGCTAAAATGTTTTGATATAAAATAGTAGCATACATATTTGTGATATATATATTATATATGGTGCAGCATGTATAGACATATAGTTATGCGACCCGGGATGTTGAATCTTTGTGTATGTGTACGAACCAGCTGAATTTGGATACCACGCCTACAGTTGTCGTCGCAGTTGTTGATGCAAACGAACTCTTTGCCGTTGAATTGTTGTTGTTGTTAACTACGACGACAACGACGGCTTCTCTTTCTTTCTCTCACTCTTACTCGCTTACCATGATGTGTGTACGTTTTTTATTCATCTTCTCTTCATTACGTTTTTTCTTCATATTTTTCATCTCTTTCTCTTTCTCTTTTGGTTATGGCAGCATATATACCAGAAAAATATGTACGAGCGGCGGCGCATGAATGTGTATTTTAGTGTAGTGGAGAGTACACGCTCGTAAACAGCTTGATGGTAAATATTGTAGTATGATGCATTATATGCACAAATTCAGTTTTTGAAATATTCAGTTTATTGTTCGGTTTTTACGATGTGCACAAAGCACGCGGTACGAACAGGGATGCCGAATGAATTTGATTCTTCTTCTTTTTCATTCTTCATTTTACTCGTCTTTCCGTTCTTTCTTATACTCATATTCGTTGCTTGATTTTGCTTGATTCAAGATTATGCGGTTAATGCTGAGCATGTATCTCGCTCGCTCATTCTGTCTTTGAATTGGTCTCATTGCTCAACATAGAACGCAATAAGAAGAAAAAGGTTTTCATCCGTTCTTCGTGTGGCTGTATGTGTGTGTGTGTGTTTTTTTTTGCTCTGATCTCGTTGCCTCATGTCTACATTTTTGCCGCTGTTTTGCACATGTGTATCGTTGCCTCGCAATGCGTTTGCCAACTCTTTTTCATTCTTTTCTACTTACGTTCTTCACTCCTATCGCCTCTGTTCTCATTTCACTTATGGTTAGTGAGTGTCTTCGAATCATTTTCGATTGCATGTGGTAGACCTTTCACAAGGCAACTCACATTTCTCACACAGACTATTCTTATTGTTCAATTCATTCTCTTTTCACTCTATGCCATTTTTTCCTGCCCACTTTTTTCTTCTCTTTGCTCTCGACATGTGTGTGTATGTGTTTCTCGTTTTTCTTTCTCAAAAATTTTCTATCCATTTCGACTGGCATACACGATATGAAATCGGCACATACAACATAAAGTTCCAACACATTCTCTCGCATGCGGAATGGGAATTTCCAAGTATTTGCATTTGTATATTCATTTTTGCAGCACGGCAATATAAACTAAACCAGTATTTCATTTCAACAAAAAAAAAAATCATTTTTTTCGCTGTTTTTATTATTTGCTCTTCGTTCAAGCATTTTTAATTGAATGCGGATAAAATATATGAAACCGAATGAATTAATTCAATGGAAATATGAATCGGAAATTTAGCGCGTGATATTATTATTTTTCTTTTCCTTTTTTTTTCAATCTTATTTTTGGCAATTAAAATGCAATATGCAAACGTATGAACGAAAAAATTCCATTTGCAAAAATTTATTATTCAAAATTCTAAATTTTAAGCAATTCTTTTCAAATAAACAAAAACTCATTGTAAAAGAAATGGAAAACAAAAAAAAAAACTAAATTCATTCAAGAACTATTTGCAAATTTCATGTGTTTTGTGCGGTTCATTGCTTCAATCGACATGAGCTTCCGTGCCGACGGTCGAATGGCATAGGAAACGAGCGCGAAAGTAAAAAAAATCAACAACAAATAACAAAGAGCATGCATATAATTGGAATCTTACTGGAAATGAACGTGCATCGACAACGAGCGTACCGAAAAAAAGCGTCATTATGTCATGGTTTTCCTGTGTGAAATAGTACATATATGCATTGAGCGCGCAAATCCACATCGTGTCTGTTCTGTCTCTTTCTAGTATAGACTAGCGCGCGCGCTCCACTCGAGTAGAGTAGTTGCATAGGCTAGCCGAATCGAAACAGACGATTGTGTCGCGGACGTCGACGGAGTGGAGCAGAGCGTGCCTAACAATACTTGAATCAACCACACAGTGCACCGACGACGGCAACGGCTCTAACGTTGAGAGTCACAAATATGAACGCTTCCACTGACGATATGTTAACTACACACACTCTCTCTCTCTTTGGTTCGCTTTACTCTCGCATCGCCCAAGCAAGTTGATAACAGACGCATTCGAACGCACCTAAAAACACCGACCGGTAAAATTGAATGACATACACCAGCATCGAAAATTCTATTTGAACACTTTTTTTTTTATTGTACACATTGTAATTTTGTTTCACTTGAAACGCAAACCTATATATACATTTTATCATACCAATCCAATACACAAAATCGAATCGATCAAAACCCATACAAGATAAAATACAACAAAGAAACATCCATTGCTCAAATTGGTGTTTGTACAGCTGTTTTTTAATGTCATTCATTATTGGTCGATATAAGAAAAAATAGAGATATATGTATTTCATTGTTCACATTTTAAATAGACTCTGGTTGAGATATCATTTTTCTATTTAAAATTATGAATGTGATGAAGAAGAGTGTTTTTGTGCGCGCGAAACATGTCATAATTTTTCACTTGCGGTTGATAAGAGTGGCGGTTGTACACCAATACGATTGCAGTCACGAGCGCAGCGTATTCTTCCCAAGTCTCAAGTGCAATACACGATGAATTACCATTGGTCGAGATACCGCATTTTTTACTATTGTTGTTGGTTTTTGAATGGATAAGACACAGACATCATTCATCTAAAAATAGCTAATTTTCTTCACTTTTAATGACATGCAATTGATTCCATGGTCCAAAGTCGAATTGTAGTCAGTACGAAAAAAACTGTATTTCTGAAGGGCAGTAAATAACATGTGCAAACATTTGTTTTATATGAAATTATATAATCGTGTATTTTCTCATTTAAGAATCTTATCAATTGTTTTGTTTTTCTTCAATGCTTTCTTAAACATCTAAGTTTTTCTTTCTACAATTTTAGTGCTAAATTTTTGTTTATATTATTAAAAAAAAATTTATCCACTACTTTCGTATGTATATTATTTATAAAATTATTTCCAAGAAGAAAAAAAAACAATGGGTCATTTTTCGAATTCATGTTGATTTCAAACGTCCCACATTTTCTATACAAATTTAAGTTTACTTCTTTTTCTGTTCAATAATAATTATAGCATTTAGGTGGTTGTTTTACAAATGACGTGTGGATCATAGTTAACTGTTTCCAAAGGTCACGAACAACATTTCAAATGAAAATGGTTCTAAATAAAATCTTAAAAAATAATTTCGAAATATGAAAGTGACGTGATTTGATTCGATTGAAGAATTTCAACTCTCCCCACGCCACGTTTAGCTACCTGCTCGAATTTAAATGCTCTATTTCAATTAGTCTATTTTAAATATTTGGATTTCTCTCTGTTCTAACAACATTGCATAAGATCAAGTTAACTTCTTTATTTTTTGTTTAGTTTTTATGTTAGTTTCAAATATATTGATTGGTTTTTTCTTATATTTTCAATTGAGTGAATGTTGTTTGAAATGTTCACACTTTAGAATGAACATTTAAATAAACCAAAATAAATTGTTTTCATTTGATTTTTAATTAAAATTGACGGATTATACAATAGATTGGAAGAAATACAAAGTTACAAACGACTAATGAAATGACTCATGTGAATTTCAAGGGAGAGAGAGATCAATATGGAACAATGAATAGAAATGATAAACATTACTCTTTTCAAAAATATAATTTGTATCGTATTTACGTCTAAATTGACATCTAAAAAAAATCAAAGCAACCAAAAATACACGAACATTTTTTTTATTTATCAAATTGCAATTTTTTTTTCAATTGGTATTATTGAAGCGATAAATTTTCAGTTATTTTTAAAAAAAAATTCTTTCTACATTTGTGTGTGTGTGTATTTAACCTTATTGCTTCTTATTATCATCGTCCCTAGTAGAAATGTGATAAACAATAATATATCCTTATTGCTGGAATAAAGCGGTTTCATTTACATACAATATTTGGTAGATTTGTGTGATTTGATCAATCAATTATGATGCAGGCGTATATTGTAGATTCATCGGTGTCTTTGTCCATTGTGAAGAGCATCCTTCAAATTTGACAGCGTACTTTCGTTATTTATGCACTTATTTCCACATAAGCATATGACACACGATCGAAACGATGTGGTTCGTCATTAAATTTTTCAATTTTATTTTTGTTCATTTAATTCGTTCATAGTGTACGTACAACAAACACTGAATGGCACTTTTTCATTTAGATAAAATGTGTATATATTATTCATTTTGTATTGTTTCTTATTTGGAGTGTTCAATCAACATTTAAAAAAGTTTTCTCAATTTTCACACACATATCTCACTCTCACATTCAAAATATTTAAGTTTTTTCGGGTTTTTTTTTTGTTGCATTCATAGTTCGCAGTCTGTTTTCGGGTGATCCACTTCATAAGGACATCTCATCATATAAGTTACACTTGACGAATTTTGTACATATTTAATAAAACATTGAGCCCAATGTTTATAGTTCACTATAAGTATTTTTTGCTGACACCACTTTTGCCAGTTGAATGCCTTGATGGTTTCATTTTTTCAATTTTATCTCGTAGTTTTTTTATTAAGTCTTGAACTTTAAGGGCTGGGCCCACTTTCTTGTTGAGCATATTAAAGATTTCATCGTCGGATATTTCAAGCAAACGTTTACCATCGATTTTATATTGACTGAATATTTCACAATGCAATGCACAATCATTGACACGTAAAAATTGACCAACATCGAATATATTCCATGAATCGGGTGCGAATTCATTTTGTGATGATGCATTTGACTGTGACATTGTTGAACCGGATATCAGGCATGGAATATACTTTCCCGATGTCACCGTTGAATTCTGCGGAGAAGAAAAAAAAATTACGATTTTTTTTTTTTAAATGGAAAAGAGTAAGTCGAAAAATGAATTTACATTGATATAACTGGTCGCTTTTCGTTCAGGTGGCGGTGATGATGTGGCTGGGCTATTGTGTGAGGCTATGCTAAATGTGGATGACTTAGATGATGGTCGGGTGGTGTGGAGTGTTGGTGTTTCATTTCTTGGTTCCGGCGTTGGTGGCAATGACGCTGATTGTAGCGAATTTATCGAATGACTATAACCATCATGGCTAAAATCATCGTCGTCCTCTTCGCCATCAAAATCTTGCTGTGTTGTCTCTGTTTTGGCTGTTAATGAATCACCATTCTGACTGTCATCGAAGTCATTTTGTCGGTCTGACATTGTGTCAATTTCTTTCTTTACATTGCGTGGAGCCGAACCACCTTTTCCTTTTACTGTAAAAAAAGATCAAATTATCATTTTTTTTTAAAGTACTGCAAAAAAAAAAACAGTTTATTTGTTAGCCATACCATTATATTTGCCACGTTTCCGTCTCGCTTTATTGCTTGATGCCTTGGGTGAAATTTTCTGAACCACTTGCGGTTTGGGCGCTTCAAGTTTGTGTCCAACCATAACACACCAACCGACTGGATACATATCGGGTCCTTCGCTATCCAACCACTGATCGAATTCATCTTCCCACCCGTCAAAGTGTACACGAACCACTCGACCAACAATTCGGACAATTGTTGCCACACAAACAAGTCGCGGATCCATTAAATCGGCACATTCAATTTTCATTCCTTCTTTAAAACCATGGTCGGGCACCTCCAATGAGAATAAAGAATCATCGGCTGCCATATTACCGGTTTCCATCAAATATGTTTGCCATGAAAATGTTTTCTTATCGTATCCTTTCGGTGGTGTTAGCTCAATGCCGTTACGTTGACAAAAACCGGCTGGAAAAATGCATGCCGATTTTTCGTGATAACAAAATCTGAAAGTAAACAAATGAAAGAGCATCGAATTAGACGCATATGTTTAGAGTATGGTATTTTGTTTTGAAACTTACAAATCGCTTCCTTGTACATCCGGATCATAAGAATCGATGCGAATCATCATGTAACCAAATTTAAGAACCTTGACCACAGTTGATACACAAATCGATGATAGATTCAATGGATCAACTGCCTCCAATTTCATGCCGTCACGAAATTTGCTCGTTTTTCCCTCCAAATATTTTTCGAATGAGAAATTCATTTTGAATAAATCCATTTGTGCGTCATCTTCATGTTGTGTATTTGTTTCTTCTTGAATTTGTAATCGTTGTAAATATTCTTGTGGTGCTTTCAATTCGTGTCCCACATAAAATGACCAACCAACCGGATGAATAAGTGGTGAATCTTCATGCACCCAAAATCCATCATCATCTTTGGGCGCATCAAAATACTTGACCAACAAACGTTTGCCAATGATTTTATTCACTTTGCCCAATCGCATTTCGGATATTCGATTTTTATTAACTACTTCTAGTTGAAGGCCAACACGGAAACGTGATTTTGAACTTTCATTGATTTTATTATAGAATGTGGTTGGTAGTGTCAACGCATTTGTTAGATTCTCTTCCAAATATTTACGCCAACTGTATTTATTTTCAATGGTTCGCGGTGGTATCAATGGTTTACCACGTTCTGCACACCATCCAACCGAATGCACTTCGGACGAGCATAAATTCACCCAGAAATCATGTGAACTATCCTCATCGAAACCTTCGTATCGTAAAAGTGCTTTGTAGCCGCATAATCGATGTACAGTTGCAACCCAAAATGAATGCGGTGACATGCCTTGCTTCAATTCGGGTGTATCACAGTCCGTATTCTCAACTTCAACTTTCATGCCAACATTCACCATTGACCAGACATCATAGCCGGGCGCATGTGTGAAACAGGTAACTGGTGCGGCAAAAAAATTTGGATTCGTTAATTGTGGTATCCAATCGTAGCTATTCAAAAATTCCGATGGTTTTCGTCGTACGGTTATAATTTTCTCATCTTGTGGACATAACGATGGTAAATTTGCACCTTTTGGAATTTGTGGTATTTCTTCTTCGAACATAATATCACGGTATACAACATTTCCTGAATCATCCACACTCATTCCATCGTACAACGGATGATTACCATTGCCATTTGTGTTTTTCTCATCATTTTCATTGCCATTTAATGTCAATTTAAATCGATAATTTGGTATTTTACATTGGCTACCTTTTAGATGTGCTTCAATATCAATTGGGCTATTTGATCCCGTTGACATATCACGTAATTCACTCATCGCTGTATTTAATGCATTTACTTGTGTTGCATCAATCGTATTTTGTTTATCGGTCGTTAATTGTGGTTTTTTGTTTTCGCTTTGTTTTAATATTTCCTTTGCTTGCATTTGCATCATAACAAAGTCACCGCGGGCACAATTCATGCTGCAAAAACGACGTTCCTTTGTATAAAATGAATGTTTCACGCCAATCGCACCGCAACGCTCACACACCGCTACAACAATAGAATGAAAGAGAAAGAGAAGAAAACACCACATTTCATTAACGCACACACAAATGAGATCCTTTCAATTTACAAAAGAAAGATGATAATATGTATATATTCAAACGCCAACCAACGACAATCATAATTCATTTCTTACAGATAAACAATTTTCAACTAGGTTCTTGCATTTATTTATTTGTTTTTTGCTCTTTTTTTTTTTGGTAATTGTTATGTATTTGTGTGTATGTGTGTGTATTTTCTGTAAATTGTGCATGTTTTGTGGTGTTGAGCATTTTATGATATGATTATGAATTTTCTATATCAAAAGGATTAATATCGATTAAAAGAAGTGAATGATTGAAACTTATGAATTTTTACACAGAATGATTAAATGGTTAAAATGTATTTCAAGTATGTGTGTATGTACAAGTATGCGCGCAAATGTATCGAAATCCCGAAATTGATTTCGATTTTTTTTTTTATTTCGTGTAATTTTGAGATGTGTTCCAAAAAGTATTTGCGTTATCGTTCTTTGAATCATATTTTCACGCGTCGATATTTGTCATTTAACACGTTTAACAAACAAATACAACAAATTTAGTATATAGCATATGCTCTTTCGATTTTCATTCATTCAACCAAATCGAACGCATTCATTTGCAAAATCAAATCAAATGAAAGAACAATAGAGCATACAAAACTTGATTCAGCTTAAACATTTACATAAGGATACATATGTATGGGATATATGGTTGTTCGGTGCTTTCATTTACAAAGTAAGAGAGAAAAAAAAAATTGGAAAAAATATTATTATTATTATTTAAAAAAACACACATACACCGAACCCACGTAGGAGCATCAATCCCATGTGCATGCACGTGTGCACTCAAAGAAGAAGAAAAAAAGTAAATCAAAGTCAACAAACCAGGCAAAACACATTGAATTCAAACCAACCAAACCAAATCAATCAAAAGCACACAAAATAACTGGAAAAAAGAAGAAGCATATATACTATAGAATATATTAAAAAGAAACAAAAAAAACGGAAAAGCTCATATATGCACAGAGTACGAAAGAGAGCGAGAGAAAATATGCTCAGGCAATAAAAAAGGAAATGAAAATTAAAAACAATCGTAAAAACAAAGTCATAAACCTAAAACAAAAGATTTGTCGAAACAAAAGAAATGAAGAATAAAAAAAAAACGAACAGAACAGAACAAAAAAAAATTAAAACAAAACAAACGTACCCATGCCGTCTTTTTGGATTGGAATTACAGAAGGATCTAAGCAAGGCTGATATGCAATTGGTGTTTTTAGCACTAAGCCAGGTCGTTTAACTGGTTTTATTTTGCGACTCGTTTGTGTTGAACGACTTTTTCGCCGGAATGCTGCGCCACCCGGTAAATCGTTGTGTGCAACATTTTCACCATGTGTTGTGCCAAAACCAACGCTATTGCTATTATTTGAATCGGTGCCACCATTGTATTCATCAACATCATCAACACCGTCTTCGCCATAATCATTGTCAACACTGTTTTCGTCTTCATTTGTCGTAAATTGATTTACAAATTGATTGGCAAATTGATTTGGATTGAGTGATAATCTGGTTTCCGACTCATCGTCATCATCATCTTCATACAATTCGGTTCCGGTACCAACATTCACCGATGTCGTTGCCAACAAATTTATCGGACATTTTATTGATTGATCCGATAACGTTCCGTAATGATCAAGAATCGTTTGATGCGTCTCATCATGATAATGTTGTTGATTTAAACCAGCCAATGTACGTGGTAAACCGCCAAAAAATTCCGGTGTAAATGTCATCGCATTTGATGCCGTTGCAGGCGCATATTCTCGATATCCAAGCGCATTCATATCCTGTGTTTTGTATTTTTTTTTTTTGTTCGTTGATTGTTTTATCGCGCATATTTTGTACCGATTATTGAATTCACCGATGAAGAAACCGGCAGAAAAGGAACATGAATATGGGTTAGCTTGTGTTGTATTATCGATGTTTCATTTTAATAAACAATATTTTTTTTTTCAATTTCATAACTACTACAATATACGGAGGTGGGGGGGGGGAGAGCTGTAGTAATAGAGCGTTCACATCATTTATTGATTTCGGTTCTTCGGAACACGTTTCGCAATTTCAGCTGTCGCGCAAATCGTTTTCGTTTTTATTTGTAGTGTGACCGAGATATAAGTCGGAAATGAATTTGGGAAAATTGCACTTTCAAATGTAAATGAATAAATGGAAATAAAAGTGTGCATGAACGAATGAAATGGTAAAAAAGGGTTAAGAAATCAATATTGACATAGATGATTTTAGATTTTTTTTTATTTTACAGCGCTGAAATTGAATGCAATTCACAATTTGATTCGATGTAAAATGAACCAGTGGCCCAGTTTTATTGACCATTTGGAAATCAGTTCAATCGAATCAAATGCGACAAAAGCATTTCAGTTTAGCAATTGAATTTATTAGTGTGAAACCAACCAAGATGAAAATAAACAAAAAACAAAAACAAAAATTTATACCACAATTAGATTAATGAAGAAAAGTAAGTGGCTTTTAGTTTGTTTGATGTATGTATAGTATTTACAGTTTATTATGATTTTCAACTTTTAGAAATTCAAAAATCGTAACTAAATTCAAAAGTGTGTGCGATTAAAAGCTGAGCTTCTATAAAGAGTTGTTGTTTAGTGAGAGATGCAGTTTTTAAAAAATGAAATGAGTTTTTTTTATTCATTTGACCAAATTCATTTGTGTAATGTGTAGAAAACGAATGAGAGAAAATAAAATAGACCTGAACCCATTGCGTTAGGAAATGATTTGATGTGCTTATTTATGCATGTAAATGCCGAAACATTTTTTTTTTAAATTGAATTAGCATGTTTGTTTTCGCTTTTAAAATTGCTTACCATTGTATTTGCTTGGAGGCCAATATCATCCATTACGGACATTCCCATAGACGGATAAATTGTTGTACTTTCGTCAATGATCATACTATGCTCCTGTGCTTGCGCATATTGATTCAACCAAACCATACCACAATCAGCTGGATTCACTGGATTCATTGTGTTTACCGTGTTATACTACCAATTCTCTCTCTCTCTCTGTTGTTCGTTCGCCTTCTTTCCTTCGCTGTCGTTCTCTATCCAATTGTCGCAACCGTTTTGCGAACGGTCATGAAGTCTTTCTCCACGATGTACTCGAGTGTTGTTTTTTTTCCCTATCTTATCAATGTGTATCGATTTTTCGTGTCATATTACAGCGAAGCGAATTCTCGCACAATGAAATGTCGCATAATTTTGAAGAATCTAAAAATAAAAATTCAAATGGCCACAATTGAGAAATGGTTTCTTTTTCGGTATATGCACAACGAATGGGTTTTGAATGGTCAGACAGAGTTTCGAAGAAATGAAGGGGAATGAAGACGAAAACAAAATTGTTTTCATTTTCGGACAGTGAAGTCAAGGATATTTGCATGTTCGAAACGGCAGGTAGTCGACGAAACATAATATGAATGGTCAAACTGAGTGATTTTTTAGGAGAAGTGTGTGTGTGTGTGTGTGTGTGGTTGTGATTTTTTCGTCCTTCGCTCTGATTTTTTTCTTTTTCTTTAGAATTTGAGTAGTTGAAAAAACATAATTGAATATATTCAAGTTTCTCCTCTTTTTTGTTGTTTTCTTTCCAATTCTGTGTGTTGAAGTGCACAAAATCGATTATGACTACATGTTTCGAATGAATGTCTGTTCCTTCTCACAAAGAACAAAAGACGAAAGCAAACAAATGGAAAGGAATTAACACAGTGAAACCGAAAGCCTATGATCAGACAGAGAATTTCTGTTGAGTACATTTTTTTTCTCTTCTCTTGTCTTTCACATCTTTTACGCGTATGTGTGTGTGTGTGAGTATCATTTTTTATTTAAAAAAAAATATGAAAAGATGCTATCGATACACAGGAGAATATACGCACACGGCAAATTACACGAGAATGAATAGTGTGTGCACAAATTATAAACATTCCTTTTCTTCGTTGGAAAAATACGATATATACATATCAAAATCGACCAGCACACACTTTGTACAACACATACGCCAGAGAGTTGAACACACCGAACCCCGTCGAAACGACAATGAACGAAAAAAAAATGAACGCATATGAAGAGCGAAATACACCACAACAACAAAAACAGCAGCAGCAGCGGTAACCAGCCTGTACACATACGTTCGATATGTATATACATATATGTGAACAATCAAACATCGCGCACACAAACCAACGCGATTCTAGCACCAAACAGACGAGACTCATTGCAAACCCATCGTCGCTATTTTTTTTTCTCTTCTTAATACCGAAAAAAACGTAATTTTTCAATCAACATTGCACACACATGGAACACTAAAATAATAATTATGACTCAAACGATGGAAGTTTCAACAGATGAACGATGTGGAAAAAAATCGAAAGAAAAAAAAATTGAAAATTGTCTCACCATTGAAAATAATGATGGAAAAAAGATGTGAACCAAATCTACATCCTTTCGAATGTCGAATACAATTTAGGTGAATAATAAGGATTTTTTCCGTCGGCACATCTACATCGATTTCTTTTTCATATCGTATTCAATCGCGTTTTTTATCAACTTTGTAATCAATTTTATCTTCGTCTCAAATGTACACATTTATTTTGTAACATTTACGCACACGCTAGTTAACTTAGGTTTAGATATAGTTTTTTTTTTTGCACTTTTATTCTTTAATTTAGACGTACTTGGTTTGTTCGACGACGTTCTACATGAAATAATATTCTGTTCTTTCATGAGCATTACATCAATACACAAAAAAAGAGAAGCTTTACGAAGGCTTTGACATCAAATGAAGTGTGGTGAATTTTTTCTCACCTAATCGTAACGCCATTTTTTAGAAATGTCATCACTGTCAATGAAACATTGTTGATATTCACGCACCGGCAAAGGGAAAAAAACAATCGAGTCATTAAAAACACAAAGAATTAATTAAAAATTAGTATTCTTTTGAAAAAAAGGCATTGAATGTAGTGAGAGAATTTGTACGAAAAATCGAAGATCTTGGTAATCGCAAGGATCCTTTCCTGATACAATACATTTTGGTGGAATTTCGTTATTTGGAAAACTATAGATTCGTTATTCTTTTTGATTCTCTCTCAATAAATGTTAAATTAAAAAAGAAGTCTCACACAGTTCCTATTTCTATCAATTTTCACATTAATTTGCAAAAAAATAATTCTCTTCTTCTATTTAAGTTTTAAGAACGAACCGAATTCAAATGTGACAATATCAGTTAAATGAATTGTAGTGATTTGTTGAAAATATAGATGGAGTTGTCGCATCTTTTCTTCGTACACGTAGAAAGTCGAATTTCAACCGAAAAGAATCGTTTGAATAAGTGGAACGTTTTTTTTTGTTACTTTCTTACGACTATTTTAGTTATAGTTTGTAGGCACAGGAGAACTTTGTAGGCGATTGAAACTGTGACAACAAGGGAAAAGATGAAACTCACGGATATGAATCTGGATTGCATTGAGAGCTGTTTGTAGCATTTATTATTCGATGATCTGTTGAGTGCAGCTGCTTCCAACAAACGATTAAATCCAACCAAGTCTATCTACCTAGAGTTGATCAGAAGAAAAGAATGAGAAAAATGGAAATTAATCAATGAGTAATGGAACCGAATGGAAAATGAATCGAAGGAATGGATCAGAATTGTTACTCAAATGACCTTCAAAGCGTGAACAAGAGTCTTCATAATCTTGAGAGTCTATCACTCTATGTATGCTACCAATTCAATTCTGGATTTGGTGATTTTATCCATTTTAAGAATCTAAAAAGCCTTACTTGTTATGTGAAGTTAGCACTATCATTTCCGATTCCGTTCGCTAGTGATAAACTTGAATCATTACATCTTGCAAACGAAAAACAATTCAGCGAATTTGAATATGCATTCATTGAAAAACGTCCAAAAATAAGAGAATTAAAACTGGATTTTTCATTTAATGAATATGGTATACGGAGGGATGTGAATATTCCAAAAATCTCTAATGCATTGCCATCAATATTTGATATCAATTGACAAACTAATTCTCCACTGGACCAAATCAGTGGGGCTTCGCTGACCGAAATGATTTGGTTCCACTTCTGATCAATGGGTGGTCTGCGTCAACAATCAAGAATAGCTATGAAACAACTTTTATACATTTAAAACGCTCAAAATAATACGGCATGACCGGAACTTTGAATATACAACTCAAAAATATAATTATTAAATGAATTGCTTGAACTATTGCTATTATTAATGTTAATTTTTTTTATAGAAAACATTATTCAACATTTATTGTATACTTAACGAATAAATCTTTAATCTAATTTTCTCTTGCCTCATCTCTGTTTTAAAAACGGTTAGACAACACAAAATGAGAAAACGCCTTTACTTCGTTATGAATAAAAATTTGAACGCAATGATTGTGAACGATGCTTAAGAGCTTTCAGTTTGCAACCGATAATTTCAGAAATAACTCACTGTAAATAACGACAATTCACCACACCTAAAAAAGTAGTTTAGTTCACCACCATATGTCGTTCAATATGTATTGACTGCTTTGAGGCATTTTCAAAGGCATTGACGGTTCAAATTCCAAATATCATACTCAAAAAATACGTAGCCATATTCAGTGTTTGTGAGTTTGTTCAAAAATTGTTGTATTCTGACTTTCATTTGCACGGGAGCATCGAGTTGTGTGTCTTTCTTTCATCATTTTTCTGAAGATATTTTTAATAAATTAA
>NW_022198093.1:412155-517136 GCF_009176525.2 Contarinia nasturtii
AACTTAAATGTTTCTTGTGTTATTTCTATTTCTGAAAAAGGAGCGGGTTGACCACAACTCAAAATGCGAAATGCCTTTACTTTTACTCTTTCTATCAAAAATGGCTTTATTGTTTTTTAAAATATTCGCCATGATGATCGTTACACATCTGCATTCGCTTGAACCAATTGTCATAGCATTTATGCCATTCCGCGTGAGACACCTCCAAAACGTGTGCTTTGAACGCATCAACTGCTTCTTCGGGCGTTGCAAATCGTTGTCAACGCATTTTCTTTTTCACGCTCGGGAACAAAAAGAAATCGTTGGATGCCAAGTCAGGATTTCTTTTCATCACACGGGCTTCGCTGAACACAGTGATTTGGTGCCACTTCTGATCAATGGATGATCTGTGTCAAAATAATGCGGCATTACCGGAATTATGGATATACAACCCTAAATATAATTATTAAATGAATTGTTTGAACTATTGTTATTATTAATGTCAGTTTTATTCTAGAAAATATTATTCAGTATTCAATTTTTATTATAATAAACGAATAAAAATGTAACTTAATTTTTTCTTGAAAATGCCAAGAAAGAAAAAGGTTTTACAACTACTCTATCGCATATATATGTTTTTTTAAATATAAAACGACAATCCACCACACATAAAGAAGCAGTTTAATTCACCACCACCATATGTCATTCAATGTTTATTGTGTAGTTTGCGGCATTGACAATTCGATTCCACGGTCGCATGTGTCAGAAGAAAGATGATGAAAACAATCAACTAATTTTATTCTCGTCAAACTCAAATTTTATTTGTTTCAAAAAAAAATGTTAAATTTAAGTTATTCATTGTTGATAAATTGCGCAATATCTGTGTGCGCATTTTTTTTAACAAAACGTTTGATACCGAGCCTACGCGATATGTTCATAGCGGCCAATTTATTTGGCAATGACTTGTGCAAGAGCGATAAACCGAAAATGTGTGTGCGATTACATCGTATATTTCCGTTGATCTTATAAGTACAATTAAATCAATCAGTGACATTTCCATTTTATCTTCTCTCATTCACTGCAGCCCGGAGGCGATGGGTGTTGTGACCGGTTGCGTATTTCTGATAGCTCTCTTCTTATTCATACCAGTGCCATTTGTGTTCAGCGAAAAGCAAATCAATGAATTTTCACATAATCAGGTATGACTCACAATGACTTTGTTACTCATTCCTCATCCGATATCATTTTCTACAAAATCCATTTAATTTTTTCAGTTGGTCGAACTGATATCGGCACTGTTGTCGATTTGTTGCATGATTCTATTAGGATTTGCGGACGATGTTTTAAATTTGCGATGGCGTCACAAATTATTACTTCCAACAATTGCATCGTTGCCATTGCTCATGGTGTACTATGTAAATTTCAATCGAACAACAATTATTTTACCGATTTTTGTGCGAAATATTCTCGGGTCATCGATTGACATCGGTATGATGATTTGATGCAAACAAATGTATCAGCCGACACCATTTTAGACTAAATATGAACTTTGGATTTGTTTTGATTGACAGGCATTCTATACTACTTCTATATGGGCATGTTGGCCGTATTTTGTACCAATGCAATTAACATTTTGGCTGGAATAAATGGTTTGGAAGCGGGACAATCGCTGATTATTGCCGCATCGATCATCGTATTCAATATCATTGAAATGACACAAGATTCAAACACGCGCATGGAGCATGCATTTTCATTACACATCATTGTGCCATATTTTGCAACGTCGGTCGCTCTTTGGATGTACAATAAGTGAGTAAAATCATTTTTTATGATGAAAAAAAAAAAACGATTTTCATATTTGTTTTACATTGTGATTGCGTGTACGGTTGCTAGTGGTAGATTTAGATAGATAAACATAGTAGAGAAATTCACCTCGATACTGTCAAAACGTTTAAAATGTCAAGCGCTTTATGTACAAGTCGCAGGAGAAGAGTATACAAGAATAGAATGGATTAATTCTTTAGAGAAAATTCAGTGGGCGATGGCATAAACATAACAATTTTTAAGAGTTTAGCATTTAATAAAAGTGAAAGTTTTTCTCATACTCAACAAAAATGTTTGAAATGAATTTCAAAGGGTCTATTCGATAGAAGAAAAGACACAAAAATCAAGAACAATATACTTACCATGTAAAGACTGAGAAAAAAAGAAGGAAAAAAAAAACATTTTTTTTTTGGGTGTGATACTGTGTGAGAAAATTAGTCAAAATGCATTTTCAATGTTGGAAATCGACACGACGACGGGATAAATTGCTGATTTTATGGACACTGTTCTCAATTCAATTGTTGTTAATCGGATTTGTGTTGTTTGGAAATAATTCGAATAATCTGTCTGATGACATTGACGATGACTCATCATTGCAAGCATATCGATCGAATAATTTGGCCAATCCAAAAATACAGCGCATAGTGAAATTTCTGAAAAGTGACATATCATTGCCAAATGCGGTGTCTACATCGGCATCAGCATCATCAATAGCCAATAATAACCATAAAATCGTGCTTCCACCGCTCCAAACATTTTGCGATGCATTTTTCGAATGTCACACTGGCAAACCGGCCAATTTTACATTGGATTCATTGTTTTGCTTTCGAAATAGTAGCGTCTTACCGATATCGGCCACCCTGCGCCAAATGAGCGACGCATTCGACGACGACGACGAAGATTGTGTGTGTAAATGTCAAGCAGATTTTCATGGTCGTGATTGCAGTCAACCCGAAGTTGTGTGGCGTGCATTTATGACATCGCACATTACCAAGAAATACGAAAAAAAAATTGCAAATTTTATCGAGCATGAAGAAAATGAACCGAAACCACGTCGAATTTTCTATCACATTGATTCGTCAGCGCTAAGTTTGACAACGATTGAAATTCAGGTCAAAGAATTACACGATTTAATCGATTTATTTATATTCTGCGATGAAATTCGAAATGCAAACAATGCTGAACATGGTGTTGCATCAAAAATGGATCGTTTTCGATATCATCAACAATCCAACGAACATGGAACGAATTTCTTTTTGAAAAAACTCAAATCAAAAATTCTAATTGTAGAAACAAAACATAAATGCACACCGAAAACAACATATAAAATGTTTCGCAATCAAATCGATTCATTACAAGGCGATGAAATCTATTTGTATAGTTCATATGATGAAATATTGAATCGGAATGCCATACAGTATGCCAAATGGAATAGCGATTGGTCACAATCGCAGCCACTTCGATTTCGTTTGAAATACACCGTATACGGTTTTTATTGGCAGCATCCGGTGCAAACGGTTCTCGGCAGTGCTGCATGTCAATTACACGTGCTAGACGAATATTATAAAAAAGACCCATTGGCCTTGTTCAATGCAACCACAACGGGCATGATAATCGGCGATTTAAATCATTACGGCGGATGGTACTGTCAATATTGCTACGATTCAACCGAGAATATTGCGCAAAAAGTGCAACGTGATCGTACGATGAATGCGTCTATGCCCATTTTTACAAACAATTTAATAACTAATAATGACGTTATTCAACAGCAACAACAACAACAACAACAAAGATCCCCCAATCAAATCGATGCACCACACATCGAATCACTCATATCAGCCGGAGTGTATGTGGATGGAAAACTTGATTTAATTCGTTTGCATCGATATGCGGACAAATATTATGCACCCGACACGGTCACAAAAGAGTCTTGGAAATATGAATCTCTGCTCACCAATACGTATGCACACTATGATGGTGATATCGACGAATAAATTAAAATTTATTATTATCGTATCGTCCCGATTTTGGGAACAAAACAAACAAAACGAATATCTATTTCAAAAATATAAATATTTAGATAAATATGTATTTCAATCGAATAATGAGTTAGTTTAGCTTTGATGTGTATCAATCAGTGACCGGTTCGCGCATATTTCTATGCCTGATAGCTATGCTAAGCATAGCGGAGACGCAAGCCGCAACGCACCCGTCGCCATTCGATTCGAGCTATATTGTATACGCACGGTCGTCTGCATAAACGAACATGTGCATTGTTCATATAGAGTGAACGGCGATGCGTCGGTTGCGTTTGCGGCTATGCTTGGCATATCTATGCTACCTAGCGTATTTAGGCAAACATAGAAATATGCGCGAACCGGTCACTGGTATCAATCAGTTGATAACATATAGATTTTGGTTGTTTATATTTTGAGTAATTTGTTCCGAATTTTATCTGTGATAACATTTAACTCTCCATTGTAAATGTATTGCAAATTTGCCAACAACAAATAACTTCCACGAACCGTTCTTTTGTTTGCTTTTTATTTTACTTAATAATCTGATCAATTAAAGCAGGGTTAGTTATAGTTCATTCTTGCGTTGTGCAAAACCAATGAACTCACAATCATTGCACTCCATTTCGTTTTTTTTTTGTGGCAAAATTGTGTATTTCATCATCAATTGATCGATTAGCATCACATTGAAATGAAAAAGAAGAAGAAAATTAGTGTGAAAGAAAGATTGTCTGTATGATGGTTCTAGCGAAAAATCTATATTTTTCAATAAAAATCATAATTATCTTAATTGTATTAATGTTATTTTGCTATATAAATGAACTATGAAGCAACCGATGGCCAATCACAATATTACGAAATAAAAGCAAATAAAAATACTCGAATCAATTTTCTCAACTCATTCTATTTGTGTTATATATTCCTTTGTTCAAATGAACATCGATGATTAATCGATGGTTGTTTAATATTGATGCTATTTTTGTGTTTTGCAGATATCCAGCGCGTGTGTTTGTTGGCGATACATTTTGTTATCTGTCTGGAATGACATTTGCCGTTGTCGGAATATTGGGTCATTTCAGCAAGACGTTGCTATTGTTTTTCATACCGCAAATCATAAATTTTTTATATTCGGTTCCTCAATTGTTCCATTTCGTGCCTTGTCCGCGTCATCGTATGCCAAAATACAATGCAACCACAAATCAACTTGAAGCAAGCAAAACACAATTTCGCTACAGTGATTTGAACATTCTTGGACGTCTGTGTGTGACAATCTTTCGTTGGTTACGCATCATCGACTGGCAGGAGGATGCGGATGGTGTTGTTACTACCAATAATTTCACATTGATTAATTTTCTATTGATTGTGCTTGGACCACAGCATGAACAACGATTAACGAATTATCTGCTTTTCGTACAAGTGTTTTGTACATTGGTAGCATTTGTGATACGATATCCATTGGCGAAATATTTTTATGAATATTAGCAATGGATCATTTTTTTATACCAAAGTTCGAACTTTCTTTAAAGCATTTATTATTTCCCAAAAATAAGTTTTTTTTTTCTCACCATTGCTCGGAATTTTCAAGGAGATATTAGTATTTATGATGCGAAATAAATTAAAAAAAAAAATCACAGAAAAACAAGAGATTTTTCGTAATTTTCTCACCAAATTGATTTTTATTTAGTCTAATTTTCTTGGTTCATAGGTAAAGATATTTATTTTCGATCAATAAATCCAAAACAATGATTTTCAATTTTCCAGGATTGACCGGATTACATTCAATTTTTACACCTAAACCGAATCAAATCAAAACATTCTCCGAACAAATTGCTGTGGTTCATTTATTTATTAAACATTTGTAAAAGTTGTGCCTTTTCCTTTTCCTTTCGTTTGACCACATCCAAGCTTCGCTGCCTCCAAGTGCTTTTGCGCAATTTTATCGGCCGACTTCCGACGTATCGACCTATAAAGAAAGCGGAAAGCAAAAAAAAAAACCTATGGTAAGAAGAAAAAAAACCAAATTGATTTCGTGCAAAATGTTATGTCTAATTCGAAAAGTTGATCGCGTGCAAGAGTCGCTTAGATTAATATTTTTGATATGACTTAATTTTATAAAAAAATGAGCTGAGACAATTTCATTACACTTGAACTCCTTCAATAACGGAATCAATTAGATTTATTTATAAATAAAAACGGGCGAGCTCGTTATGTCGCAATCGCAATTATTGAACTTTGGACGCAAAATTACACACTTTTCATGATATGTTCATTGCCGCGTTCCATTTTTTTTCGTCGTTTGCTTTCAATTGTTATACTATATCAGTATTTTGTTCGTGACTAGAGTAACGAATGAGAAGACGTAATTCATCGACATAACATGATGAGAATGAGACGTGGTTCTTATCGAAAGCACATTTCAATGTGATGATCAATGTTTTTCCAATTGTTTACTATGTACACAAAGGAAAAAACGGTTCGTCATTATAGATGAGGGCTGGCATCAATAACATTTCTGAATTCCAATTATATTATATTGTAAAAATGGTAGACATCGACTTTTTTTCCATCATTTGCATTAATTGAACGATAAGACTCATTCAAGAGTCTGATGCTACGACAATCAGAGGGCAATGCATTTTAATGAGAAATAAAGAAATCAATATTTATATTACAAAGTCATCAGAAATGCAATGTTGTGTTTAGTCACGTTGAATATGTGCGCACATTCCTCAATTTATACGCATCAAAAGCAAAAATCCTTTATTAATTTGTCTGGTTACTGTTTGCCGCTTTTGGATCGTTCGGTGCGTATGTTCAATACCGATTAATTACAACAGTTATTTTTAATTAGTTCACGTGAATGAATTAAGGCCGAGATAACGAATCGATAACGGAAGTACAAAACCGAAGCGTTTACAATCATTTTCAACAGTTACAATTTAGTCCTGGAAACGAGCTAGTCGGTACACAATTAGGTGTTGCGCATCAATTTATTACGGAGACAATTTGTTAAATCAATCGAGAGAATAATCGGAATTTTATTCCCCAATTTACAAACAAAACACGGAACACGTAAGTTGAATTCAGAACTAGTCGCACACATTTTCTATAGGTTTGCCATTTTTCAAGCATCATCAAATTGGTTTTCAACAAAAAATTGCCAATTTTTAGAGACAAAAAGTTATTGAACGCTAATTTCTACGAGTTTTAAACGACTATTCTGCGCTTTGAAAACTTCGGAAGATTTTCAGAAATTATTTTTTTCCTGAACGAAAATATTTTTTCGCGAACGAATTTTCTTTCGGCCTTTTTCCCCGGTATTTTAAATGTTAATGTTCGTAATTAATTCAGCTAAAAATTGTCAATTGATTTTATTGAAAAATATCGAAGAAAAAATTTCTTCAATATATTCAAAATATCGTTTTGAAATTGAATTTAATTTGAAAACAAAATAAAGTGCTTTTAAGAGGCAAGAAAAATCAGGCGTACATTGAACAAACAAAAACAAGAATCCACCTTGATTAAAATAAAAGACTCTCGTTAAACAACATTTAATTAACATTCTCAATTCAAATAAAACGTTTGTTCAATTTCAACTTCAACCGTGTTGATGTATGTCATGAAAATAAATTTATGTTGAAAAAATTTCATGAACATGTAATGAATAAAAAAAAAAATAACTGATTAATTCCGATTGACGTTGATGTTCACGTGAAAGTCACGTTTCGAAGCGGTTGTCGTGTGAATATATGAAAAAGTCTTATTTAAATTTTGTATGAGCTATCTGCCTTTTGAGTATGATGCATGAAATTCCCAAAGAATAAAAAAAAAATTAAAAATAATTGTTCAAATATTGAAAGATATTGGGAGAAAATGGACTAAAAAAAATGGCTAATGGACTTGAAACATTTTCTTTAAAAAATATGATTGTTGTTGTTTTTCATTTAAAAAATGTTGTAAAAACTAATAAACGAGTTAGAAATGTGTTTGTCTTGTCCATGTATTTTAACCTTGAGCCGAGTGGGTTTACGGCGTATACTTTATGGAATGTCGTGATAAACATTACTAGCAGCCCATGATGTTGAGAAAGTGTTAAATTCCAATAATTGTTTACTTGTTCAAAGTTTGTTGATTAACAGAATCTAAATATAGAATTAGACTTCAATATGTCACTTTGAAATTCATACAATCTTACTCCTTCGATGTTTTTTTGTGTTTTGATTCGGTTCAAGTGTAAAAAATTACTTCAAAAGAAACCGAATATACGTATCGTACGGCCAACAGTTTGCATACAATTCATACCGCAAACAAAAATTAAGATGAAATTCCATTTACACCACTCTGATAAGAGGATGCATTTTTATAGCGAAAACAATTTGTAAGCCAGACATCCCGTAACGATTCAACGGCGTCTTGATAATTTTTTTTATTCAATTTTCTGAACCCATCATACATTGGATGATAAGTCAATCAGAATTGTATGGAACATTGGATTTTATTCGTTTCAAAAGGATTTAAGTAGATTGCAATTTGAAAAAAAATTACAATCATTTTACTCTCAAGCGAATCTAACCCCTTTTTCAAGCAATGCTTGAGTTCGGTGATTTTCCAGAGATAATGAACCACAGCACATACGTTTATAATTGACAAGCGTGTCAATAGTCAATTGACGCAATTTAGAATTTAGAACAATGATCAAGGATTTGTTTTGGTAAAATTTTCAAGTAAACAAACAACATATGAATTGATTGCATTTATATAGCAAAACACAATCGAACAAACACTGTTAATGGTTAAATAGAACATAAAGATTCCCCCCCAATAATATTTCTCCCTCTCGTGTTCCCTCATCTCTTGTTTATATTATTTGTTTACTATCAATTTGTGTGGCAATAAAATTTCATGATTTTGACGTCAGCCACGCGAAACGAGTTCAAAAGTTGACGCTCTGTAGCATTAAAACCGATGTTCGAATGATTCAAATTTTGTGCAACACATTTATATCAATTGACTTTGAAAGAAAAAGATTCCACAAAAACGTGCTAATTTCGGATTAGAAAAATGAATTAAAAATACACTAAAATCCCACTGATATGCTGGCCATAGAGCTAGGGGGAGACACGGGCTCAAATATTGCTAATTTTTCCTAAGTTTCTTAGTAAATCGCATGCGATATGCATATAACGTGTACATTTGACAGGACCTAATAAGCCCTAATATTTCTTGGTTTTTTTAGTTTTCTAGTTTGTGTCTACCCCCTAGCCATAGAGTCAAAAGTCCAAAAACCTTTTCATGTGAAATCAATGACTGTTTCATGAAATCAGTTGAATCGAAACGCGTTTTAAAAAACCGTTGTCGCTGCTCTGCATTCTTAATTAGGTGATCATTGTAAAAATTAAGTAGAAAACTGGAATAATGATGGAGAATTATTATCAGTATCACTTGGGCGTTTCAATTAAAATCGGAGCCGAAAGTGACGGAGAAAATTGATTGCATACACGTACAAAACGAACTCTCTTAAGTCAAAAGATCACATTCATTAGCTTGAGAAATGGTTCACATTGTATAGTAAAATTATAATGAACATAAAAAAGACTTGTCACTTTTTAATTAACTAACCCGAATCGCAATTTTTATTAATCTGTCTCATTCACACAGATTATGAATCCGTTGGCTTTAATTGGATTTTTCCTGGTAATTTTTTGCGGCATAAAATACGCAAATGCCGTACCAGTTGCATCAGAATCAGCAATATCAGTGGAAAATACAACGTTCGCATTGAATAGTGATGAAAAGATATACAACACAACCGACGCAAGTAAATCCTTAGCGCCATTGGTTACACAAACGACGCAAAAACCAAAATCAAAAACACGTCGACGCATCAAGCGTAAGAAGGCAGATTGTCATCCAACAACAACCAAAAAACCGACAACACAAAAACCATCCATTTCATATTCACCCAATCTATTCATCACAATAAACTGGGGACCGGGCCGTTGACCCTGATCAATTTCGAATTATACTTAATAAAATTCCACGACATACTCATCGAAATTGTTCATGCATAATCTAATTGTTAAGGTCTCTGGTACAAATTTTTCATATTTATGTGTTCATCTAAGCATTTGGTGCTGTGTTAAAATAAATGTATAAAATAACAACGAACTGAATATAAAACAAAAAAGAAAAACTGTTTTTCTTACCATCCATTTCCTTCATGGCTCGAATGAAATCCGGCGGTTCTTTGAAACTAACGAAGCCAAAACCTTTTGATTTGCCGGTTCGTTTGTCTCGTATGACTTTTGCTTTTTGAAATGATGGATATTTGTTGAAAGTTCGTGTTAACAGTTCATCATTGACATCGTTTCCCAAATCTCCGCAAAAAATACGAAAATCATCACCATCCCAATCGGCCAAACTCGGATCTTCCCAAACAACTCCGCCTGCCATTCTAACCGCCTAAAAAGATGAACGTTTCATTAGGTCAGCAATAATATTCTTACCTTTCCACCATACCTTTTTATCTTTCTTCCGTTTTTCGTTGATTTGGAAGTTTTGCAAAGCTGACGATGCTTTGGCCGCTTGAATGGCTGCTTCGGCGATTGGATTTGGACCGTTTGTTTTCTCTGTTTTAAGTTTTTTCAATTTTTGTGTTACATCGAATTGAATTGTAGAAATATCGATCTGAAATGAGAGTAGATTTGATAGCATAGCTATTATCAAATTAAATTTCATCGGTTTTTACCTGAGGTGCAATTTTCGCTTCGGTTGGATTAATGGACAATCGATTCGTGTATAATTTTGGTGCACTGCTCAAGACAACCGGTGTCGGCTCGGAACAATATGACTTTTCTGGCGGTGCTGAATGATCATGTGGCATAAATGTGGACACGAATGTTGGTGCGATTGGTGGAGGCGGCACATTGTTCAATACAGGAGCATGTCTCGATGGCGGATGTTGTTGCAGCTTTTGTTGAACTTGACTGTATGTATTCGCACAAACAACGGGTCTTAACTGATGTGGAATGAACATATTGTTGGAACTGGAACTCGGTCCATTGCTTGATGATGCACTAGAAATCTCAGCTTCGAACCTATTCGAGAGAAATAGTAAACGTTTAGAAATGTTAATTGATATTTCACTAAATTCGAAAATTTCCAAAGGAAATTTATAGTTTTATTGTTGGCAATTTTTACCTAGATAACTCATCTTCCATGTATTTTCGTTTTTCGCCCATTTTTCATAGAATTTTTTTGTTTTTTTTCCCTCAAATTTTAATTTACACGGATGGTATAGAGCTAACAAGTTTTATTTACCAAAACGCGATAGTGACAGAAAAAAGAGTTTTTTTTTTTGACAGATACAATAGACATTATAGCATGTGGTGAGTATTTTTTTTATTCAACTCAAAGTGAGCAAAACTCATATCATTCATCGGTTATTATTCTGTTTATGTTCATTATCACTAAATAAAACAAAATAATCATAAACTAGACAATTTGTGATTTGTTCTTTTAATATCTTTTTAATGAGACCAAAGTGCATTTATGCCAAAATACCAGAGAATATATTCAAAATGATTATCTTAATTTCTTCAGTTATATTTGGCAGGCGGTCAACCGAGAGAAAATTAAAAAAAATGTTCAAATTATTTATTCGTAAGCCAGAAAAAAATTAAACGGCATTTTTCTAATTTCTTCTCAATAAAACTTTTAAAAGTCGCGGCAGACAATGTAGTTTGACCATTGTGGTGAATAGTTTGATTCAACTCAAAGTGAGCAATTCAGAAATGCGCTTAAAATAAATGTGTCTCTTCAAATGAATGCAAAAATTAATGGAGAAAAGCAAAAAAAAAATACACTCAATTTTTCTAACATAAAATTATAATTTTGCGATGCAAATATAAATTGTATATGGGAATAGTGTGAACGGTGCATAACAGCTTTCAACTCCAGCTGATGTTTTCTGTCAATTTCAAAGTGGAAAAAAAGTCAGTTTTATAATAACCTCACTATGTTTACATAAACAAATATGCTCATATTCACACTGTGATCAAAGAAAACACCGAAAAAGAAATAGCGGCAGCAACGCGACCACCAAAACTGCACCGTATGTCAGAGTTACTTATATAAGCAATCGAGTAAAATTAAATGAAATAGAAAATTTTTGAATGCAACACAGCCGAATATTAGAGCGAGAGAATAGATTCGAATAAGAATATTCATTTAATAATGATGTAATGGATGGGATTTTTTTTTAAAACGGCAAGCAAGTGAATGTGCAGAGAGAAAAAAAACTAGGTGTGAACTGCGTGCATTCGAAGCAAGTTGTCAAAGTGTGCAGCGCTGCTTTTTATTCTCGGTTAAATCGTGTACAGTTGTGACGTTGATGCGGTTTTTTTTTTTTAATGGAACAATACGAAGATAATTTGATCGGCTTGGACGATCAAAATGAATTCCAACGCATATTTCCATTTGTCCTAGTCGAACCGAATAAAGAAAATAATTTGGATGAGATTTTTCCCATGATTGTTAACCGACCAATACCGAATAACCAACAAAATATTAATAATAAACTAACGCCTGAAGATTTAAATAGATTGGATCGATTTGGAACGGCTTTGGCCAGGTAAATAAAATAAATAAATTCGAGCATTTTTTGTTTTATATATTCGTTTCTTTTTATTTTCAAAATTAATAAAAACCAACAACAAATTCATCTTTTCTATTTTACAGGAATGGAAATCTTCTGGCAGCCCAATGCTGTTTTGAGAAAATTCTTTCAATCGAACCGAACTATTTAAAGTCGTATCAAAACTTGGACAACGTCAAAAATCGATTGGTTGAACGATGGCATTTTGGTATGTTGAATGATGCGGATCGTAATAAAAAATATAAAGCAGCTATTACTAAGGCAATTCAGCAACGAAATCAAGTGAGTGTGCTTGATATTGGTACGGGAACCGGACTGTTTGCATTATACGCAAAAGAGGCGGGCGCCACACAGATAGCAGCTTGTGATAGTTCATCGGTTATGTGTCAAATGGCATCGGAAGCATTTCATCGCAATGGATGCGGTGATCAAATAAAATTGATAGCAAAACATTCGAACAAATTGAATGCCGAACTTGATTTAGGTGGAAAGGTTGATTTAGTTGTAACGGAAACAATGGATTGCGGTGTATTTGGTGAAGGTTTGCTCGATACGCTTATAAATGCCAAAGAATTTCTTCTCAAAGCAAATGGTCAAATAATACCAGCACGTGTCAAACTGTATATAGCCGGTTTTCAATCAACACAATTGGCAATGGAATCAAATGTTATAAATACAAATAGTTTTACCGATACCATTTTTCTTCAAAACTATACTCTTAGTTCAAATAATCAAGATGAACCATACGATTCATGTTACATCGAACAATTAACCGATTTTACGCTAATTACAAAAGTCGAAGAAGCATTGAGCGTGGATCTCAACAATTTGGATCAAATGTACTCATTGATGAATGGACAAATTACCAAAGATGTGCGCTTAGCATATAATATACCAGAGAGTATTTTGGATGGTTTTTGTGTTTGGTTTGAAATGTCACTCGATCCCGAGGAAACAATTATAATAAGCACAGATCCACGGAATCATAATGCATCGATTGGTGAGCAACAGTGCTGCTGGGAGACTGCCATATTTCGTTTAAAACATCGTTTTACAAATACACAAAAATTACAAAATCTCAATGTCACTGTTTCGGCAGCAAATGGAATATTGGCCCTCGAACACTATTATGATACATATGCTAAATCGTATACGGGATTAACCACAGAAATGGTGCGATTTTTAAATGACATCGATCTGATTGATGCATTAGAATTCGAAGCGTTCGCTGAAATAACCAGAAGATTTGGAACAATAAAACCAAAACCAAGATCACCGCTACCATGCGGCAAGCCTAGAAAACCAAAACCAGCAAGAGAACTTATATACATCGATAATGTGTTAGATTTTTCACCATTTCCCTCGGTTGGCATAGCATTGCTAAAAGAGAAACGCCTCAAAAAATTATATTGCTCAAGAGAAGCCTGCAATTTCGTGACATTCATATCCAAAACAAATTGTATATCAATGAATAACATAGTATTTATTGATGATCCGCATGATGCGTTATTCGTAAGCGATGTCTTCGATTTGATTATATTGCCATTGATTGACCACCTCGGTGCATTGATCTCGAGTAATGTAGCCAATTATGGTCTTTTAAAAGATAATAAATTAACAAAAAAAGGTTTCATGATGCCTGATCAAGTGGACGTTTATTGTAATGTCATTCAATCACGATGGCTACGCACATTTTGCCGTGTAACCCAACCAGAAATAGTGGATCGTCTTCAAATTGGATCGTTAATAAATAAATATGCAACAACATTACACTTAGATTTACCCGAATTTTTGCCCACATGCAAAACATTATACGAAGCATTTCACATAGGCAGTCTGCGATTAAACGATGAATTCTATTCGTCGACCCATGAACTGTTTGTGGGATTGGATAGGCCAGTGATTAATCCGGAACCATGTAGCAGCAGCAGCATCAGCAGCGGCGGCAGTTATGCTATTCACGGTATATTGTATTATTTCCACTTAATATTGTCGCGAACGTCAGCAGATGAAGCCATTTCAACGAAACGAAATAATTCATTCGCTCGATTAGGCTGTTTTATGTTCAACGAGAATGAGGTGCACAAAGAGAATGGTTATGTTAATTTAACATTTCGCCAAAATTCTGGTGTTATGAAAATCGATGTATAACAGAGTAGGGATATTTGTTTGATTCACATAAAGAAATGCTATTTAGATTATTGAAATGATGTTTTTCTCAAATGTATTTTCATAAAGTTTTTTTTTTTCGTTCTTCACAATTTTGTTAAACTTCAATTACAATATAGTCAATAAACAAAACAAAAAGGTACAATGTTTCAAAAATGATGATTCTAAATTTCTATCAAAATGTAAAGAATTTCGATATAATTTCTTATGCAATCAACCAACATTAAAAAAGAAAGAATAATACTAAATAATCGCTTGGTTTTTTTTTCGTCTCATTTTGATTTTAGGAATAAATAAATATCAATGTTATTTAAAGAGCCCGATTTGTTCGAAAAGAAGAATTTTTTCTTAGCTCAAACTCATTCGAGATATTCTATATAGTCAAAGATGAAATTTTTTTTTTTTAATGTCATAACACATGGTTCACATTGTGTGCATCGCATGCGTTGACGTGCTACCTTGCTAGCGGTTCACAAAATAATAAATACTTTTCGTTCCACAAAATTGTTTTGATAAATTACTCTAATAAATTGCTTTATGTTTCTTGGTCGCGAAATAATGAATGATTTATATTAAACGAACTGATAATCAACCAAAAAAAAAAAATCCGTTATCAAATGCACGGTATTTCTAACGTGACGTACTTTGTCTAAATCTCAAAGTTCAATTTTGTGGGGTGTGTCAAACTATGCATATTTATGTTTTTTTTTTTGTTTATGGATCCTTTTGATAAGAATCATCATTTAGAAAAAATCGTTCATTGATTGCCAGCATAAGACTTGCCATTACCAGAATGAACTGTGTTCTTAAGGTTTTCATCGAAGAAAACACGATTCTTGACAAGTCGGTCTTGAACACTTGGCAACTTAAAGGGTACACCATTTATGATTGGCTTTGGTGTTATAATCGGGGCCTGAATGAGTGATTCAGATTTTAATTGCGAATTTGGCGGTTTGAATTGATCAATCACCGGATAGTTCATGTTAATCAATGCCGATGCATTTGCATTCAAGTTCGTATCCATCATAGCGGGCATTGTATTCGAGACGAATGATTGTTGTTGTTGCCGTTGTTGTTGTTGTTGTTGTTGATGTGGTTGCCGCATAAGAGCTCCGCCACCAACACGACCAGTTCCGAACACTCTTGCTGCTTCCACTGTAATTAAATCAAAATCGAAATGAATAAAGAATTGTCAAATAATTGTAATAGGTTCAGTTGGGTCTTACATTTGACACTTTTGACTTCACCGTCTTTAGTGACTGATACGGTGATATTGCCGCGCTTTTCAATCGATAAATCGGATAATTTTTGTTGTAAATTGTCTGCATCTGATTTGGCTGGAATCGCACGCTGTTGGATGGATGCTTTACTGCTTAATTTTGCATTCGAATTTAAAGCGCCAATTTTTCCATCGATCTTTTTGCCAGTTGGTGAATTTGGAACGTTAATTTTGACTTCTTTGCCGTCATATTTCCTATCATCGGTGCGTCTCCACATGCCATCGCTTGACTTTTGTCGTTGCAATCGTGGTTCGTGATTTTGTCGTACCTCGTTTGTACGTTCACGATCATTTTTACGTAAAATTGGTTCATCACTTTTACCTTTTTGCAATGGATTTTTCCCCTTGCCTCCATTTCGTCCACGATTGAAACTACTATTGTTGGAATTATTACGGCGATTATTGTTGTTCGATGCGCCAGTTATATTGCTATTATTATTGTTGTTATTATTATTAGCACGCCAATTCTTATTATCATTTGAAGCGATGTTTGCTTGCGATTTACCATCACGTTCGGCATCCGCTAGAAAATTGTACGTCGGATCGGCCGGTGGACCTTGACCTTCTGGAAATTTTTTAAATGGACGTTGTAATCGACTTTCATCCATTGTTTTCTTCTCATCACTGTCGGCATCATCATTTTTCACGTCATATGTGAAGTCCAATTTATCGTACTTGTGCGCCTTTGGCCACTCATCATCGGATGGTGCGGTCATTTTAACCATTGCATTCGCCTGTAATGCAGCTAAACGATCTGCTTCAGCTTCCCGATGTTTTTTCTCGATCTCTTCATCTCTCTTACGAATTCGTTCGATGCGTTGCTCGAGATTTTCTTCGCAAACATTACCACCGGGCATCGTTACCTTCAAATTCGAATAATTCGGAAAATTTCAAAACTCTGTAAAGGCGAGTGCACAAATGACAAAATGTACGTTATAAGTAAACCTGAAATGAAAGAAAAATAACAAAAAACATTGCAATATCAAGTGACAAACAATTTATAATGGAAAGTGGGCCACAACTAATAGTTATAGCATGCATTAGGTCAATCGAATTTAATCACTGTCACTTTCACATAATTATACATTTTCAATACATGCGTTCTTTCACCGCTCCAATTTTTTTTCCCTCACTCATCTACATGACTATTAAAGTACTTGATGTGTGATGTCATTGTCACTTTTCATATAGACATTACAACATTCCACAAATTGCAATGTATTTTTCAACAAAATACAAAAATATACAAACCTCTTCAATGATATCGCTCAGCGAAACACAAATTCAGAATTAAACACGAATCAAAATGAGATACAATGAAAACGAAGTGTTATGTGCACCTAATCTCAATTATATATTTAGCAAAAAAAATGACAACGAGACTAAATTACTATTGGCACACGGAATTTGATTTTGTTAAATAGCATCAAACAATGATGCACAGAATCAATAGTTGTTATTTGGTGGAATTTTCGAGTTGAACGAAAAAAAAAAATTAAAATAATTTGACTATTTGTAAAGGTGAGAGATTGAGAGAATTAAAGTCGGAAACGAGATCGCCTGTGCTCTCGATGACAGACAATGTCTATTCTGCAGAGTAAAAATGATATGGAATGCGTTCGGTTGTCAAAATGAAATTGTACAGACACACACTAACACACTCACACCGAAAAACGACAACCGAAAGCAGCACACGAAAGAAAGAAAGAGAGCGATGGAGGTGTGCCGATGTTTAGCAAGAGTTTATACATTTTTGGTTTTATTTTACTAATTGATGCATGGAATTCGTTAGTATATTTCATTGGAAAAAGCTAATTTGTCTGCATCCATTATCGATAGAGAAAAATATGTGTCCAATTTGAACACCCTGTTCCAGAGCAGAGAAATCAGCAAACTGAGCGCATACTGAATGTTCGTCAGTAGGTGAAAATCATCAAAACAAAAAATGGTAACACCAAAAAGAAAGAAGTCAGAACGCACGCACTTACACACCATTGCCTAGGCTTATCTATTGACAGAAAAATTAGTCATACAAATGTGATAGAGAACATCTGATATGCTGGCATCAACAACAAAAACACGTAAAAAATGTTTAGAATATAGAACGATGTTATCAAGTTTCGTTGTATTGTCGTTATTCGCAAATCATATACACAATAAAATGAATTAAACAGCATGTTCAACTAGAAAAAACGGTAGAAAACGCCAAAAAATCAACTGGCGCTACATTTTCTACCAAACTAGAGCTACGAGTCGTGGCCCACGACATTACAAGGCAATTGATCATTCATTAGGACAAAGTGTTTTTTAAGTCGTCGAAGCTCAAATCTTATGCAATTATCTCAATTTAAAAAAAATCAATCCAAAGGATCGGTGCAGGTTGTGTTGTGATACTTGTCTATTTTATTCTTCGATGTGTACACTCGACAAGCGGCTCGGACAATGAAGACGAAAATTGTGATAATTGTGTGCATTGGTATTTTATCGGTTTTTATATTTTTGACCCGATCCACCGGCTATGTCGATGATTTTGACAAGGAAGAAATTGAAAAACGGTCACAGAGCTTCAAATTCAAAGCGCAACATACACGCATGAATAACCAACCAAATCATCTATTTTGGTTTGTACAAGTAGGTGTAAAATTGAACTGATGTCAAAGGAATAAAAATGTTCAAATTATTGATGATTTTATTTTCAGATCTCTGATATTCACATAAGCATTTTTCGTGATGCGGAACGTATCCACGATTTTCGAAAATTTGCCACCGAAACATTGGATACGATTAAACCGCCGGTAGTTTTGGCTTCTGGCGATTTAACAGATGCAAGAGGAAAGGATTTTTTCATTTCTCAACAATTCGAAGATGAATGGAAGATCTACAATGAAATTCTTACGAAAGCCAATATACGAAATAAAACCATTTGGTTGGATCTTCGTGGAAATCATGGTAATGAACTTAATTTTTTTTATCTAAACCTAAATTTATCAAAAATGCGTTTAAATGTTTCAGATAATTTTAACGTTCCACCGAGCCAGTCGAACAACTCGCATTTCAAACGATATTCGATACAAGGAGCAAAACATCGACGTTCCTATTCGCAATTGGTCAAAGGTTCCGACGGTGATTTGTATTCATTTATCGCTGTTGATGCTTGTTTGGAACCGGGACCGAAGCGGCCATACAATTTTGTTGGAATGTTAACACAAAACGATACCGATCATCTTCAACATTTGGTTGATGAGTCACGTCGCCAGGGCGTTAATTACACCATTTGGTTTGGGCACTACCCAACCACATGTGTGATCACCAAAAACAAAGAGCATCGTTCTTTACGGCGTCTTATCAGTGATTATGACACAAGTTTGGCGTATATGTGCGGTCATTTACATTCATTGGCCGGGATGGTTCCACGAATGTATGCATTACAAGCGAATAGCTTTCTCGAACTTGAGGTGGCCGACTGGAAGGTGTGTCGCAAATTTCGTGTTGCCGCAATCGACCATGGATTGCTGTCATTCGTTGACGTTCAACATGGCGCGTGGCCCATCGTTTTAATCACGAATCCAAAGCATGCCCTATTTCATATTCCACATCGACATGAAGCCAAAATTCAATTGGGTTCGTTCAAAACTTATAAAATTTTCTCAAGACTATAAAAAATAAAATAAAAATTTCAATTTACAGAATCAACGCATATTCGAATATTGGCATTTTCACCGGCCGGAATAAAAAGTTGTGGCGTGCAAATAGATGGCGAATTTAAAGCAACATGCGAACAGATAAACGATAAATTTTTTGTTGCACCTTGGGATCCAAAACGCTATCAGAATGGTTTGCATCATATCACTGTTATCGTTACAGATAACATGGACCGTGAAAACAAAGTGACGCAACCATTTAAATTGGATGAAACACAATTACTTGACTTCGACATACTGGCACTATTCGTTTTGAGAACAGATGCTACAACGATTTTCAAAAGTCTCTTTTGGTTTTCGCTAATACTGTGCGTTGCGCCGTTGATTTTCTTACGACTTTGGCACGAACTGATTAAAAGTAAACGTTTACAAAAATTGAGCACTCGTTCATATGTTAAGATTTATTTTATTCTTTGCAGTCGGTTTATTGAGTCGAAAACGTGCTAGTTGTCGCACATCTATGTCGATTGTTCAGCAATTTTGGATTTTGGCAAGTGTAGACCGCATCGTTTGGCCAGTGATATTCTACTGTTTCTATCTCGCATTTGGACCATGGGTTATTTGCGAAATTGTCGATGGTCGTTATGGTGCAGTTTTTGTGTGGGGCATTTATTTGGACGGTTCATTTTTACCAGGATCTCTAACTTTCTTATATGGATTCGCACAGTTGTTGTTATGTCAATTTCCATTGAATTGGATATACACCAAATGCTTGACAAAAAGATATTATCAATTGATCGGTATGCCGACGAAAAATCATCGTGGATGGTGGTGTTCTCCGAAAAAAATCTCACAAACTGCATTTTATTTCATAATCACAATTGAGATATTACTTTCAATATTCTTCGGTATTCTGTACGGTGCAGTTGCTTTCTTCCTTGGTGTATTCAGAACATGGTCTGTGGTAATGAACATTTATCTATTTTATCTCGCCAACAACATTCCAGACCACGCATTGAGGTAAGGGCACTTGATTTTTTTCTTTTCAAAATGGAAGTTAAAGTCAATTCCCATTTATAGATCTGCGGTGTATGTTTGGAGTGGACAAGAAAAATTACTGAATCAAAGCCAGCCAGAACCAAATGAAACGTAAGACACTACTAAACATTTATTCAAATATACATAGTACATTGTGGTTTTCCATAGCCACTGACGAAATCAAGCCACTTCGTTTTTTATGGAACAACTCGGTTTAATATTAGTTAAAATATGTGTAATGTGTATGAGAGGCAACTTTTTGTTCAAGCTGATCTCTTTCGAAGGTTTATGCGGTTTTGGTTTTGTGAGTCCGTTTACTAAAAAATACCTATAAATCTGTTTTTATTTTGCAGCGACGAGAATCATTCCAATTGAGTTTGGAACTCCGACTTCTTCACCCAGCTTTACTATTATAATCATTATTCACAACTTGGCCATAATCTCTGTGACTCCGTCTCGTTTTAAAGATGTGATGTTCAAAAAAAGAAAAGAAAAACGGGTCCATATCCAAATCTATTTACACATTCAATGCATCACATTCATTAGATGTTTAGATAAATAGTAGCATGTGTAATTTATAGAATAGGGTGAGTCAATTTATATAACGTGCCGATATCAAAATTCCTGGAGGAAACTTTCTGCATACTTACTTTTCCTAAAGGATGCCTCCTGTTCGAGGAGGTAGATTTGAAAAAACCCTTTGGTAAAAATGAATGGGTGAGGATTAAAGTGAGCTCAAATCCTGATGAAAAAGGGCATCATGATTTTTTTTACATAGATTTGTTGTTGTAATTACATTTTTAGATTTAAATGAGATTTTCACATACAAAAAAAAATCATAGCCATGGATTTTGATATCGACACGTTATAAAAATTGACTGATCGCAGTGTAGAATCAATAAAAATGAGTCTCGACATATTTTTAGAAATGTATGTTTATTGCAGAGATTGTTCCTCAGAGGAGGAGGAGAGGACTGAGAGGCTAAAAAGCTATTTTCATTACGAATAATGTTTTTTTCATCCTCCTCACCGATCCTCTTCCTCAGAGGAACAGTCTCTGGTTTATTGTGACAACCAACTGTGTATGTAACAATCGTCATCGTTGTTGTAATTTAACAATTTAAAAATGATGCTTAAATCTAAAGACATGCTATTTTTTTTTTTAAATCCAGACACACATTTAATTCTAAGAAATATAAATAATTTTGATGAAATTTACAACTAATTTCCTTTGAAATAATAAAATACATGTCTACCGGGTAAAGTCGAAATTTCCGACCATGCTCATGATCCCAACCAAGGAAATATAATATAATAAATGCATATTTATTCGTAAATTTATTGACTACTGCTCCGATAGTGAAAAATGATAAAACACCGGAACAAAACTTATTTGCCCGATCCAATGTACACGTAATTTATTTTCAATGTGAATTGTGAATAAAATGCAATCCAAATTGATGGTTTTACTGCGTACAGTTTTATTTCCAGCAAATTATTAATAGTATACTGATTGAACCTTGAATTCAAGGTAATACGATGTAAAATGTTAATTATTTATAGCTATGTATATTTTGTTTTTATCTGAAATGGTAGCATTGGTAATGAATGTTCCATAATATTGCTTTTAAATATAGTCCTTTATTTAGCGATAACAATTCTAGTACTTCGTTCTTGCCGTAGACATGTCAACTGCAAAACCAAATCGTAGTTGTTCATTGTAAACAATTTTACGACTGTCAGATGTATCAATACTTTTCGTTGGACAATAATTTTCGAACATCTAAATCAAAATGGAACAAAGATACTTCAACAATCCGTATGAAGAGTTTAAAGGGCAGCCAGTTGAGGTGGATGAAACTTATGTGCGAAATTTGATAAAAACATACGTACAACAAATTGTGGAAAATACACAAGGCGGAGACTCACGCGGTGATTTGTATGTTGGCGATGCAGGTGCTATATTACACTATTGTTTTAACTTTTTATTCTTAATTTAAATCCAATTTACTATTTATAGGCATTGCATTTATGTTTTTACGTTTATGTCAAACCAATGAATTGGTTCAGGAAACGTCAGCACGAGAAAATGCTCAACTTTATATAAATCGAGCCAAACGCAATGCCAAACAATATTCACGTTCAAGAGATGAACGTTGTGCCTTTTTATGCGGTAATGCTGGAATATATGCCGTTTCTGCGGCCATATCCGAGCTCACTCAAAAGCCAGACACATTACAACAAGACTTGAAAGACTTTGAACAAGGATTCGAAGCGTGCAAACCGGTTAATTACAGTAAGCATGGCGGTGATGAATTGCTAGTGGGTCGTGCTGGTTTTTTGAGTGGTGTATACTGGTTGAATCAAACACTAAAGCCAAAACCATTTTCAAGCGAAGCAATCGTTGAATTGTGCGAATCAGTTGTGAAAAGCGGACGACAATACTCGAAAGAACGGCGAAGTACATTTCCATTGATGTATCAATATCATGGAACTGAATATCTGGGTGCTGCACATGGTCTTAGTGGAATTTTGCATATGTTATTGGAGTCACCGTGGTTTAGTATTGATTCATCTGGTGCGATTCCAATACCGAAAGACTATGAGGCCGACATCAAGGACACCATCGATGCATTTTTGGGTAAGTTTTATTAACACCAGTTATGTTGACGGTAATTTGGTTTTTTTTACTATTCCTGATTTTATACAAAATTACCAGCACTGCAAGATAGCGAAGGAAATTTCCCTTGTGATATGGAAGATGCATATCACGGCAACGCCAACAGTTTACTGCACTGGTGTCATGGAGCACCGGGTGCAATTTATCTGCTGATCAAAGCGTATCTCATATTCAAAGAAGAAAAGTATTTGGTGGCAAGTGAACGTGCCGCCGATTTGATATGGCAAAGAGGCTTATTGTTCAAAGGACCGGGAATATGTCATGGGGTGGCTGGGAATGGATATGCTTCATTAATAATGTACCGACTTACAAACAATCCAAAATATTTGTATCGAGCCACCAAATTTGCAAAATTTCTATCACAACACGAGTTTGTAAGACATGCCAGACGCCCGGATTGCCCATGGAGTCTATACGAGGGATTGGCTGGAACAGTTTGCTATCTAATTGATCTACTTCATCCGGCAACGGCAGCTTTTCCTTTTATGAATGTTTTCTAGATTTATTCATTTTTTTAAAATTTCTATTGCATATTGACCATTACATGTCTTTTCATCAAAAATTAATAAAAAAAATCGCTTTCTAAAAAATGTGTCAGCGTTTATTGATCAATAAATGTTTTTTTATCCTTTCCAGCATTGCAAGAGCACGATGGAAACTTCCCGATAGCACTGGCTAGCGATAGAAAACGAAATACTGAAAAGCGACTAGTTCATTGGTGTCACGGTGCGCCTGGTGCTGTATACTTTCTTCTGCGAGCATATCAAATCTTCAACAATGAAAAATACTTGGATGGCTGTAAGAGAGCCGCCGATTTAATTTGGGAAAAAGGACTACTCCGAAAAGGACCATCACTGTGTCATGGAATTAGTGGCAATGGATATACTTTTCTGATGCTGTACAAGGTCACTCAAAACCCCATGTATTTGTATCGAGCGATAAAGTTTGCAAACTTTCTAACCAAGTCTCGTTTCATTCGTGAGGCAAATACACCAGATCGGCCATTTAGTTTGTACGAAGGCATAGCTGGTGCTGTCTGTTTTCTCATAGATCTTTTACATATCGAACAGGCCACCTTTCCATTTTTCCGAATTTAAAAATCAATTTGAAAATAAACACAATTTAATCACAATTAAAAATACGCTTGACTTTCCTTTAAATAATGCAGAATTTTAATGTTCCGTTTGATTCTTATCGTTTTGTTTGTTTTTTTTTTTTTGTTTTTTACAAAAGTTGGAAAATATTGACTTCAAGAAAGTAGTATAAGATGTGTGTGAGAGAAAAAAAATACATTGCATTCAGATGTTTCGCAATGTGAGACTTAACAATCCAAGAAATTAGCTGCCATCAACAGCTCCAAGGCAATTTCCGGTGCTATTGGAAACTCAGGTATTTCGGTAGAACTATTTGTGTATCGAACTTTGTATGTGAAATACATGCACACCTTTTGCAGTACATGAGACGGAATCTCACGGAAGTTCACTTCGTTTGCTTCATTTTCAGCAAATTGGCCCGGTCCCGACAGCATAGCTTTGATTGTGCCCGATGTCAATGCATGTTCCCGTTTCACTATATTTTTTGTTTGGAAGAGACAAAAAAAAAATCACAAAAGTTACTATTATTATTACACTGAATGAAAAATTGTTTCATCGCATGAAAAATGAAAAATTGTTTCAACAAATCGAATTTATCGTTGCATTCGAAATCACACAGTTAATTGACAAGGTAACACAATCGACGCAAATGATTATTGGAATTCGAGAGATGTAAAAAAAAAACTCTGTTTGGTGCACGCTGCCGTGGTGTGATATCTTAAACAAATACAAATGGCAATTGCGTTTTGTTTTATATGTATATTTACAAAGCCCAACACATTGTGTACTGTCTTCGTCTGTCATTGCATTATATACGGAGAACGAGAGTCGCGGTCCAAGGTACATACCAATAAATTCGTGTCCATCGGATGAAATAAGTTTCACGTACATAGCATCAGGACCTTCACAGCCACCGAATACTTTTTGCGATGTTTGTTCCTCCATTGGTTGAGACATCTTTGTTAATACAATTAATTTTCACCGATTTGGCCTTCGTTTTTAAGTTGAATATAATGCTGTGTGTAATGATGACCTTTGACAGTACTTTGCCGATGACAAATGCAAAACTACTAAACTTTTTCGTTTGATTTCTCAATCGACTCTCTTCAAATGCGACTATTGTGTATATGTCAAGCGTCAAACAATTCGACTCTCGATAGGGGTTTTGAGCGCACCACACTGCAATTATGTTCCATAAGAGACTGTATAAAATGCAAAACTATAGCACAGCTAGCGCCACTACGGACAACTATGGAGTTCTAGTCAGTTGTTTGTAACTGAGCAAAAGTCTTTTCACTAGTTGGCGGCAACTTAGTATAGATTACATTGAATTCCGTCGTGGCGCTAGCTGTGTGACACTTTGAGCATAATTTCGGTACGGAGCGCACCAAATTCAAATTAAATGCGATTGTACAACACAGATACCACGAATTTTATTTTTATAAAATACCATTTCAATGGAATATTCGAGATAAAAAGTACTGATTTGTTTTGTCTTTTCTGAAAGTATTAATAATTTATTGGCATTCAAAGTGGATGAAAATTGGAGAATTTCAATTTTAATATAATCTTTTGGAAAGAAAAATGTAAATAAAACACTCGAGTTCAATTCAAAAAAAAAAATTTCACACTTCTTTCTTCGAACAATCCACTAAAAAAAAAAAGTTACATAATTTCCTGGATCATTGCACAATTTGATATTAGTGACTTCCAATGTCGATAGGCAACTGTATTTCAGCGACTATTTTTCTTTGTTGTCTTGTTTGTTATCTTCTTTCTTTATATTTTCTGTTCTTTGGTCAAAATTCGTTCGCCAATGATTTCCATGCATAGTCAATCTAATAAGTATAACGAAACAATCTCTATAAAAGTTTATATTGCTTAAGCTTACACATTATTCAAAATCGAGCACTGGACAACACAAAATTGGCAACAAAATCCAAGACATTGAAGAACAGATAAAGGAAATATTTTCACCTATTGTAATGCTTTTTTCTCTGATTCTGTGTTCACAACATGTTCCACTAAGATGCTTAATATTTGGTACCAAAAATTTATTCATTTTCAATTCCAACATTTACAACTGATTACATCATATACATCCCAAAAATACAATTGATACATTCAATACATTCATTACCTCATCCTTCTCATTAATAGACTTATCTAGCATATGATATCTTCATTTAGTGAAAATTAAAAGAAAGTTTGAAAGAAACAAATACAGTTTAATATTTCTAAACTTGAATACCAATTAGAATTATTAAGATAGAAGATTGACATCATTTAAAAAAAAATTGGGTACGTTTAAAAAACATTAGAAAACATGAGAAATAAGTTGATATGATTGAAATTAATTCGTTCAAAACTGTTTAAGTGTTATAAAAAGGTATAATGATTTTTGTTTTTCCTCTTAAAAAACTTCTTCTGTATATATACTAAGTGTTGTGCAATTCGATTCTCGATAGGGATAAAGATGCACAAAATTCAAATTAAATGCGATTGTACAAGTTGTATAACATGAATGCTACGAATATTTCTTCCATAAAATGTCATTTTAACGTAGTATTTATGATAAAATGAATTGAATTGATTTATTTGATAAAAATATTCTAAAAATTATTCGTCAATCGTATTTTGTGGTCGTGTGAATGCTAAAAACATACAGTGGCGCTGTGAACAGTGTTCGTCGCTTCAATCATACAATATCTCTCAATACGGTAGTTGTCAAACAATGCTTCATTCTTTTCGTGTAAATTTTGTGCAAATGAAAATTCTCTTGAATATGAAGCATAGAAGTTTGTTCACCATTTAGTTAAAATCAGTAATTCGGCGTTTGGAATTTGTCCAGTGGCACAACGACATCATTTAATACTGCTTGATTTCAATTGTAAGTGTTTGTTGTATTTGTTTTACAATAAAATAGCATCATTTTATCAGAGTGTCAAAAAAATTCATTCCGTTCTCTTTATATACAGTCGACATTGAGTACATGTAAATGCTAACCTCAAAAAAGTTTTTTTTGCTTTGTGTTTTTTTTTGTTTGCTCAGTTCTTTTTTCATGTCATAATTTTTCGCTCTTAAATTTGTTGAACTATTTAAATAACAACAATTTTTTTTCATATCCATTTCAGGTCAGTTGAAAGAGACAATATATTGTTCAATCGATTTGTTACATACGCGCGATAAGTAAAATCAAGTCAAAAGGACAGCTGATCAAAGTTTTTTTGTTACTTTGTACCAATTAAAAAAAAAAACAACAACAATAAAAAAACAACATTTGAAGTGAAATGTTGCGTCCGTCGGCTTTTCAAAACAATGGTAGTGCGGAGACGGCGTCATCATCCAAATCGATTCTCAGACCATCATCGTTTCAATTGGCACCGAGCACTTTATCAACGGCCAATAATTCCAATAACAAAAGTGAATGCAGCAATGAACCGAGCACTACTTCACACTCCGATTCGCCATTTGAATTGAAAGAGGAGAAACAAAGTACAAGCACATCGAATGAATCAACAAAAGAAGACGATTCAAAAATTTCAAGCACAACCAATAACGATGGTGATAACAATGGTGAAAACAGTGATGAAACAAAAGTGATACCAAATCCATTCAACAATAGTAAAGTAAAGGGTACCGAACACGATGAGGACGACGATGAAACCGATTCAGCATCAAAACCAAGCGATGACGATAAATCGAAGCAACAACCAACACAAGAGAAAAAACCGGATTTACTAGATGGTAGCAATTTATTTGCGGCGAATACGAAAAGTTTATTTGCGTCTGCCGCATCAAAATCACCATTTTTAGCCGCAAACAATGGTAGCGAAAGTAGTTTTGTATTTGGCCAAAATATTCATGAGCGTATTGTTGGTGTGCCCGACACCAGTGTATCGAGTGCATCATCAAGTGCGGACGATAATCACAGTGATTCGTCCAGTGGTTCAAAATTATTTGCTGTGAGCAGTGCATCAACAAGCGAAGCAACATCGGCTGGCGGTGGAAGTGGCGGTACCGGTGGTGGTGGCGGTTCAACAAATGGTGCCGAACCAAAAGAAAGTAGCACCGTTGAAGATTTAACAAAAGTGGCACGAGAATATGAGGAGAGTCGTGCACAAAAACGTAAATTGGATGCGGTTGAAACATTTACGGGCGAAGAGGATGAAGTGAATGTGGTTGACATGAGCTCTAGACTATTTGCATTTGTTGCATCGAATTATGAACAACGTGGACCAGGTAGTTTACGTTTGAATGATGTAAAAACAGATGATGCCAGATCACGTGTTGTGTTTCGTACGTTGGGCAATTTTCGTGTATTGCTCAATACAAAGGTGTGGGGCGGAATGATTGTTGAGAAACCGAGTCAAAAAAGTCTGCGATTTACGGCCATCGATTCAAATGATGGTGCGGTGAAGATATATCTAGTGATGGCACGACCCGATGATATAAACACATTATATTCGGCGCTCAAGAAACGAATTGAAATCGAACGAAAACGCGAAAAAACCGAAGAATCAACATCAGCATCATCATCATCTGCGAATGACGAGGCAAACACGTCAAAAGATAGCCATCACGAAACCGACGAACAACCAGATGCGAAAAAAGATCGAAAATCTTAATTCCATTCAACTATATATTTCTACGCTGCACCGCATTTTAATTCAAATGATAAAAAAAAAAACACTTGAAAATCATACTATGTTATTATACACGTTGACCACTGATGTCAACGCAAGATACAATGTATCGATGAATAGTAATAATAATTCGTCAACAACAACAAAAACAAAAGAGCATTGCAAACAAAAGAAGTCCGAAAAATATTCGACCATCAAATGGGTCAATTTGCTAGAGCGATTTTTTCGAACTTCTTTATCTAAATTCTACCCAGTGATGAATAAAATCCATTTTAAAATGATACTATTTAAATTCTGAATAAATTTCAGTGTGTTGTAAGTTGTTGATGAAAGCATCGCTTTTTCAAACTTACCGCCATTCTCAATTTGAACAATCGCACCATTTATGAAGACACAAATAAAACAAAATAAAAAAAAAGTCAATTCATAAATAAAGAAAATTCAATATTCCAAGCTATTTATCATGATGACATGTGATTAGCTTTTTTCTTTTCTCTCAGCAAACCATAATAATAGTAATTATAATTGAATCCCATTCTTTAAAATATTTGTACAATTTTTACAATAAACAATTTTCATCAAATTTAAACAATAAATTTAAACCGAAGAAGTTGTTCTCATGAAAAATTGCTTGTGGCCACCTATTGTGTCAGATTACCTTGTAAGCAATTGCTAAAAGAAAAGTAAAACAAATTTGTGGCATTGATTAAAGCAATAAAGTACAGTGTACAATATTATATGCAAAAAAATCCATAAGAGAAACCACACGAACATTACAATAAAACTATTCAATTTTTTTTTAGCATGAAAATGGTGTTTCGATTATATTATTTGTTTACATGTTCATTCATTGTGTCGTAGAAAAATATATATCCGCCCATTGGAAGAATGTTCTAGTCTTGTTCAAAGTAAATGTCAAACAATTCAGGTTTGCATAATTGGTCTCCTTCTAAGCGTTTTGCCTTTTCCTTCCAGTTGATCAATGTCGGAATGACGCTCAAATGAGTATTACGATCCAAGCGAAACGGGTTCTTAATATCCTTCCACCTGAATACAATGTACAAAAAAAGTTGAAAAACAGCTCTGATACGTCACAATCGGCATATATACTTACGTTGTGCGATCTCCGACATCAACAACAACGAACAGACTATTTGGCTCTGCATTTTCAATGCAATGCTTATTGACGTATGGCTCGGCTGCAATAATTTCACCCCATCAGATTAGATATAATTTGAAAGACAAAAGAGTTAGCTTACCATCAACACAATCGGGACACCAAGAACGACCGCTCTCGTCTTTTTTTCCCGTAAATAGTATGTTTACATTGTCAGCCGATGCAGCTAATTTTTCAATTGATGCAATAAATTCATCATATCCAGAAATTTTCTCAACTTTAGCCATTTCGAAACTAAAAAAAAAATGTCGACAATATTAATCACGTATTCCTTATCAGCAATGCTGCTTGTAAATTCACTTTGGCTATTGTTTTCAAACGAAAAAAAAAAATGATGTGACGACAATAAATGTCAAAGACTGTGTTTGTCTTCATCAACGACAACTGGTGTTATTTTTATTAACTAGGTCGCTGTGAGAGTGATTGTGAATGAATGAGTTTGAGCTCTCCTGTTTAATTTAAATTGCTCTATGGCTGGAACAAAATAGAAAATAATTGAGAACAATGCTCAAGAGTGCAATTAAAATTCTAATAACATTCTTGAGATGAAATAAAATGACACAACATTTACTATGTATTTTTATTTTTATTTGTTTCTTTCTATACATTTAATGCATTTCATGATAGCGATAGGATAAAGTTTTAGCTACACTCATTTGTTTAGCATCATCCTGTGCTGGCTCGTCAACATTCATGTCCCTCCTCAATTTGTTTGTATTTAATTTCAATATTAGTTTATGCACTAGATTTACTTAAATTCATTACCATTTGAATAATGTTGATTTCTTTTATCATCGTCATCGTCATGTTCTTCTTCTTCATTTTTCCCCTCTTCATTCCTGTACATTTCACAATATAAATGTACCATTAAATAGATGAATGTTTGGCTATAATTTTTTTTGTGTCATGTGTGTGTGTTTTGTTTTCCTTTTAATTTCATTATTTTTTATAATTTTTTTTGCATGTTAAATAATAATTCCTCAAATTTTAACTCTCTTCATTAAATTTCATAATAATTTATGTTGGTTTTTTTATTGTTGCTTTTGTTTCTTTGAAGAACACCAATGAAATAGTAATTTAATTTTATTTATTTATTTATTTTTGTTGCGAAATTTCACGAATGGTGTTTAGTACTTGTTTTGTATGATGTTTGCTTGTTTTTTTTTTGTTATTTATTGTTTTGTCATATAAATATTGTGAAAGTCTACAATCTAAATGAATTCATTAATATCAGATGATGCGAATATTTTTGATGTTGTTTGTATTTTTTTTTTCGTTATGTTGAAATTGCGACGATGTTCAAAGAGAATTTCCGTTTAGCATTTGAAGTTTTGCATAGTATTTCCTCATTTCTTTTGTTACATTTATTTTTAATTCTTCATAACTGTGTAGTTCTATCTCTATGCCATTTTTGTGTGTTTCATTCAATAATTCATTCATTCTTTTTGTATTTGATCGCAAGTGGATTGTTTCATGTTATCAATTATTATAAAAGTTTAATTAAATTCACGTATAATGTAGTATTGTTTCATTGCATTTTAAATATGAAATGTTCACAAAAAAAAGGAATTTTCATAATAAAATAGCTACGATTAAAAAAATATGTATACCATATGAATAATGATGAACGACTGTTGCACAATTTGATTCTAAAAAAAAAAAAACAATTTTCTTATTATTCAATTGCCTTTCAAACAATAGATGTTTGCACAGTTGGCCATAGATGGCCACAAGATTCTAGACGCAATAATTTCATTCCATTTTCTTCTTCTTTATAATAATAGTAGTAATAATAATAATATTTATATCCACAGAATTTATATATTCAGAACAGAATCAGGGCAGAATGATGAAGTCAATAGAAAACGATTTGAATTCCTACTTCGTCCTGTTAGTTTTCTTCATATTATTTTGCTTACAATTTTTCTCTCTTTCATTCGCTTTTTTTCTTTTTCTCTTTTTTTTCACTCGATATTGTTGTCTGCTGATTCGGTCACTTGCTTCCCTTGCACACTTGCACCGTGTCTCTTCATGTGTCACTCACAAATATTTTATCTATATTTCTCAATCGCACGTCTCTTAGATAAATACTTTTGCTAAAGCATCAGCACCGGCACTGGCAATGTACGGACGTGATGGATGAAATGCAACATCGAAAATGCTTTCATCGAATTTCTTTCGATGGGCGGTTATCTCTTGTACACATGTTTTATTATCAAAATTCCATAGTCGTATTGAACAATCATGTGATCCCGATAATAAATAGAGTCCATGGGCATCAATAGCCAAACTAGTAACTGGTTCTAAGTGAGCAACCATTGAATGTAACATCGAACCATTTGTATTGTCCCAAAAACGAATGTGATGATCTTCATGTGCTGTTATTGTAACGGGAAGTGTTGGATGACATACCACTTTATTTATGAATTTTCCACCATTCCCGTTTGCCTCTTGTGTGGTATCCAATTTGACTACGGACTTACCACTTTCGGTGTCATAAATAATGCATGCACCCGTATCATATGCAACAACTATTCGATCCGGTTCGTCACGCACAAAATCTATTGATGTTGGTGTGCCACTGTCAATATCGCCGGTGATTGTGTTTAGTAATGTTTTAGGTGACCAGATTTTAACGGTGCCATCGGCAGAACATGATGCCAAATGTCCTTTTTCTGGATTCACCGACAATCCCCAAACGGCATCGGTGTGACTGGTGAGCGTTGAATGCAATACCGATTCGTCATAGCTATCGTATGGATCAATATTTGCACCGGGTATATTCCAACAAATGATTGTACCATCCAAACCGCCTGAAAAACATTGTTCACCATTCGTTGACATTGCCAAACATAAAACGGGCGATGTATGCGCACGGAACGTATACAATGGTTCAACATCTAAGCCAGTTGTTTTCTTGGTGGGTGCCGTTTTATGTAAATTCCACAATTTTAATGTATGATCTTCCGAGGCAGTCACTAAAACTGAATCTTGTGGATGAAACACTAGTGCACGTACACCATCAAAATGTGATCGTAACGTGTATTTGGCATTCCATGTTTTTCTATAATTTGCATCTTTTGCATTGCCAACATCGTATGCTGCTTCAGCATCATTGTTCACGGTCAATTGGGCAAGCTCACCCAAACCAAGCGATGCATCGATATCATCGTCCTTAACACCTTCCAATGATCGTCTCACAACAATCGAAAATGCTTTGCCCGGTGCATTTGAACTAGTGTCATCCGCTTCGCTGAGTGAATTTAATTCGTTCACAACTTCTTCGGCTTCTGCATCAACATCTATGTATACAAAATAGAAAAAAAAACACATTAAGATTTCGAATTAGGTCAATATTTGCGGTGTGCACCGGTGTGACATCAAGTGACACATATTTCAATTACCGTCATGCATTGTTATTCCTTTGGCTTTACGTTTAGTGGTTTTGACATCGCTTTCATCGCCTACAACCATATCCAAATCGTCCGAAATCCCATCATCATCTGACATTTCAACGTCGGCATTGCCCAAAAATTCAAAATTTGCCATGACGGCCGCTTCTGAATCGAGTATCATTGCTTCTGCCATTGAGGCCTGCTGTGGTTTTTTCGCTGGCGTTCGTCGACCTTGCGAGTCACTAGCACGCTTAGTACCTTCGTTTGCAATTACATTTGGATTTATGTTTTCCTCTTGCTCGGAACCATTTGTCAGCCCCAACAATGAACGAACACGAGTCGAACGCACATCAATGATGGTATCAGTGTATCCAATCTCTTGTAAATATGAACGTAATAGCTGCCGGCCTTGTCGCCATGTTACATTTGACACTGAACTGAATGGTGCTTCGGAATCGGGTGCAACTTCATTTGTGATGTTCGGCTCATCACCGGTCGGTGCGCTAACTTCATTAATTGACGGTGGATCGCAACCATATTTCATACGATGAGATTTTGCACGCTCCTGTACCAATGCATATTCTAACATTTTAATGCGACGAATTAAATCGGATTTAAGTGATTCTTGTCCCTTGCGTTCGCCCAATAATACGGCTATTTTTGCTTGTAATTCCGCCCGGTCCACATCCCATTGCGATCGTTCAATTTCGAATCGTGAAAATTCGTGCTGAATGAAATGCAACACACCCGGAATGGTGTAAATTTGCTCATGGGAATTGGCGTTATTTGAACCATCGTTTTGCTTATTCAATCCAATCGAATTGCCACCGGTTCCACCTAATTGTGATGATGAATTCGTAACGCCGCCCAATTGTGCTGAGCTATCATCCATATTTACTACAATTTTACACTATATTGTCGTCGTCTCCGAACCGTGCAGCCAGCCGATAGGTAATATTTCAATTTCACTCACGCACAAATCGCGTCGTCTCTCTCTCTCTCTCTCTCTCTTTCTTTCGCTATCTCGCTCTTGAGTTGTGTTGAATTTTGTTTTTGTTTTAATTAAAAAAGAAATAAATTCCGATAAAATATTGTTGGACAGCTCACATTAATACAAAATATAATTGCTTCGACTGTGTATTCGAATGATTTTTGAAATAGGCATTTAACTCAAAATAATGCATTCGTTGTGATTTATATGTTGTGCTTTTTTGTTGTTGCTTGTTTGCTGGCTCGGGGTCCACCACAGATGCAATTTTGACAACTACGCTCAATTCGTACTACACAACACAATTGACTTGGTAAACAAGTATTTATCGTGATTATTTCATGTAATCAAATGTCCAATCGATAAAAAATGTACTAATTTGCTGATGTTTGTCGATGTCAAACGAAAATATTAAAAACAACACACGATGAGAACCACACCTAAACTGAAACAATACTTTCTCTTCACTGCTTTCAACCAAAATGGTGAAGAAAAAAATAACACACAAGATACGATGGTTTCAGTGCCAATGAAAGTCAGCGTATAGCAATCCAATCAGTCAGATTCATGAACGAACAAAAAAAAATGGTATATCGCACTGGACGTCTCTTTGTCCGCATTTAGCAATTTACAGCAATTTTTTCGCAATCCACCATAAGTGAAATGCGCTCGTGAGTTGTTTTTCTTTATGACAACACAATTTTTTACGTTTCAATCGAGTTTTTTCTGTGATTACGATTACAAATAATACACTCAATGACCAATTCTTGTCTTTGTTATTTTTCTCTCTTTCAGAATGACTGAATCCTTTGCGGAGCAGACATTTTTTTGACTAACTCACACACAAAAAAAAATCAAGATGGCCACTTTTTTCGTGTATAGAGTTTGATTCGTGACCTGTTAAAGACACTCGCGGAATTCGGAATCAATATATTCAATGCCTTGAACTGTCAAAGTCTTTAAGTTTTAAATGTCACTATACTGTGTGTAATACATACACAGTTTATGTGTGTAACGCATTGAACTCCATTCTCTTTCATACACATAGCGAATCAAAATGTTTTCGCTGGCGTGCAAACAATTTACAAATATAAATCAATTGCAAAAAATTATTGCATCAAATTCAATTGTTGCAATTCGAAATTGTTCGGTCGTTGACAATTCATCAAAGGAAAATATTGAACAAAAAGGTAATTGTGCTATTTATTTCAAAATCAAATGATTGAGGTTAGGTTCCTTTTTTCACTGTTTTCACAAATCTAATCATTATAACATTTTTTTTAAATATTTATTCTCATTTTTTTTTCGCAACAGAATTTCGTGTGTTGGACTTAAATCCAAAGAAAGATGCCGAACTTATACGTAAACGACGGGTAGTTAGCTACAATGTTCCTGATCATCGGTGAGTATTCCATTCGGATCAAATGTTCAATAAGTGATTGTTGCTGAATATTTTTATGCTATGATTTCAGTTTTAAAAAGATGAGTGTACGACAAAAATGGGGAAATGTATGGCCCGGACCGAAAACATTTCATCCATCTGTTGTACCGCTTCCATTGCGACAAGGATTTGTATACAATACGAAAAAAAATTCGCCACCGCAAAAATTTGGCAACGCTGAACTCATGAAAATACCGAATTTTTTGCATTTAACACCGCCGGTTATCAAGCAACAATGCGAAGCGATCAAAAAATACTGCACACCATGGCCGGCCGGATTGGAAACCGATGAAAAATGTGACAAACACTTTCCAATCGAATTCATTTCGACCGACTATTGCCATGGTTTGCCAACAATTCGGAATCCGTTGTCACGTATCATCTCACTTCGGGTAAGTTTCGATTTATATTGTCGTCAATTTCTTGTTCGTTCTACAAATTACTTCGAATCTTTCATTCTAGTTTAAATTGTCGGCGTTACCGTTTGACGAACATGCTCGGGATAAGTTTCTTCGGTTAGTTCTCAAGCTGTTTAACTTTTTTCGCTTCTTTTTAACGATACAATGATGTTTTCCTTTCACATTAGGTTAGTTGAAAATAGATACAATCCAGAAACAGATCTTGTTACCATAACCGTTGATCGTTGCCCGGTGCGAAAGCAGAATTTCGAATATGCACAGTATCTGTTGACCGCTTTGTTCCATGAATCGTTCATTGTTGAACCATGGGAATCATTGAAAATTGAGGTCGATATGGAGTATTATGATTGGCAAAAGAACAAATCCAAAGAATCAATCGAAGCAATATTGAGATGGGGCAAAACAAAAGACGAACCAATCAAATCAACCGATGCTTATGCAAAGAGCGTAGAAAAGATTTTCAATGAAGGCGAAAATCAACAAAACCTACAACAATACAAAGAAGAGGTGCTAAAGCTTTTAGAACTTAAAAATTAGAAATAAATATTTTCAAAAAAAAATGTCGCTTGTTTCATGAATAAACATTTGAATAACGAATTGAGACATTTGTGATTTTGACATTTGAGTAAAACATAACCTCAAATCAGAACAGTTGTTTGTTTTGTATCAAACGTCAACAATTGAAAACGCTTGAAAAGGGGGCTTTCTCTATAAAACCACAGATAATGTCGAATTTGGAGCTGAAACAAAGTGTGGATTGCAAACAAGGATCACTTAGAGCGGTTCGATATAATGGTAAGGTTTTGTGCCTGAAAAATGAAAATAATTTCGAGACACGATGTTCAAACGTTTGCATTTGTATTTCGTTAGTTGATGGTTCGTACGCAATCACATCTGGATCGGATAAAAAGGTTAAATTATGGAATCCACAAACAGGACTGTTGTTGAAAACATACGGTGGTCACGCCGACCAAGTTACCGAAGCAATCGGATCTTGTGATAGTTGTCACATATTGAGCGGTTCATTGGACAGATCGATTATATACTGGGATGTAACGACAGCACAACCATTACGTCGTTTGCGCTGTCACGCTGGTGGGGTTTCTTGCATTGCATTTAGTGAAGACTCAAATGGTAACCTATTTTTTTTTTTTTGTCAAAACGACATTCAACCATTTCTTTTGCATTTATTTTTCTACAGTCGCAGTTTCTGGTGCCAAAGATAATTTGGTGATGTGTTGGGACATTCGTACACGAAAACTCGAACCAATTCAAACGATGAACGAAGCAAAAGACTGCATTACTAGAATAATTGTAAATGAATTTGAGATTGTGGTTTCATCGCTAGACGGATGCGTCAGACGGTATGATTTGCGAAAAGGTGAAATGACTTGTGATGATGTCGGTGAATCAATCGTCTATATGGCACAAACAAAAGACACAAAATGCACCCTGGTTGCATGCAACGACAATGTATTAAGACTGTTAGACAATGATAATGCTGATATACTATCTACATATCATGGACATCGAACCGATGACTTTCAAGTTGAATGCGGCATTCTAAGCAATGATTCACAAATTGTATGCGGTTCAGCGAACGGAGAAGCATTCATTTGGGATCTGGTAGATGAAAAAGTGATATCGAGACTATCAATAGGTATGAACTGATGCACATATGGAAAGAGAATGAATAAAAGACTAAAATTGACGATTTATTTGTAGGTAGCGGCGTAGTGCATTCACTGAGCACACATCCAACCACCGATGACATTTTATTTGCAAACAAAAGAAATTTTCAATTATGGACACCGAATAGTTAGATTCATTTATTTCGAATTTTCTAAAGAGTTACAATTCACACATTGACGGTCGAGATTTGAGAATGCATCTTAAAATTTACGAGTCGGATTAATAACGTAGATTTCGCCTTTATATAGACTTTTGAGAGTCTTATGCACGTTCCAATCGTTAACCACATGAAGAATTTGTTTAATACTGGATTGATTCGGATTCATTCCTAGTTCCCTGCAAAGTTTCGCATTGAAAGTGTTTCTGTAAATAAAGTCAAACACATTTATCATTACCTATTTTAATAAATATGATGTTTTTTTTTGTTTTCTTCTGTTCACTATTGAATTTGGTTAATTTTAGCGGAAAAAGACGATTCCATTAAATATAAACATTGTGAATAATTCAAAGGTACTCACTCGTTTGGTTGCTCCCAAAAATGTATCTCGTCATAAGAATCGGCCACCTTGAATGAAGGACAAATAATAATTTATCTACTCCCAATCATTACTGCACATCAATTAATGAAACTTTCTTTACCTTTAGTGAAGCACTGATAATTTTACGTGCATTTATGAAATTGCTTTCAAACGACATTGTGCGACTGTTTTCAGAAAAAGAACAAAGAAGAATATCACTTTTATTAGCACGGTTTTTTTCTAATTCTGAAGAAGGTAAGCAGTAAATATGCCTTGCCAAAAATTGTACGATGACAAAAACTATCTTGGCCAAATCTAGAGCCAAATGCCGCTTATACAACTAGTATTTAATTCGATGCGTTCTATTTTTGATGTAATTGTGCTCAACTCATGTCGATTTGATCAAAAGAACATTCAATCCATTCTTTCTCATTAAACTAAATGTCAAAGTTCATTTTCTGTAATATTACTTACCTTTGATCGTGTTTCCACTTAAAATGTTCTTACTTTCAGATGAAATAGATATTTTTTTCTCGTAATTTTCCCTTCAATTGTACTGATTTTCCTCTCGGCTCACTTGATACTTGCCTGAAGTATTAATTTGCTACTATTATTCTTTGATGTCAAAACTTCGTCAGTTGCGCTTTGATTTCACTGAACTGAAGTCATCAAATTCTTGTAGTCTTAAGTATACAATTCTGTTACTTGATTACAAAATTCGATTTGTTTGTTTCTTCTCTTGGTTTATCTAATGAAAGTAAACAGATGTGACGAGCGCAGCGATTGATTTTAAGCGATCAGATATAGTTCTTTATTATTTTTAGTCGATTTCCTTTTTGCGAATCAGATTATGATACGGTTTTAATGACAAAGTGAGCGAATACACAAAAAACTTAAAATGACATTGAGCAAATGTCGATTTTTGTTGCAGTAAATCAAACGGTACGTTGTGAGTATGAACGTGAGTATCGCATCGATTAACGTAAACAAAACAGATGTTTGTGATTTATATCTTAACATTATCTATGCGATCTCTAGTTTGTAAATATGACATTAGTTTGGAAATATGGTGTCTTTTATGTGTTTCAAGCCTTAACATTGACAATAAATAAAATAATAATAATAAAATATTAAAAACAACCAAATAACATTCACATCATAACAATCTATAAAAGAGTTCTAGGGCATGTTTATTGTAATGGTGAATTTCAAAAATAAAATAATTTAAATCAAATCTCATTATTCTTATTATTTTTGTATTCAGTGCAGTTCACTCAGTTTTTATGTTCTTTATTGTTGTTGTGATACGCCAAACCCAACAATTTTACAATCAAAATATCGAGTCTAGAGTAATTGGCATGCTGATTCTGTGTTTCGAGGTTTCGGTTGAAAAAAATCATGGGTGAAGGAGTTATGATCCCCAAACCCCTGGGGGGTGGGAGGATTTGGAGGGCAGGGGTCATAAAAAATTTTTCTAGTCATTCTGAACAACTTTGTAGTACATTATTTTTTGATCCGACCAAATTTTGACATGGTGAAGTACTCCCCTGCCCTTACTACCCCGATTGGGCATTCCCTATTTTCACAAACTTATTTTTTCGGCACTTTACATCGATCTGTATATTATTAGTATACGGTGTATCAATCTGTCTAAAATTTACACGTCCAATGATTAAATACACTTGCTGCCAAAAGGCCAATTACATTTTCTAAAAGCTAATACATTTGAATCGTTGCGGCGAAAGAGTAGCTCTTATTTTGTGTGAAAAAAACTTCATGTTGCAGTATTATTTGGAGAAAAATAAGAGCTACTGTTTCGCCGCAACGATTCATTTGATGTTAAAAAAGTAGCGAACATTGTAATTAAAATTAATAGTTTGGTTGAATCTATATAAATAATTAAATAAATTATATACGGCATACATCTGCACCGAATAATACGTATTTTATACTGACATTGTACACACAGAGAATCGAAGAAATACCGCACAAAAGAGCAGTGTTTCGAGTAGATTAAAAATCTTGAGATTTTTTAGATAGATTTCTAGATAGATCAAATCTAAATCTGATCTTAGATCAATAGAAAAAAGGTATAATAAATCTAATCTATCGGGATCTGGATACAAAAATCTGTATCTAACGAGAGATATCTAAGATTTACAAGCTTAACACTCAAAAGCATTCTTTTCTGATTCGGGCCGAATATGACGTTAGTTTTAAGATGAAATCAATTTTTCACAGACTTTTTCATACAAAAATTCACAAAAAAAATATTTTTGTATAGGAGTCATGCCTTGTGGTAGCGTAATGACATGAAACTTTACACAGGTTGTTTTTTCCACAAGAAAATTACATTCTGAGAGTTTAAAGAAATTTCAATGCATATTAGGGATACCTCCCATACAAAATTTTCGGTTAGCCATATATTGAGCTATATTTTTGATTGAAATTTCTTTAAACTTTGTGAGATTATTTATATTGATAAGAAAATAATATTCACAAGTTTTCACGGCGATTTGAGTTGCTGCAACCAAACATAGACCATAATTTCAGTGTATTCCCAAATTTTTGGTTCCATGGGACGTTACACGCTATATTAATATAGTCTAATAAAGTCAAATAAATCAACTTAAAATGACTTCGATCTCAGTCGGTTTAATGTGAAAACGTCCCAAAAAAAGCCAGTCAGTAATTTTCCACAAGGGCTGTTTACCTGTTTACCCAAGTCCCATTTGGACTTAAATTTAAAAGTATATTTCAGATCAGATATGAGATTAATCTAGATTTATCTCGATCTGAGATAAATATAAAAGCTTAGATACACAGAGATCAAAAATCTAAGATTTTGATCTCAAATCTGATCTAGATAAAAAAAATGATCTAAAAAAAACACTGCAAAAGAGAATGAAAAAATATGCCATACAAGAAATGCGAAATATACGCCAAATATGTGCAGTTATAAGCCCCTAGATATTATCAGGTAAAATTTTATTATTATTTCTGCCATTTTCGAGATGTTCATTTCCTCAGCCTTTAGGTCCGTGGATGGATTTGGTTCAAATGTGTGATGTAGAGGTTTGAAGGGTAGTACTTCTCAAAAATAATATCAGTTTGTGACACCTTTCATTCAAAAAGTCCGGTCGTTTTCGATCAGCCGTGTACTTGTGACTTACAAATTAGCTTAATTGTTTCAGTGGAAAATCTGCTTCAACATCCAATGTTAAAAATACTGCCTTTTCTTCGAACAAACGTGCAAATTCTGCTGACGATGGAATTATATCTAAAATGTTCTTCAATTTAGATGGTGGAGGCAACTTAACCATCATATTTCTACGTTTAACCGGCTTGGTAACAGCTACTGATGTAGTGTCGCGGCAGCCACCTTTCTTTTTCAGTTCATATTCGATTTCTGCTTGTTTGTTTCTTAGTTTTATCCTAAATGTATTCAACGATCTGAGTATGATTCCGTCATTGCCAAGTAGTTCTATTGCTTCTTTCATTTGCTCCTTAAGACTAGCATCGGAAATTGTTTCTTCCTGACCGCTCCCATCACTATCACTATGTCCACTACTATTTACCATTCTTTTCTCTTCCGATTTCCCAACCACCATGAGTCCCTGTATATTAATATTGGCGAGAAAAAAGTCGCACAATAATGCGCCATCTGATGACATGGTTATCAATGTATGTAACTACAAAGACGGAATTATTGGATGGTGTGCCAGACATTAGGTTTGAGCTATGGATATAGCGGCTGCTATTTCATAGCCGCTATTCATAGGCGCTATTTATCTCGTCTTGATGCATATTGTGCGTTATTTTCTACATCTCTCTCGTACTCACATTCAAATGTACAAAAGGATAGTAGGCTATGATATTCCTACTCGGTGTTACACACAGCTCACGAATTAAATAGCGCCTATGAATAGCACCTATAAAATAGCAGCCGCTATCAGCCGGTGTATATTTGTATGAGATTGGAGACTTTTTTTTGCGAATCTCGCTAATGAGCGCCATCTGATTTTAGTGTGAATTAGATGCAAAAACTGAATTTAATTCTGTAGCATTGAAATGAAAAAGAGAAAAAACAACAACAATAGCACGGCCACACAGAGCTGTACATCTATGCGTGCTGATGCATACATACACATATACGCTTTCTTCATTCTTTCATTCCATTGCTATACGTATCTCACTGGTCAACAGATCTATGTAGCCATGTTACTGTTGTTGTTTTTTTTCTCTTTTTCGATTCAATTCATTGTAACTAAATTGAGTTCAACTATGGAATACAAGATGGCACAGATGAGGGGAATTCGCATTTTGTCTCTTCATAGGCTTAGCCGGTTGGCCGCTATATGCATAGCTCGAGAGCCCAATGTCTGATGGTGTCTTGACAAAATTTTCATATCGGTTGTTTTCAGCCACAATTCGCACACGTCACCAGATGGCGTTCGTATTTGACATCTCTCAGTCATCATGACAATTGGTTGCAATTTCCACAAATTAGTATTTTCCAATGCACAATCTGTTTATAATTTTGATGTTCAAATGCAACTTAAATTTGATATTATTTATCAAAAATATGTTTAGCACGAGTTGTTTGTTCAGTGTATGTTTGTGTGTATGTGTAATATGTCACACGAGACATTGACATTTCAAAAACCTTATAACAGAGAAATTCACATAAATGTTTGTCTGTGAGAGAATATTTTTCTTTTGCAAAACTCTGCGTCTTTTGCCTATAATTCATAAATAAAATAATTTTACTTTTTGGGGACTAAACGAATAGGATTTTAATAGCTGCTTTATTTTCGGCACAACAACATAAACAGAGACGAAGGGCCTCACTCATCATCTCCTTTCAAGATTATTCACTAAGCATGCATATCATTATCTGTCTTACTCTAACCAATTATGATCATACAGTGTGTACAAACTGTAAATTCATCACCTCTAATAATTCACCGGCCATCGCCTTTCGTTAAAATTCTACAGCTGATGATGACGCATTGAGCGTCGAAACAATTGTTCTGTAAAAATAAAATAAATCCAAATTAAAGTACACCAATTCGGTCTTTTTTCTTCTTATTTTGAATAAATATTGATGAAAAAAGACCGAATTGGTGTACTTTAATTTGAATAATTTTTTACGGTCGAAACATTAAATAAAGAAAATAAATATTTATAAGACAAAAAAGTGTTTTTAATGAACTGACGCATTCCTATTAATTCATAAATGATCGTATGAAAGAGGTAATTCTGTGTTTTTGTTTCTTTCATTTGCGTAAATTTGATTGTAAAATTGTTGGAACATAAAACGGAGTGAACTTATTGCGTTTTGGCAAGATAAATAAATTTAAAAAACAACAACGAAATGATTAACATAAAGACGAAGTTTCAATTTAAATTTGGCGATTAAACGCATCCATTTAGTTACAAATATGCGAGCGCATTCATTTGGTTCTGACGTTTCAAGCAATGACGATACCAATGGTTTTGTTTATTTTGCTCTCATCAACATCTGTCCATAATGAGGGAATACGGTGTATTTTGTGTTCAAAATTCGAGTGGAAAATTCTAAATAATTTATTGATGGCATAAATTGAAGTGTGAACCGAATTGAATTGAATTAATTTTGAATTCAAGTGAATTGAGACATTTTTAAATTCAAAAGACATTCCATAAATAAGAAATTTTTGCTTAGCATAGAGATTTACAAGAAAAAAACACATACTACGTATTTAGTATTTACAGTGTCTATCCTTTTTCTGCTTCCTACATCCTTCTCACTTGCGCAACCGTCAATATTTACATACTGTTGGCACGACATATTTGACTTTGTACCACTACTACCATCATATCGTGTATGTTCGCGAATATTGCGCGCATCGGCATAACAATTGAAACGCACATACCAAACACACACACACGTACATACACAACAACACACACAAATACATAGACACATGGTCAAAACGTGTTCGGATACGGCATTTAGAAAAGGAAACAATAAATTATACGCAGTTAAATTCAGCAGGCAATAACATCATCATCATCGTCATCACCACCAATCGCATCGGCACGCAATTTCAAACGACGGATGTGCTTCTCGTGTGTACGCGTTGTTGTTGTTGTTATCATTTTTCTCTGTTGTGATTCATTTCGCAAGCGTGCTATGTTAATGTAGTTGAACAAACAAAAGCATACACATACGCATCATCATTCTCGATGCAGAGCATAAAAACATTCTTCTAAATGCGTCATACAGGTGCAAGTTGAATACAAAACGCAACACACGCACACGCACACACATCGCGAGCAACAGAGATATAAGCAAGGATACTAGTAATAATAAGACGTGTAAAAAACGAAGAAGAAACTAAAAAACAAGAGAATTGCCACCGAGTACCATTCGTACAGACTTTGGAAAATTAAAGGCAATCGAGAAAGGCGAAACTTAAAACAAAAGGAATCGCCAACAACACAAGAACACGAATACGAATGGGAAGAAGAAGAAACGAAGCAAAGAAATAAGAGAAGTAAACGTAAGCATATACACAAAAATAAAAATAAATAAATAAAATTGCATAAAACAACGACCAATAACAAGGAAAACCAGAAGGCACACGAACGATCACAAATTCATACATATAGAGAGTGACGAAAGAGCAACAGAGCAAAATTGCAACGATTAATGGCAATGGCGAAAAAAGTGCAGCACACTAAATAAACGCGAATCAAATGAAAAACATACACAACAAAACGCAAGCAAGCGACCAAGCAAGAGGCGAACAAGAAGAAGCGCAGTGGCATTTCTTCGAGTGCATCAATAAGTGAACTGCATTTCGATACGTTCAATTGAAGTGGTCGGTTGTTTGAAACGTTCGTGAAGTTTGCGCGCTAAAAAAGAAGATTCGTTCGTAAAAAGGAAGAAAAAAGAATTTAATAATCAAGAAATAATGTCGGCCTCAACATCAACATCATCATATCTTCAAGCAGTTGCATCTCGTTCACCAACACCATTTGTTTGCGACGATGAAATTGTCAAACTATTTCCATTAAAAAGTATATCGGATGTAGTGCGTTTGTTTAAAGTGCATTTAGAATCGGTGAAAGAGCCAGATTTGACATTGTTGTCCATTGTTACGGGCATCATTGAAAATACGTTGACAGGCAAGTGCAATGCAAACTCACTCCAATCAAACGCTGACACAGCTGCATTGAATAATAATAATGCAGAACCAACAAATAACAACAGCACCGTCGACACTTTGACCGAAACCAAGGTCAAAGTGGAGGAGTCAAACAATTCAACCATTGACATATCAAATGCAACGAGTTGCAGCAATTTTCCTGTTGTCACATTTGATACGGTTAAAATGTTATACGAAAAATTCATAAAAATTATATCATTGATCGGACCATGCAAACGTATCGGTGTTAAAGAGGCAAAAAAATCCAGCCGCTCAAATGCAACACCTGTCTATGCAACAAGAGATATTATTAAACAAGTTTCGGATGTTATATGGAATTCATTAATTCGAAGCACATACAAGGATCGTGCACATTTACAAAGTTTATACAGCTATTTGGCGGAAAATAAATTGGATTGTTTTGGTGTGGCGTTTGCTGTTGTAGCCGGCTGTCAACAACTTGGCTATGACGATGCGCATTTGGCCATTTCAGAGGATCATGCTTGGGTGATTTTTGGTAAAACTGGCGAAGAAACCATTGAAGTTACCTGGCATGGAAAAGGTGAATATTTTCTATCATTTTTTTTTTTTCATTCTCTTGCTTCCTTATACATTGTTTTTTGAATTTTTTACTTTTTACATTCGAATATTTATGACTTAATTTGCATTTGACAGGTGCTGAGGATAAGCGTGGTCAGTCGGTGACGACTGGTTATGAATCTCATGCGTGGCTCTATTTATCTGGTCATCCGGTTGTTTGTGATCGATTTATCGAGGTTGGTGCTATAATTTCATCGATAAATCCCAGTCTGTCAATGACGAGCGCGTGTTTGGAAGTGGCCGAATTACAACAACAATTGCTTTGGCTACTTTACGACATGAACCACCTGCAACGATATCCAATGGCTTTGGGCTGTTTAGGTACGACAAAAAAAAAACTCACATTTTCATTTGAACATTTTTGGTTCGTTTTTATTTTATATTCGGCAATAAATTAACATGATATTTTCATTATTTTATTTTTTTTATTGACGTAATCAGGCGAACTGGAAGAGGTGGCAGCCACAAAAGGACGTCCATCATGTTTGGAACTATACCAAACGGCTGTTGAATCAGCACAAATTAACTACAAAAATCATCATGTGTATCCGTACACATATCAAGGAGGCTATCATTACCGGCAAAAACAGTACAAAGAAGCATTTGCCGCTTGGGCAAATGCTGGCGATGTGATACGATTATTTATTTATTCACGTGATGATGAGGAAATCTACAAAGAATTTTTAGACATCGCAAATGAACTGATACCACACATCATGAAAATGGAGAGCTCAGGACATTCGGCAAAAAGTATACTCAGAGATCCGCATTGTTTTGCAAATTTGCTAAGGTAATGCATCAACACAACTCGGTCACAGTAATTTGTATTTAATGCATATTTGTTTCTTTTAGATTTTACGATGGAATTTGTTACTGGGAACAGGGAAGCTTAACGCCAATTCTGCACATTGGTTGGGTCAAACCATTGGTAACGACAATATCCCGTTTTGATGGTGAGATTCGATCTCAAGTGATAATTCATTGTGCAAAAGATGAAGACGATGTGAACGAAGCGAATGCTTCAATTCGATCTGAAAATAATAACAATGATGTTACTGTGGCGCCCAATCAAGAGGAGAAAAAGTTGAAAAACGGTGACGATACGAGTGATAAAACATCGGAAACAGTTCGCACCACGCTAGTCGAAGCACTGACAGCAGCATGCGGTGAAAAAATTTTAAATCCCGATTTTCTTCTACAGGGCGGTGGAAAACCATTTGCCGAATCACAAGTAAAATCTGAACGAAGTGATGAAAGTGAAAAACAACTTTTACTATTGGCGCAAACATCACCTCGACATGGTTGCGATGAGGCAGTGGCCGAAACGAATGACAAATCGAATGAAATGAAAGCGGAAACAAAGACCATTGACGACGAGAGTAAATTGACAATACCGCCATCGGGTCCAGTATTCAAGGAAACAGCTGAAAATGATATAATCATTCCAAAACGACCTGAAATCACGCTATACAGCCAGAAAATGAAAGGTCTTAAAGAACTATTACTGGCAGAAAAATTAAACCAGCATGCAATATCACTACAATTGACCGCACAGTCGCAAGTTCAAGTTGCCGGCAGAAAAAGTCGATCGATCGGTGCCATAAACTATGCAACAAGCACGAAACGAAGTCGACGCGAATAAAATAAAACAAATATTTTCTCAGAGAAAAAAAAACCACAACAACACATCTAATAACACCTATTTTCACACATTTTTTTTCTTTCTTCACCTTGAATTCAATTGATCTGAAAATTGCGCGAAACATTGTCAACAGATTGATTCTATTGCGCTTTCGCCAATCCGGAATGATCAAGAATAATAAAATCTGAAATGGAAAGCCTGTGATTAAAAAGAAAATAATATTTTTTTAATATCACGAAAAGAAAAATGCAAATTTTGTCTAAATCTATATATCACAAGCGTGGAGTCCGTGGAATTTTTTGTACTCAATACGTCGCGTGAGAAACATAATAATAACAACAACAAACAATAATTGGAAAGTAATGAATGGTTTTTGGGTTGGAAAATTGTGTGCGTTTATCGATGGCTAAATAGAATGTATATTTCTGTTATATTGTTGGCTTCTGATGCAGTCGTTAAAATAGATTAACGCTGCTTTTACGGATGAATTTGTTTATTTTTCGAGACCCGCAAAAAGAGTGCTATATTTATATGGGGATGGAATAAGTTATTGTTAAAAAAATGATTGAATGAGTTGATGAGGACGTGTTGAAAATGTTTTTTTTTAAATTTATCTAATTTATTTTTGATTTTCAGAACGAAATGACTAGACAGGGAAATGATTTTTTTTTCGGTTTTGATTTGTCAATTTTTTTTTTTTTTTTTTTTTTTGTGAAAAATTTTTTGTAAAAAAAAAAATTATTTTGTTTTTTTTTTTTTTTTCGAAATTAAGATATTTAAATTTTGACATAATAATTTAAAAAAAGTGCATATATTTCTTTTAAAAAAAAGAAAGATATTTTCGTATTGTTGACATTTGTTAAGCCCATACACAGTCGCGCATAAAATTCACTGTTAATTTATCTGCAATAAATGTCCTTTGTGTCGTGCAACCGTTTACTCAGAGATATAAAAAAACAAAACAAAACAAAAAAAAAACAGTTTCAATCAAAATAGATGTATCTTTAATTCTGTGCATGCATACATAGTACAATAGACGATCCTTTTTTTCCCTATTCAATAGACGGGTAAAATATCACATACACACACATTCACAAACAGGTTTTTAAATAAACAGTAAATTACAGTTTTTTCTTGCCATGTTAAAATTAATAATTAGTAATTATACACACCGAGTCGCAAATGAAACACGTTTAATCTCTTTCTCTGATTTTACATGTTTGATATATGTTTTAAATGATGACAAAGTGTAGAGTTTATGTGCAAATATTTATGAAACCATCAATTTAATCTGAATGTTAAACGCATACAATACAAACACACACAGAAAATAGCATATTAAAATAACAAAATATAATTTCACAAATACAAAAATTACTGAAGAAAATGAAATATATAGCAAACCACACAAAATCCTCCTCATCCAAATAACAAAAGAAAAGCATTAAACACATTTACTTCCCTGAATTTCCTATTTGAATATATATATTTATTTTAATTTATTTTGGAACTAACAAACTCCAAATAATTAAAAAAAAAAAACAATTTGCTTTGAGCAAAGATCAATTTTTGATTTTGATTCCATAATTTATTATCAAATTTAATTATTTTTTTTTAAACTTGCAATTAATTTTCAACTTTATGTTAAAATATATATTGTTTTATTGTTTTAAACAATCTGGCCTTTCTTTGTGATTTTTGTGTTTTATCATTCTTTTTTAATTTATTAACTTTTGTTTTGTAACGAAAAACAAAGAAGCAAATCAACACGCATTTGAAACATTCTTTCCTAATAAATCTATATTTTTTAATGTGAATTTTCTTAAACGTTTTGTGAAAGAAAACAAATATAATCTCTCTTGATGTGCTTTTAGAAGTATTAGAAAAATAGTACAATCTGTAAAACAACAATATGTTTGCAAAATAAACCGAATAAATCAAGCAATAGAAGGAACATTTTTGTATTTTTTTTATTTATGCGTTCCAATTTTCTATAATTTTAAGATGAATTGTTCACGTAGATTTTTTTAATTTTTCCCTTGAAATTTGGTGCTTACTTCGCCGATGCAATCAAATCTTTTGATCGTCAACAGAAACATGTCAGGATGTGAATAAAAAAGATCTCAATATGGGAAATCCGAGTAACATCAGAATTATGATATATAATGAGATTATAATAAAAAAACTGTTCCATATTTGAGAAGAAAACACATATGCATGCCAAAAAATTACATTTTATTACATCTTTTTATGGGTCAAAAAAGAAAATTTAATGTTCATTCAAATTGCTTCAAACTTCACCAGATAGTTTCAAATGATAAAACCTGATTCGCATTATTTAAAGCGACTGTGATTAGTGCAAAGTGCCACACATTGTGTGTGAGGAATTTTTCAGAGGAAATCTTGAATGAAAATTCTGAAAAGGCCAATCGATAGAGGTGATCAGACTGTATATATGTTACCATCGAAGAACGTGTCCTCGACTTTCGTCCACCATCCCTTCTACAAGTTGAGTTCGATTTTATGAATTTTTACCATGGAGTCGAAACTGGCGAGGACTTCTCAGTGTTGAAAAATCATTCTGAAAACATTATTCTTGAGGTTAATCCGGTTGCGCTCCTTAAATGTTTTACCATGTAATTTTTTGGTCTAATATAAATGTAGATTTGTCTTCATCAACATTTTCTGTAAAAAAAACTGCTGAAATATGATAAGTTTTGCTGGTGTAACAAAACTTGTATTCACAACTTTATCTATTGAAGAGATTCTGTATAAAATACTTAATAGCGTTGTGTATTTATTTGTGAGAATGAAAGCTATGTTATTTGTTTATTTAATTTATATTGTGTTTCGAAGCGCACGCAGTATCTCAATTGGATGAACAAGTGATTGACGCTTCTAAGAAAATACTCGGCTTTATAGAATGGTATTTGTTTTGTGATTTTATTTGTATGATTTTTCACTTGCAATAAAAGTAGCATCAAACTTATAGACGCTTATAGTTTCTTTCTTATGCAAACAAAATAATATCGAAAATAAAAATTGTCGATTACGTTGATTTATTCTTCTTTTCCGATATGTAAATTCAGGAAATATTGCTTTTCAAAGAATTTTATAGTTATCAAAATTTGTTATATATCATCTGATTATTTTTTGTTGATCTGTTCTTCTTGCTCACTGCCCGAATTTCTCGATAACTGTAGACAAATACACCAATGACGAAAATAGCAAAAACCAATGATACCTGCAACAAAATTTGGAAGTAGAATGCCATTCTTTCAAATTAATTCGAAGTTTTCTACTCACATAGAGAAGTGTGCTTGTTTCAAATCCATATCTTTCCCATATCCAGCAACCCCATTCATGTTTTATTTGTAAATTTACCGATTTGCCGTATTCTGAACCTTGGTAGCACAGAAAATCCCTAATATCATCGAATGTATTGTAGTCTGTGCCACAAATTTCCTCTGTGTAATCTCTGATATGATATCTCGTAACACAGACTCTTGGTATTTCTCCTTTTGGGTAAATTCTCGGTAAGTATACTTTTACGCCGTCACATAAATAAGTCGTCATAAGAACCAAATGAATGAAAATGGCTTTATTCATTGTTCAATCAAATTTTTGTACTTTGTTATAGACACAACTAAAACTGCGACAAATGTCAGCATCACAGCGATATGTAAATTCTTCATTTCTTTGTTGTACTTTTATTTTGTGCGCCCTGCGCATGCTTCGAATCTAATATAAACAGTTGCTTGACTTATATACTTCTGGACCACTAGAGTCCACAAATATTCAACGCGTGGAGCACGTGATAAAGATTGCATTGGACATTTTTTATCAACTTGCCTTAAAAACTACAGTCAGGTTCATTGACCATTTTTACACTCGTTGAAATTTTTGTTTATTACAAAATTACATTGTACGAAAATGACATTCTATTGAGAATATAATTTTCGTTCAGCCGATTTAACGAAAACAAAAGCATTAATTGAACAATGATTAAAGTAGTTTTCATTCATCTTGTTCTTATGACGACTTATTTATGTGACGTCGTAACATTAGACTTACCAAAAATTTTACCAAACAGGCGAAAAACCAGAAATCTTTGATACGTATTATCGAGGTTCAGAATACGGAAAAACAGTAAATATACAAATAACACATGGGGTTGCTGGATATGGTAATAACATATGTCCCAGAAACATTTGTCAAGAGTAAATTGAAGCGTACGCTATTTAAACACCAAAGAAGCATTTTGAATATTTATCTCAGTGGTATATAGTTAGCTTTATTCATAGGAAATTCGAAAACACATTTACAGTACACCGAATGGACCATTGTCTTCGATTTTTCTCAGTATGCGTCGAACCTTCAAAATCACGCTTTGGCAGACCGATTTATCGATTTCTTTCAACTTTCTCTCAAACCTTTCCATTAGTTGTTGCAAGAATTTTGGACCTTCGTCTATAAAATACATCCAAAAACAGACGAGAAATAATTAATTTGGTGTGTTTTTGTGAAGTTAAAAAGATGGTCCTTTTTTCATGGAAATGCTATTTTTTAAGAAGTGGGCCATTATTGATTTGCTTGCAGAGCACAATTTTGTCTTTAAACAGATAGTTCTCAACGAATGCCATCGTTTACAACAATAATTAGTTGATAATGGAGCATGTAATGGAGGTTTAACCTTACGTATCAGCACTAAAACTTTAAATTCATTTAATTCTATAAGACATCAATGACTATAAGACTTCATAAGATTTGTTGCGTTGAGCATAGTTGCTAATGGTTAAACATTTGAATTAATTATAATTGCACAACTTCTTTGTTTTTTTATATTCTGAACAATAAATTTATTAAACTCATTTTATAACATATAATCATTTGTTAGGTCGTGAAGAAAAAAAGAAAATAACTATTGTGTTAGTACAAATAAAAAAAAGAAAAGATAACAAAATAAATAATTTAAAAAATTGGAAAAAAAAAAATGAAATGAATCTTTTTGGATATAAACTGTAAATAAAATTGTCAAGCAATATTATTCGTCATAAGTTTTTCTGATCTAGATGCATCATTTATAAGCTATAAAAAGATTCATTCAATTTATAAATTATAAGCATTAAATCCCAGTGTAGTATTTAATCCAGTCCCGGAAGTACGGAATTGACGCACAAATAACGGGTATAGAAGCATTACAATTTGAACCATGGCTGATTATTCCGATGAGAAAATGTTCGGTCGTATGATTAATTTCAGATTGAATAGAAAGTGGACCACCGGAACCACCACAAAAAAAAGAATGTAATTATATTATATTCAAAAACAGAATGTAATAATTAAATTTACTTTATTGTCACGATTTTCAAGTTCGATTGAATAATTTTAAGAAATTTAAAGCAAGTCAAAAATTGTACTGTAATTAATCATTAATCAAAATGAATGAATGACTTACTCGTTGCTCTGACCGGTGATCGGTCAATGGCACATTGAACACTTTCATCGACATATGGATCGAATGATTGGCAGTCTTGAAGAGAGATTGTTTGAAGTGTGGCTTCCATCAAAACTTTAGAGAGGCTGTCATTTAAACCTGTGCGTCCATATCCTGAAATTGTAGCCGGTCGACCGGCCGATACGATGTAATTTGCAGACAACATTTTAATCGCTCTCATCGAATCACTATACTCGATTTCTTGCTCCAATGTAATGATGGCAATATCCATAAGTGGGTTCCTTGGATATTCGTTGTGTATCATTACGTTTGCAATATCAAACTTGCTTCCCCACCACGTACTCGACGTTGATCCAGCTCTGACAATAAGATTAGTCGTATCATTCATGCAGTGGCCGGCTGTGAGGATAAATCTGGTGCCGATGATCACACCTCCACATACGTGGTCATGAAAAAAACTCCAAGATACTCTGTTTATTGCCACTTGCCACGGGTGATTTCGAATATCGGCTTCTTTTCCATTAACGATTCGTAGCTGGCAAACTCCACTTTTTATGAACACAAACACTAGCACAACAACTATCGAAATTGATTTCATTTTTATTTGCTTTGCTTTGTTCTTTTGACTGGTCGTAGATAATATTCATAAAACGAAGATTTTCGCAGAAAAATTGAAAATTGAATACGGAAAAATTGCACTTTTTTGGTTTGTTCCTTTAACTGGTCGTTGATAATATTCATAAAACGAAGATTTTCGCAGGAAAATTGAAAATTGAATACGGAAAAATGGCACTTTTTTGGTTTGTTCCTTTAACTGGTCGTTGATAATATTCATAAAACAAAGATTTTCGCAGAAAAATTGAAAATTGAATACGGAAAAATGGCACTTTTTTTGGTTTGTTCTTTTAACTGGTCGTTGATAATATTCATAAAACGAAGATTTTCGCAGGAAAATTGAAAATTGAATACGGAAAAATTGCACTTTTTTGGTTTGTTCCTTTAACTGGTCGTTGATAATATTCATAAAACGAAGATTTTCGCAGGAAAATTGAAAATTGAATACGGAAAAATGGCACTTTTTTTGGTTTGTTCTTTTAACTGGTCGTTGATAATATTCATAAAACGAAGATTTTCGCAGCAAAATTGAAAATTGAATACGGAAAAATGGCACTTGTTTCACTTTGTTGACTGATCGATTTAAAATTATGTGCGAAAAAATTGTAATGCAAAAACAGCATTTATTCGTCTTGCAGCAATATGAATACTAAGCACTTGTTGAAATGTTCAAACCGAATTTATACCATTTACACTTGAGGTGTGGTCAACCGTTTGTTATGCTAAAACAGCATAATTGATGGTCTTACAATATTATGCGAAGTTTTTGTTAAATTTACGGAAGCATTTTTACAAAATATACATGATTGTAGGTCAGTGATAACGTGATGTACTTGATTGTTTTAAAACCGAAATTCAATTCAGTTTTAAAATGCTCTGTTTAATCGAAGTAGATGTTTATATATGAATAATTTTTTCTAGCTAAGCAACAAAAAAAGAGAAATGAAATTGAGGTTGACAAATTTGTTTCTGGGCCAGATTACCATTTATTTCAAAATACTTTTAAACCAATTAGCCTGCATCATTCTTTATAGACTTTTGTAGTTCGGCCCTGCAAACATAAAGTTCTTTGGATAATTTCACAAAAAAATTGCATGTTAAAATACGATAACTGCGGCGATCTTTAAATTTCGGGATTCAATAGATCAAACATTCTACTTAAAGCCCAACAATGCCATTGTCTGAGTGTAGCCAAACAGAATTTGATGGGTGAACCTAAATCCGGACTCATTTTCCCGAAAATCGTCCTAAAATTTCCGAAAATATTCCGAAGAATTCGAAAATAGTACAAAAAAATCCCCAAAATTGGGCTAAAAGTTCCCGAAAAACGGTCCGAAACGGCATTCCTTATTATCTAAATCACGATCGGCATTCGCATATTATTTAATGGGTGTTACGTAGGCTGCCGTTTAAGTTTTTTAAAAACATATACAATGCAATTGTTTTTTTTAATCAAAAATGACTTTATTGTTTTTCAAAATAATTGTTTGATGATCGATACACTTTTGCATTCGCTTGAATCAATTGTCATAGCATTTATGCCATTCCGCGTGAGACATCTCCAAAACGTGTGTTTTGAACGCATCAACTGCTTCTTCGGGCGTTGAAAATATAAAATTGTTGTAATATCTGCTGATATATTACATTGATAATGAAAATGAAATTGAAGACAAGCGCACACGCAAACACACAAACACATCACTCTCCGATGAACTGCACCAATTTTGTGTAAACCCCTTATTTTGATGTACAGCTATGAACATTATTGTGGAAAGGACAAGGAAAAAACGAGAGTTGCAAAGAGAGGAAGTCTACTTCAGTAAACATTCGTGACCACAGTTGTGGCCATAGTTTCTTATGACATAGGATGTGGAACTACATTGCAGAGAATTTACACTCGCATCACATTATTAGATTGGATGGAGTCCACTGTTTGGCCAAATCTATAGAAACGAAAAAAAACTAATTTTTAAATTTTGATTCATTCTTCTGTTCAGAAACAAAGTTAAATTGAAATCAATATTCAATAAAACTATGAAAGAAATTCAAAAATTGAAGTAATACACATTCGGATACATATAGAAAATGAATATGAAGCAATATCGAATGTGAAGCGCTCCTCTGCCTAACACCCTTCGTTTAGACTTATAAACACCCCTCACCACGAACTGTTTCGTGCATGCGCAAATGTGTTTGCCTGTCTATCGCGTCTTTATCATTATTGTTTGTGACTCAAAACAAAAACAAGAATAAATTCACAGAAATATTTCCATTGTGGCTCAGTTCAAGAGAGTTATCCTTTACGGAGTTCGAGCCAATCCATATTCAAAACGTGAACTTTATCTTAGTGGAATAAATATTCAATTGTGTACTTCGATTACAAAAACGCATTTGTGCGTTGAAATAAATAGAAAAAATGATAAAATTTCTTCCGTATCAAACTGAATATGCCAAGGGCAACACATCTTGTAACAAATGTCAGCAAAATATTCGCATAGACACCGTACAAATCGGTGTCAATCAACATGTAAGTACAGTATATTAATTTATTTTGTGTATACAAAAATATAAAATAATATGTGAACTCCACGCGATTTATTTAACACAGAACACGAAAGATGATTGCATGGACGCAAGGTGGTTCGATATGCCTTGTTTCTTTCAAATACGACGTCCTGGCCTGGAAGACTTCATAGATGGTTTCGCCAACTTAAGATACCACGATCAAATGAAAATTCGGACATTTTTAGGTAAATGGCAACAATGGCAAATTATCGGGTCGATATTTTGGTTTCAACATTTTATAACTTATTCCTCGTTAGGCGTTGATAATAATGTCCCAAGTACATCGACCGCTCAACGACCAAGAACAAAGAGCGAATCGCTCGATTTGACGTTGGAAGAACGAATAAAGAAACAGAACCACTCGTTTTTTGAAATTTATGACAAACTAAACACGCTAAAGGATGTGGAGCTTGTTGATATTTTGGAGATAATGCATCAATTTGTACCTGAACGTAGAATCGATGTAAATATCTATTGTTTTCTGCACGATGTATTCATATTTTTAATTTATTGCGTTTCAAATCCACAGAAGTTAAATCACGCGTGCGACGTCATTTGCTTCGGTGCATTGTCACCATGTTCAGTTTGTTATACTGGTAAACTTGTGTTCCGAAACTCGATGTACCGTTGCACCGGCTACGATTCAGCATGGACAAGGTGCCTCTATTCAACTAAAGAGCCACGGCGTGTGCCAATTAAGCTACCACGTCAATTCCAACAAGAATTCTTTGTCAAAAATTTCGAAGTTCAGACACGCATTCTCCGAAATATCACAGAATTCAACATGGATGAATTTGAGTAAGTTTTCATGGTTTTTCGTTTGGAATTTTGGTCAATATCTAATCACATTTTAGACAATATACAAAACAGCCTTTATTCGGCATGGAATTTTTCATTATTGGTAAGACGAAAAATCCAAGAAATGTTGTCGAACAGAAAATTCGTGCAATGGGCGGTCAACTGGCATCAGCCATTCGTGCAGGCATTACGGCAGTCATTTCAAATGCTGACGTTGTGAACAAAGGCGACGGGGAAATACTGTGGGCTTTCATACTTCGCATACGAATTATCTCGGATGAATTGCTGGAAAAAGTGCTGGAACACGATCCAATTGATTTGTTTGTCAAAAATGACTTGAGCAAATGGAGTAAAGATGTATGTTTGTTGACAAATGTTCTTTTTTAAGAATTGAAAAATTAAAAAATGTTTTTTTTTTGTTTCCAAAAGTGAGTTTGATACTGAATTACACATTTATCTCATGTTTCTTTCATTTTAGTCAAATGAACGAAAAACCATCTCAAAAACCAGTGAAATATCCAAAAGATGCGATAATAAAGCGAACGGTCAGATAAAATATGATAGAGTTTACTGCGATTTGGCTGTCCGGTATGAAGTGATGCTGAACTTTGTCGACAGTACTATGAACAAGAACTCATTTTTCAAATTACAATTGGTGGAATCAGATCAATTATATAATAATTTGATGAAGTAAGCATTGCTGAAAAATAAAAAAATTCTTTAATTTGTATACGAAATTAAACGATTCTCTTTGTAGCTACCATGTACTTGAGACAAAGGGTCGAATCATTACCAATTCATCCGGTCACTTCAGTCAAAAGAAATACTCCAACTTGGACGAGGCAAAAGGGGTTTTTAAGCAAATCTATTTGAAAATGACTGGTAATGAATTCGGCACCAATCGATTTGAAAAGAAACCCGGAAAATATAATCTGGTTAAAATTGACAACGACTATCTGCATCGACATGTGGAAAAAAATAATGTGTCGACCAAATTAAGTGAATCCTTGTACGAGTTGATGCAATTGGTGTTCTTTTTCTGTGAAGATGTAATGAAATCGACATTACTCGCATATTGTTTTGATGACTATAAAAATATGCCATTGGGGAAAATCCACAAAACGCGAATTGAAGACGCACTAATTTGCTTGGGCGAGATATTATCGATGGTGAGTTCAGGTGACTCGCACAAAATTATGGCCGCATCGAATCAATTTTATTCGTATTTTCCTCATGATTGTGGTCTTCACCCACCACCACTTATAAATACATATGAAATGGTCCAGCAAAAAATTGATATGCTACATCATATGCTCCAAAAAGAGATCGATTATAATACTCTGATTATGGACACAGAGAGAAACTGTCTCGATGTCTGCTACGAACATTTGGAAAAGTTTGCTAAAATTACGATGCTCAACAAATCATCAGAAATGTATGCACACATTTGTAACTACATCAATAACACGCAATTGCACAATGATTCAACGGCGAAATATGATCCAGGACCGTTCGATGTGGACGAGGTGTTCGAGGTAGTACGTCATGAAGAACTAATGCGCTATAAGCCACATGAAAAGAATTCCAATCGATTATTGCTATTTCATGGTTCACCCATTGAAAATTTCTTTGGCATCTTAAAAAATGGCCTAAAAGTTCAACCAGCCGAAGCTCGTTTTAATGGATCTGTCTTTGGTAAAGGCATTTATTTTGCAGATTCAGTAACTAAATCAGCTAGATATTGTCATCCAATCAATGAAACCGGTTTGGTTTTGTTGTGTGAAGTTGCAGCCGGTATTTCTGATATACGCTATTATACCAACAACTCAAAATGGATGGATGACTGTGAATCTGTCCAGGCGATTGGACAATGGAAACCTGAATCCATTTACGTACGTCATGATGGCTTGAAAATTCCAAATGGTAAACTCGTTGAACGGCCCGAGAAAGCAGGCATCGTTTTCAACGAATTTGTTGTATTTGACGAGTCACGAGTGAAAGTAAGATATTTGGTCAAATTGAAATTCACAGACACAGCCATCTAGGCTAGGAACTAGTGAGACCATTGTATAACACAACCAATGTAAGCCAAATAAATTCTTCTCCTTCCATCGCTATATTGGATTTTTTTATGTGTATCTTTTTACGAAACAGTTTCTTGACACAACGTCGCATCTACTGCAGTATACTAAATTCAAATATATTTAATAAATTATCATTTATAAATGAAAAATAATCATGGTGGAAAATTTTCTTTAAAAATTATAATAGAGAACATGTAGCATACATAAGAGTCGTAATTTGTTTACAATATTTCTTCGACAACTGACGTAATCATCGTAAAAATTGTCCCAAATTATTTAACTGTGTGTCAAATTACCATCTCTCAATTTGAATCTAAAGTACAACTCAAAAAGTACGGATTTTTCAATTTCAACAAGGAAAATTATTCATTTTTATTTCTTTTATCGTAATTTTTATAAAAATATTTTCTTTATTTCATTTTTTGTTTTATTAACCATTATGCATTCATTTTTTTTCGACATGAGAACCATTCTTCTATGATTATTTTGGTTTAAAATTCCTTAAAAAAATAGTCGAAATTCAAAAAATTGCATAGTTTACTCAAAAAATACTATTGACAAAATTGGAGAACAATCGAATCCACTGTTTAAACTGCTATAAAATTGCTATAAACGAAGAGAGGGATAATTTAAATTAAACAACAACACTTTGATGCAGCTGCCATTCATATTCCGGCATCGATTATGACACCACCATCACACCACGAAAAACACGATGATGATGCACGTGGTCCATGTGGAATGTGTGAGAATGCTTAACTCCAATGCATCACTCAAATTGAAGATATAACACAATCTTTTTGCGATGAATCTATAGTTTTTCTCTGTATTTTTTTTATTCACCTGAAATGGAAATAATAAACACGATAATATTCACATTTTTTACTATTTGCGGCAAACCAACAGCAAAATGTTGTACACTTCATACTGTTTTTTTTTTTTGTTGCATATTACAAGTGGAAGTTGTGCAGATTATTTTTTGTTTCTCATTGAGTGTTTCTTGTACGTTGCTTACGCCCACATCATATATCGTTCGTATTTCAGGTTGATAAGCATTTTAAGATTTAAAATAAATATACTATTTGAAAGATAAAGAAGAGAAAAAAAGCGCGAAATTACGACCAAATGGAAATTATGGATATTGAGCCAATTGATGAGATGCTTGCGAATTTTTTTTTATTATCTTAATGCTTAATTCTAAATAGCTATTATTCGTGGCATTCTTAAAATATGGTATGTTTTGCTGGTATAAAATAAGCATTTTTTCTCCAAACCTACCCTTTTTCTGAGATTCAAATGTAAGAATCACTTTTTAAAACAGAATATAGTATGCCATGAAATAATCATCAGAATTCTACATCTCAACGAACCCCTAGGGGACGGAAACCATTAGCTAGTTTTCTATATTTCAAGTAAAAACTAGAAAAATTAGCAACAATTATTTGATCCGCCATTTTGATATTGTGCCATGATTTGGTGACTCAATCAATTTTACAAGTCGACTATTGAAAGAAACAAGTACTTTATGCACGATTTTGTATTGAAAAAGAATAATTAAACTAATTTTCACTATTATAAGTGTATAATTATTCAAAACACATAAAAATATGTCTGAACAACAAAACGTCAAAATACTCCATTGTGTCAGTACAATCATTTGATTGTCATTTGACAGAACAAAAACCTAGAAAACCAGAAATTTCATAAAGGAATATTAGCATTATTAAATTATTCAAGCAATAAACCAGTGACCGGTTCGCGCATATTTCTATGCTTGCCTAAATACGCTAGGTAGCATAGATATGCCAAGCATAGCCGCAAACGCAACCGACGCATCGCCGTTCACTCTATATGAACAATACACATGTTCGTTTATGCAGACGACCGTGCGCATACAATATAGCTCGAATCGAATGGCGACGGGTGCGTTGCGGCTTACGTCTCCGCTATGCTTAGCATAGCTATCAGGCATAGAAATATGCGCGAACCGGTCACTGCAATAAACTAGTAAATTAGCTAAAAACTAGAAAAACTAGCATTGGTTTCTCTCCCCTAGACGAACCCCCTGTTAGTTTTTCCGGTTCGAAATGAACATTAATCTCGTCAGTTTCTTGTTGTTTTTGTATTTACCTTTAAAACTATTTCAGTTTTTTTATTTGATTTCTTGAAATATTCTTTTTTAAGAAAAGAGATGAATACATTTTCTACAACTTTCTTTTATGTTCCTTTGTTACCAGTTCAGACTTTATTTTTTGAATAAAAAATCGACTTTTTCCAAATTTGTCCTCCAATTTTTTTTAATGGTTTATGAAAACACAACAAAATAAAACAATTCCATAAGAAACAATGGGACATATCATTAGAAACCCAACACTAAGTACTAAATTTGGCAAACCGGAATAAAAACATAATACAACCACAGTTCGAAAAATTAAAATCAAATGATCAAAAAAGGAAATGAATCCACCTACGTAACGTTCTTCACATTCTAATTTACATGTTTTCTTATCCGGTTGTAATTTATATCCCAAATAACATGCACAAGTAGCTCCAACCATCGATTGGATGCAGTTTTGCTGACAGCCATGATCTACCGTTACACATTCATCGATGTGTTGGAATAGCGTTGCTGAGAATCCACTGTGTTTATCCAAACCAACGAATGATATGAAACGAATGTACATTTGATTCGTCGTTGAAATGAAAGTTTTTGGCCAATGTTCATTATCTACTTCAATCAATGGAAATGTACCGTTTGTGCCATCATGAATTTGAATGCAATGATATGAATTCTTGCAACTTTCATGTGTGCCGCGCAGATCTAAACCATCATAACTAAACATAATGCGTATTCGACGATTAAGTGGAACGTTAATACGCCAAATACATTCCGCGGGTTGTAATAGGTTATGCAGATAATTTGGTGATTGAATTTCCTGGCCATTGACATCTGTCAAATCACCACCACAAACTGTTTCGTATGTGGCAGCAAATCCACGGAATTCAGCATGATTTGAAATGAAATTAATGAACATGCGATTTCCTGTTGACATAATTACGGATGGAGTTGTTGTGTTTGAACCACAAAAACGACCAAGTAGGGGTGATTTATGCCAATATCCTTCATGAATATCCAAAAAATCACTCTGACAGTCTATCGATGCATAGATTTCGAAATCGGTGATATTCAATCGGATTCGTTCACCGAGCGCTGCAACAATATGCCATTGACATTGAAATGATTGATTTGATGTCGGTTTTGATTCGAAATTTTCTGATGTAAACGAAGCCTGCTGACGACCAATAAAAGTTTGACCACATTGAGGACATTGGTACAGTTTGTTTGTTTGCATTACGTCACCGTAACTTAACCCTTTTTGTTGGCCAATATCTTTCAATACGTCCTTTGTCTTTATCGTAATTTTGTCACTTATTGAATAGGCGTGTTGTTCATAGTGCATAATTGATTCATAATCATACGGTTCTCCTAGTGAATTCACGTCGTTAGTGGAATATTTATCTATCAAATCGTTTTTTGAATCCGGATCATCGATAATATTTTCAGTTAAGATGTCAACATAATCGTCTCGATCGGGTCGTTGATGTTCATGATGAAATCCAAGTGCATGTCCTATTTCATGGATAATTGCACCTTGGTCATGGCATTCATCTCCAATAGATAATCTTTGACCACCACTGCCCTGTCTACCAACGTATGACCAACAATTATTGTCCTGATGCTGACCACGAGAAGTGAAAACTATGTAGTCGTCATGTTCGTCCGGATCGCGTGGAATGAATGTGATACATGTATACTTTTCCCAATGCTGCATTGCCTGAACGATGCCATCCCTTTCAGAAGCACTGTATCCAGCACATGGGTCAATCACATAAGGCACGATACCGAATTGCCATAAAAGCCTTTTGTCTGCTACGGCTGCTCGTTTCATGCGATGGTTACTACCAAATCGATTTATTTCCTCTATGGAACTTCCTATTTCTGTGGCATTATCAATTATTGTTGCTGGTTTTGCCACTGAAACCTCCGAACACAAAATTAAACACAATATTTTAAAATGGAACAATATATTTAATTCCATTTTTCTCGATGAACAACCACAGAAGAATGTTGTTGGTGTTATACCGATCTGATCTAAAGTGAAACTGAATGTTCTCTTTTTCTTTATTTCTTGGTACTTTTTCCGTCCTTTTATCTGTAATTTAGAGAAAATTATATTAGTTATTTGTATATTGCCTTTTCGCACACCTCTGTGCCTATTTTATTATCATGATGACTCTTTTTCAGACATTAAACTCAAGCTATGGATATTGAGGTGCTATTCATGGGTGCTATTTAATTTGTTTTTTTTTTTTGCTTAAGAACAAAAAATTTCTTCTAATTTTCAGAATATTTTACAACCTTACGGATGTAAGACATTTTATTTAAAAATTCCCTAATAGCATTTACAGACCTGTGAAATTCTAATTATTCCATTACTTGTCATTCTAATTTTTTTTTATGCCATATCGAGCTCCAACAAATCAACTGATATTTTACAAAGCCATTTTTTATAATGAAAAAAATAAAATGAAAAGAAAGAGAAAAAAATGTTTGTTCTATTTTAATTTTCAACAATGGAATTTTTTTTATTAAACCACGGGAGAAGTAAAACATTCAAAATCAAAAGTTTCATTCACAATAATAAACATTATATTTGCAGTAAATTAGAAAACTATATTAAAAAGAAACGTGTATGAATACACATTTTGCTTAAAATAAATGGGTGTTCGCTTAAAAAGTATGTTCTTTTATCTTTACACGCATTCAAACACTATTTGCGAATCGTATCAATGTGAAAATAACGTTTTTGTAATCACATTATATACGATGATCCTTATTGGCATACTTTTCTCATCGTTACATGCAAAACTATAACGTATATTTTCTAATGCTGCTTAATATTTTTAATTTTATCGTTTTAATTTTATTTCATATTTTGTTGAATATTTAACTATCGTATCAATTGACCATCCATCGATAAGGAGTGGTATTAAATCCTCCTCTTCAATGTGTTCCATTAAAAAAGAAATTTGTTTAAGAGATTCAAACGTAGTCCAGTGAGGAATCATATTATCAATCGTTAATCTAACACTATAACCAAATTCAATTGCTTTAAGTAATGGCAACGCCTTAGCGATCCTTTCAAGGTCCACATGTTCAATCACACTCAATCTCAAGAATGTAATTGTTGGATGTTTTTCAATGAAATCATATTCATATTCACTCATTCTTACAAACTTGTAAAGGTGCAATGTTTCAAGATTATCGGCGACAAATGGAATTGGATATGATATATTTGTCTGCTCTATAAAACGAAGACTTTTCAAATTTCTAAAGCGCATCGATTCCCCATTAAATTCAAAATAAAAACTATCATTTACAGTAACTTCTAGACTCTCAAGATTTTGCAGGTTCACACTTTGAAAATCATTTGCATCAAAAAATGGAATTCCAGGTGATGTGGAAACACACAGATGCTTTAATTGTGGATTCAATTCGAGCGCGGCCATGAAATTTCTCCTTAATGAATCAACAATCCATGGGATGGTTTCAAATTGTGATAGAAAAATTGACAAATGCTCCAGAAACGCAAAATGATTCTCAGCCAATTCAAATGTAATTTGTGAAACTTCTTCACAATGAACATTCGTCACAGATATGTGAAGTTCTTGCATTCTTGGAAAGATTGTATTCAACCAATTCTTCTCAGTCAGACCAGAGAAAGAACAATCGTCAATTTTTAACCTTTTTACTCTGGGGAATGGTTTCTTAAAATGTTCTGGTAAATCTTGAATTCGAATAAATTCAATATCTACCAAGGATTCACCACAGTACTCATTTATGTAATCAATTGTACGCTGGGTCCGTATAAATTTTCGTTCTTTCCATGGTTCTGAGTAGCGCCAGGAATATTGATTTATTTCACCATAAAATATAAGTTGAATTCTAGTTATCAATTCACCGAAACAACGCAGATAGCGTAGAGTGGAAAGTGCAAATGGATTTCCATTTACTATATGTAAAGGAATTCTTCGGCAATGGTATTTTCGGTCATAAATGGACTTTGCAGCATGATTTAGTCGTTTGTTCGATGCAGCCGCATTCAAAAGATCTTCAATTTTTAAATGTTCCAAACAGCTCTCAATGCAATCTATATTCATATCCGTGAATTTCATCTTTTCCATTATTTTGCACAGTTTCTATCAAATCAAACATGTTCACACAATAATAAGTAAATTACAATTCTATTCAATGATAAACAAATCAAAATATGGATACAAACTTACCTAATTATTCAAATCGATTTAAATTCACTTGAGTTATTTGATGATTGAGCCTCACGTTTATATAATAATCCAAAGCTATTACACTAATTTTGAATTTTGTTTAAAGAAATTTTGTTAATTTAATAAACCCGAGTGTGAATTTTTAAAAATACCAAGATGATCAAACAAATAAGTTCGGAGTTTCAAGTGTTCGGAATGAGATATATTTCAGTTGAAACTTTGCATTCGACCTCAACAAAATTTCAAATAGAACTGAGCGTCTGAAAAAAAAAATACATTTATCTGACCGCAAACCACAAATAATGGGAAACTTAAAAAGGATGCCTTCTAAGACGTCTACTTTTTGGTATTCAATATTTTGGTATCAAAGTCTAGATCAAAGTGCAAATAGGCAAATGATGTGAAAGCAGGTAAAATTTGTCTAAAAACTATGCAAAAAAAATTCATCGGCCGAAGAATACATTAACCAGGTACACATTTATTATATGATTTAAGTAGACAATACAGTTTAATTTTTGTTAAACAATGAAACATGGTTTTTGAAAGTAACTTTTTTTTAAATTTTGCTTTCTAAAACAATGGGAAAAAGAAATTGAATGTTTTTAAAGATGGTTTACCTTTTCATTCAGCAATATAGCTGAGCCTGCAATAAACATTAATTTTCTTCTGAAATGTTTTAATCAAAGAAAGACACTATATTCATGTATAAGATTAAACAGTTTTTATTTCTATTCGTATCTTTACGAAGTAATTATTTTTTTTTTTAAAAAGAGAGAGAAATATAAGGCTATGCTTAACTCGGTGTAAAACATAAAATTATTTGTAATTATTATTTCATGAATTCTATGAGTTGATTTAATTTATTATTACTGATCTGTTGTAAATTTTGCGCGACAAAAAATAGTTCACCTGTAGAATCGCAATCGCGTAGATTGTCATTATACTACGTGTAAACGATGTGGCGCTGTTTGTAACGACTTTTCATATCATTCGGTCTGTGCCGTTCAATTCAAAAATTGAATCCTTAATAAGGTTAAACTTAATTGAACTAGTTAATTAAATGTCTAAATTGTTTCTTTGCTGGTTTCATTTGGTCAAAGTTCATGTTATTATTTTGCTACCAACTAATTTTCAAGGTGATTATTTGAAATGTTTTCCAACATTTTATTCGAATAATAATAGATTCAGATGCGGGTAGTATGATTTATTTTTTTTTATTTTGTGATTGATTTTGACTGGACAATTTTATTTCAGAAAAATTTCGAAATTAAAATATGGTTTTCAAAAATTTCAAATCGTTTGTGTTATTTTTTTGAAAAAAATAATTTTTAATTCTTTTTCCATAGAAAATACGTAAAAATTTATCATGTACACTTTTATTTACAAAACTTAAAAAACAAACGAGAGAAGAAAAAAAACTGTCAAACATGCGAGCATAAAAAATAGGATGATAAGTTAAATTCAGATCATGATAAAACCTAATTTAACAATCGATAAAACTCTTTTTGTTGATTTCAAAGTTTTTTTTGGCATTATTTTTTTTTTCTTATCCATTTTCCTTAGAAATGATTCAGCTAATGCAAATCTCAACTTAAACAATGTATTTTGTAACGTTAAACTTATTAATCAGGTATTTGAATATGAAATAAATAAAATCATTTTCATTTTTTTTTCTTCACAAAACGACATTTTTTTAAGGCTATAATGTAAATTAATATCTTCAATTCATATGAATGCGAATGCAAACAAAAACCATTCTAACTTTACAAGGACATAAAATAAGACACTGATTTCTTCATTTTGAACTCGGATACACAGGTTGCCGTTGAATTCATTATTGTTGATTGGATCATGTTGAATATGCTAAATTTTTGGATGATTCTAATCACATCGAAAGTAGACCTATACAATGTGAGAAAACAAAGTGAATTATTATTAAGTATCATGTGAACTGTGCGTTTTTCTTGACATTGTCAAGTGTTTCTTGAACAAACAAACAAAAAGTAATGCTCAATTTGAATACTAACCGTCAAATTAAATTTAAGTCTGTCTATCAATAGTTTGAAAAAACCACTCTGAAAATCGGCGAAGTTGTTGTACTGCAGCCTGAGATTCATCTTGCAGCCGGCGATTTTCTTCTGTGAGCTTGCGTACGGCATGTTCCAATGATACTCGACGCTTTGTTTCTTTTGTGATACGGTCCTCAAGTTGTGTGACTTGATTTTGTAGATCCGGTAAACTTGATTGTGTACGATTTGCACTGCCAGAACTGGACGATGTGGACGATGTCGATGACAATGATTCGTACGATGGTGAATTGTTTCCGTGTTGTCGTTCGGTTTGATTGCCATTCGTCGTGTTCATAATTGACGTCGGTGGAATTCCGCCCGATTCGTAATAATGTTTCTTTAGCCCTTCGTTAATTTGCGTAATTGCACTGTCAACCAAACTGCTCCAGTCAACATCTTTTGTGTCGGGTATCAGTGGCAGAGATCGTGGCGGTATGAAATAGTCGTTTTCCTTGCTTTTCTTCACTTGACCATTGGCCGATGTGGTTTTGTTATTCAAGTTATTGTTATTATTAACGACATTACTGGCCGTCATTCGTCGTGGCGTTGGATTTATATCTTCATGAATGTGCAGTACATTCTCTTCCTTCGATGGTGAGTGTACGTTCGTTGATGATATAACGGTGGCTGGTCGCGCCGTTGTTAAAATAATATCCGAATCATTTACTGGATTTGATCCATTTGTTTTTGTTTTGTGTAACATTTCCGAATTTTCGATTGTATTTTTTATTTTTAAATCGGCCGATATTGGTACGGTGTGCGAACCAAGATTGATTCCTTCACGTGATCGTGATTTTTTACGCATCAAAAATATGTCATCGGTTGTGGTGACACTCATCGGTTTCAAGCCATTATTGAGCGCCGCAATGTTCCCCAAACTATGACTGTTCTGTGCGTTTTTCTGTGTTTGCGCTTTGATCGATTGCAAACCACCATTGTGAAAATTGTCATCGTTGCTGGTCATATTATAATCTGGATTGATGAGTTTCATGAGATCCTCTTGTAATGTACTATTTGTGTAATTTACGCTATTCCTCTGTTGCAAATGATTCAAATTACGATTTGTAACGCCGGGTCGAAGTCGTGCCTCTGTCAATGGTCGTGGACTGTTGTTACGACTGCTCGAATTTGACGCTGATGAAGATACGGTTCCATTACCTAAAACGAGAAAAAATGGAATTTTAGTTGAGCCATTCCGTTCATTTAATTCAAGAGAAAAACTTACTTTTCGGTTTTTGTACACTGCTTGCAGTTGACGATCGTTTAAGTTGTGAAATGTCCATATTTTGAATACCATTGCCAAGTTCGTCTTCGTTACTTTTTCGTGACAGATTATAAATGGGTTCAATGGAACAATTATCGAGTTGACTACCTTCGGGTGATGTATTTTTCAGTATATTACGCGCATGTTGCATTTCATGACTGTGCACAGTGTCATCGGATCCATTTGAATTTGCCGACCGTGGTGCGGACATTTTTCCGTATGCAGCCAATTTTGGATCGTGAATCGAAAGTGGCCGTGAATTATTGATTGGAACCGAATTGGAATTGATTAATTTTGGATGTGGTGCATATTGTGGTGACTTTTGATAACGTTGTTGATGTTTGGCTTTATCGTCGTCCGGCACTTCAAGAATTTCATACCAACGATCATCATTGGATGAATGTCCACTTGATGACGATGTTAAAGTGCCCGTATGATCATGTCCATTGCCGCTAATAAAACGCATTGTATTTGGATGATTTTCATTATTTTGGGCACCAAAAGAACGACTGCTGCTTCCAGTACCGTAGCCAGAGCTGTTACTCGATCGTGGCGGTGAAAAGTTTCGTTCAAATCGTCGATGCGATGAATGTGTAACGCTCTTGTGTTTCGGTGGCTTCTTCGACGGTTCATCCAAATCGTAATCGATTTCATAGTTGATGATATTGAATTTACATTGTGGATAGAAGCAACCTCGACGTGGCGAATGATCTTTGTGCGATTCGATGACGGTGACAGTGACTTGGGTTGAGGTTTTTAGCAAATCAACCATTTCATCGTGTGACAATGTGGCAACGGCCACCTTACAAATCTCAACCAAACGATGTCCCTGTCGTAAACCAGCCGACCACGCTTGACCTTGTTGTTCGACTTGTGTCACTACGCCATCGGGTTGTACATGAAAACCCAGTTGGCCCAATTGATTACGACGTAAATTCAATTCAATTGCACCACATCCAGGCGTAACGGCTCGCAATCGTTCAATCACTTCCAATTGCTCATCACGTTCGGCCGATTCACGTAAACTCAATGTAATGCATTCGCTTTGATGGTGATAGATGCGAATACAAAATCCATTTGTTGACCAACCCAAAATCGAACGGCATGGCGTTACAAAAACAATTTGCCGTGAACACTCTTCCATCAGTACGAATGTATCGTGTGAAATGCCCAAAAATGCATCAACAAATTGACCGCCATCGTGTAGAATAACTTGCCAACAGAATGCACCACGTTGAATGGCGCTTCCGTTGAACTTTGGACGTTGACGTTCCTTCTTCTTTCCAGCACTGAATATCGAGAATTTACTGCCACTCTCAATCATTGCCGTTGTGATGTAATTTGTTGCCAAATCTTTAAGATATTCTTGTCGTGTACGTGTTGCCATCGTTGCAAATTTTTCACTACGATGTGCTGCATTCTCAGCATTTATGATTTTCGCCAATAAAAAGTCCATGAATGTTTTGCCCTTTGAATAGATGGCATTTCCACGAATCGGTGGACCAAAAACTGGCACCTCCTTTGATCGTGACACCGACACTTTGTACTGTGTATGATCTGTACATGGATTAATTGCACGAACCACAACAAACACATGCTGAAATTGACTTCGAATATTTTTTGGTGTGAATGGCATTGAGCCCGGCTCTTGAAATACAATGGTTACAATGTCATTGCCAATGTGTCGTTTGCGTAACAATTGTTGTCGATTATTCGGTGTGAATGGCAACATTGTTGACACATGAAACATAATCTCACAATCCTGATAAGTAGCGTACAATGAATGCGTTCCCGTCGAATCGGTTTTATTATCCAAACCGGCTTTGTAGTGATCGAATCCTTTAAGACATACAGTTTTACCGATTGTCTGTAGAAATTCGGTGAATGCTGGTCCGGCTTCTTCATTATTGTACATATCCTCTTCGGTGCTTTGGCCAGCTCGACAATATAAAATGCCCACTTTATATTTATTGGTTAAACCTTGTTCATCCAATTTCAGTAGCTGTTGTTCACATTGTGGTGTATTCACACCTTGTCGTAGACATGATAATTGAATATCGGGTGCAACATATTCGATGATATCTTTGGTTGTGGCCGGTTTACCAGCACCACGTGTACTTGGAATTGAATCCTCAACGACTGAGCCACGTAGTGTCAATAATTCGGATGTTCGTACAATCATTCGAATGAGATGCGGTGCATCTTTAGCCTCTTTTGCATTTTCACGTTCCGTTTGTTGTTGCAATGTTTCGGGTAATTTTTCACGTTTTATTGATATTGCCACCGGTCCAAGTTGTTCATCCATGCCAAAGAAATGTTGATGCTCTTGTCCGAAGAAATATTTTCGATAGTATCGTGCACCGATGTCAACCGATTCAATGGGTCGTTGGGTACGTTGAAATGGACAGGTGTTATCCTTCCAAAGTGCTTCATTTGGTTCACTTTCTAAAATTGATACGCCATAGGCAAGTGCCGGTCGATGGATTGCATTTTTCTGATTCATATTATTACCGAATCGTGTTAGACTCACTTCTCTCTCTTCTTCGCCGCCAACTTCGTTTCGGAAAAATGGGCAACTCTCAAGCAATTCATTGCTTTGTCCATCACCATAATCGTCGACATTTTCTTGCGCCGAATCCGGTGTGGATGATCTTGTATTCAGCATCGATGCAGCCGATGCACCAGTTGTGGTGTTACGTCGTCGTGCCAATAGTACACCACGTAATTTAGCCGCATAACCCAAATTAGCTGCCAGCGATTGGCAATCATAATGAGCGAAAGCTCGTCGTTTTTGTCTCTCTTCCATATCGGCCGAAAGTGTTGATGCAACACAACAATCTTCGGTAATTCCATTTGTGATCGAAACTGGATGAGCAATTGACATTGAGCGTGTTTGTTTTGATTGTCCCCACAATCGTTGTAATTTATTTCGAAGTTTTGGACTGCCACGATCGATGCTATCCTCACTCAATGACTCGTTGATAAAATTTTGTTGAGTGTGTGTCGTTGTACTGTTTAATGATGTATTGTTGGCGGTTGTAGTCGTTGTGTGTGTCATTGTCGATGATTTGACGGTTGTTTGTTCGACCACTTTGCCTTTCATGTATTCGACGGGACCAGGTGAACGTTGATCCGTTCCAATCACACCGAGCACAGCCGGCCGATAATCCTGTAGCATTGCAAAGAAACTTTCACTTGTGCCACGTGAATGTTTTGGTGGTGTGGATGCTAATGCATCAATACTTCCATGACTGCCGTATTCGCGACGCAAACCAGGTACGGGATGTGTTCGCTCCAAATGCAAACCATTGTTGCCATTTGAATTATTTCCATTTGATGGTGTTTCGTTGTGCATCAATTCCAAACTCGAATTCGATCGATACATATTGTCTGAACGCTGTTGTGAATGTATACGATGATATGCACCTGTTGATGGAACAGCAGCCGAAGATTGATAAGCATTACGTGCATTCATTAAGTGTCTTTCGTTGACCGAACTTCGGGCCGTTAAGCCAGCACCAACACGTACTCGCAACACATTACTATTATAATATTCGACCGCATGTAATGCTCGTTCACGTGCACTGCCCTGTCGTGGCGGTAGATTATGACTTATACTGGTTTTGTTATTTGTGATATTGTTTATGGGTGATGTTGCTGTTGACGATGCTGCCATTGTAGCAGGTGCTGAATTAACTGAACCAAGATTATTCATTGTTGACGATGTTACTGTGTTTGCCATTTTTGTTGGCGTTGACATTATTCGTGGCGAATTGCCACATTCTGTTCGTCCACCAGTCATACCATTTTCAGATGCCTGCAAAATAAAACGATTTATTAAATTAATTTGAATTTTTCATTGAATTGATCACATTCAGAAATGTTTAATTTATATGCTAAAATTATGGCAGATGATTCATATATATATATATACCAAAACTAAATGTACAAAAGACGTTGAACACTCCATTTAATTTTGTTAAAATTAAATTTAATAACGTTTTTTGTGACGTCTTTAATGCTTGACCGTAACTGCACAACTAACATTTTATATCTAAGAAAATGTTGACGTTTGTCCTAATTCCTTTTGTGTGTGCGTATGAAATACCAAAATGAGACAACGACATATCAAAATAAAAGAAACATAAAAAACGATTTCTCTTCCTTGAACCAATGCAGGAAAGAGCAAACAAAAGACATTAGACAACACACACACACACATACACTTCATTGAAATGTGCATGACCATTGAGTGTTATCCAGTTACCATACGAACACGGTAATGCGAACGAAACGAAAGAGAGAAAAAAACTCATTTTCACAATTTCTATGATGACGAAAAAAAAGAAGAAGCACACGAAAAAGGAACACGAAAATTTCCTTCGTAGAAGTAAACGATCATCATTTATGACGCCCTTTTGTGTTCGTCTATGGACCATTTCTCTTTCTCCCTCAATCTCACACATTGCGATGCTCTTCCTTTGAACGCTTCATTCTATTCTGCTGTGTTCTCTCCACACGATTATATTCTCTTTTTTTGTTCATTCGTTCTTCTTTTCAACGCAATACGCACATACTTGAATTTCGGCATCGTTGGGTAATTCACTCAAATTATAGTCTCTTGAACATCAGACACACACACACAAGCACATCCATGCTGTGTACTCAAGTGAGAACATACTTGAACCCAAAAGAAAGCCGTTTTTCAAATTCATTCACTAGCTTCAGCATTTGCTCTTTACGCTACTTCTTTAAACGACAACAACAAAAAAAATATGAAAAAGATTTTGCTCACATAAATGCAGACAAACGATGGAGTTTGTATCTGTTCAAAAGTTGAATAAAAATTCCGCTTTGAAACAAAGTTATCCTAGTTCAATTGTTTGCATTCCATCGTATCATTTCTATCTCTTTTGTAAGAGTTGCCTTTTTGTCCAAGTGGGAAAAAATGCACTTTTGATCGGATCATAATAAATATTTTTTTGTCAAAGGTCACAATGACAAAATATAAAAACATATTATGCAAACCAATGCCGTTGAACAAAAACTGTGAAATAATCGATGAACAATCTTTTCAACTTGTTATGAATGAACATATTTTTTGTGAGTTTTTGATTTTCTTGCGTATTTTTTTCTTATAGAATAAAATCAGACTTATAAAGTTATAAACATTAACAACGAAGCGCGAATGGGTCAGGATGTTTAATAAGCGCCTTGAAAAAAAAAACATCTCAAACCCATATCAACGAGACCAACGAACACATTTCCTTTTTAACGAGCAAACAATATTACTCAACACTAAATTTCCAAAGACAATACATCTACCTGTGATTTCGATAGAGCAAACCAGCGAGACGGAAAGAGAGAGAGAGGAGAAGACACGATATTAATTTTCTTCTTCCTTGGGATCAATTTCGAGTGTGCCCGTGGTCGTGGCTCTTCGATTAATCGTTCAAATATTTTGTGTATTTATTAAATGTGTGGAATATTTCATTTTTCGACGGCGTGATGAAGTGCACCTGCCTCAATTACACCATGTATCGTTGCAGTGAGAATGGTAAATAAAAAAAACCATCCATCGAGCGTCGACTGCACTGAGTTCCAAAGAAATAAAATCCATCATGATTTAAAAATCGATCGATTTTAACCACAAATCAAACTGCAGCACTTTTATGGCTTTGTTTATGTTTTTGTTGGTGTCATTCGTCTCGATTAAACTATTTACAAACAAGAAAATTCCCATCGATTTTTCTATCGACACTGCAATAAAACGATTTATGGCAAGTAAACTATTTTCCCCAACCAAATCTCTATATATATATTGCATCGTTAAATTCCCATCGTGTCGGCGATCATTCTACTTCTAAAATCATGACGGTAAAAGTGCAACGCACACACAGTGTGTGTTTTTTATATGATTCGATTGAATAAATTATAACATATGAAAGTTCTATTATCAAAAATCGAAATGTTATAAAAAGTTGCTCGTCTCATTTTATTAAATACCAATCTGGTGTTCTTTTTATCCACTTTTTTTTTGATATAGTTTCATTAAAAATAGAACCAATAAACCCGTCTCGGAATATTATATTCTTTGTGTAAAAGTGAACATTTCTAATTAATGCACTCCAACTGGTGCGCTAGATCGATTTTGGGATATGCTGAGAGAAAAAGAAAATCTAAATAGAGAAACTATTTTGAATAACGACGGTTTAATGAAAAGGATTTTCAGATTGTCTGCATGTACTTCTGATACGCTTAATTTCGATAAGAAGAAAAAAAACATCTCAAGAAAATAGATAGAAGTAACACAACGACGAGAGTGTAGTGTCGGTGCTTAAAAGGCGTAATGATCGTCGTGTTCTCGTCGCTGCTCATTTATGAATTCGGTGAGTGCATTAGACCATCGTTAAATATAAAGTTTTATGAATGGATTCAAGTGGCCATACCTTCAAAATAGCATCGGCCGTTTTCATGCCGATGAAAAATCGATCCATTGCATTGCGTGAGTGCTTTGTCTATTATCAATTGACTTTATATGCGTTGTAATAAAATAAAATTGAGCTCAAACGCGCGCACTTTCGTCTCTGACGCCCAAAGTCATCAATGTTACTCTTCGATCGTGGTAGAAAATTAAGATTAATTACACTGCATGAATCCGTTTCGTCCTTCTTTCAAAATCTACATGTAATTTGCCGCCAGCAATTATGCCACCATATTTCGTTCAATTCAGAATAAAAAAAAAACTATATATTTTGTGTTTATGTTTTAATTCACTAGTTTGAAATGTTCATAAAGACCAAATCGAATTTTTTATTTACACACAAAAATATAATCATCACATACGAATTGTTTTGCTCACGACACAAAAACTAATACTGAAAATGATATTTGCCATTCGACGGAGTTTTGTTTGAGTTTTTCGTAAATATGATGAAATGACAACGTTGCAAACACTAAGCCGGGAGAACACACACAAACGCTCAGTGTCGGCAGACAGATAAATACCGACTCAACACATGATAATGAATTTTTGCTATCATAACATCCGTGCGGAATGTTGTTGTCGTTTCCAACAACCCACAGAGCTGTCATCATGCATCATCCGCATTTGAATTCTGAAACATTGCTTCGACGCTATACATTTCCATTTTAGTTACGAGAAAAAAGTAATATCAAACTCCATATTTTTGGCAACAAACATTGACAAATGACACATGTGCGGTTGCAATTCTACACAATTTATGCATGTGAATTTTTCCTTACTTCAAAATGAAAACGATAGCAGACGAGTCATTCCATTTCAAAAATGCATTTTATTTATTGCATAACTGAACAAATCGCTCTGCCAGTATTGTAGCACTCTTTAAAAAAAAAAACAATTTATGAGCATGTGAAATACGAACGAGACTGATATATGTTTATATGCGCGATGTGCATGTAATTGCAAACATTCCAATAAAATTATCGCATTGTTAACGATCATTTGTAACCTTTTTTTTCCTTCCTTTAATTCAATGTTGTTGGTGAGAAATGGAATTCGGGTAGTATATTATACGCGATGAAATTCAATCCAATCTATTAACGAGAATCTATGAGGTAGATCAAAATCAGTGTGTCAACCTGTTTCCTGCGCGTGTGCATTTGTTCATTAAACCAAATGTTTTTCATATTTGTGGGGTCAGTTGATGGTCTAGCATTATTCGATGTCTTATCATGTATCATAAAAAATGGAATGAAATTTCATATTATTTATCTGAAGCATTTAATTTTGAAAGGAGAAAATCAATTAACTTTCTTCCAAAATTGTTTATTTTTTTTGTGTCATTGAATTTATGGTGACAATGAAAGAAACAAAAGCAGACTTAACTAACTAAATTTAAATTAACTGGTATGACAGCGAGACTAATAAAATTGAAAAAAAAAAAGATAACTGGGCAGCTTCAAAACGTGTGCTTTGGACGTATGTCCAAAGATATTATCATTGTGAGGCGCATACGACCGATGAAAGCTGAGACAACAGCTGACACAGTGGGATATTGAACTCATCCCATGTAACAAACCAAAAAGAGACACTCACTTTAAAAGCCATGCATTTCTCTCTCTCTCTCTTTTTCCTTTGTTGGTATTTGATTTCGCTTTAACTGCGTAATCATACATTCGATTGGGGGACTTTGTCTACGCTCGTCCAATTAGCCTTGTCGCTATTGCATCGACACACACACAATGCATCAAAACACCAGCAGAGAGCAAAAACAGAACAATGACCATAAATAAAGAGGGAAACCAATGCATCAAATCCAATTTGTTGACCAAATGAAATGTAATTGCAATCAATTGACCGTATAGATGCGTAACAATGTTGTTATTCTATTGATTTAAGTTGATTTCATTACGATATCGCCCTCGTTTTTTGTTTAAATAATATATGGCGACTGGACGATACAATATGCACATGAGATAATAATCCAAGCGCATGTAAATAGAAATATATTGACAAATTAGCAACTAGCTCTGATTTTCATCGAAAATCGAGTCACAATCTTACAATTTCCGTTGCAAAAATGCAACAGTAAATGGGTCGTCGCACGCTTGTTGGATTAAGTTAAAATATTCCTTGCCGTATAAAATATATGCACGCTTTCGATGTGAAATAGCGTTTGCAATATGCGGCAAAATCTCATAAAAGATTTACACACAACGCGGCACGGGATAAAACTGAATTCCAATTATGATGGCGAGCATGAGTCATTCGCATATCGTGGGTCTCTTTTGAACAAAAAAAAATCACACAATCGTTTACGTTTACGCTTTGACTCTGTTTCTTGCTGAATGTTTTTTTCTTCATATTTTTAATTTGTGTGTTTACCTTTGACGTTTTTAAGGCGAATATATAATTCCGAAGCGTGAATATGTGTTTGTCTTAATTGGTGCTTGTTGAGAATGTTTATGGTTGAAAATGGTCGGACTTTTTTTCTTGCTAAGTTTAGGTGAATTGAATACGCGCATTTGTTTGACCAATACATATCCAAACAGTCTATTACTGACAATGAACTGATTCAAACACTGTACAAACAAAGCAATCGATTCATTTCACATGCGAGAATATGAGTCGCAGCTCACAATGGTATGAAATTGACAAGAATTTGAAACGCTGCACGCAATACGTGATCGTGATCGTTGGCCATTTCCAGTGAAAAAGAACACAATCACTCTCTCGCACATACACACAGAGAGGCATGTGTATTTGTGTAATGTATTCGCTACAAGCAAATATGAAACGTGCACATTCAGCAAATTCAGCACATATGCATCCTTAATGCATGCATTCAACAAATATGCGAAGCATATGTGTACGTGCTTGCACTAAAAAAAAAACACCTAAAGAGAACCTAATACAGAAAACAACGCGCGCTGTGATATTGAATTCGAACAAAACCAAAGGAAACCAATACCAAAGAGTATATATGTACACAACACACTAGTTGCACGTGCAACAGCATTAATGCAGCCAATCAATTCATTGGCAAAACAACACACAATTGCGCATTAAAAGTCCCTTTAAAACTTGAAAACCAGAAACTGGCGAAGAAGTGATTTCATTTCATGTTGGTTTTTGTAAAAAAACTGGTTTTCTGCACAGCGTCTTTTGTATATGTGTGTATGGCATCGTTGGCATGATTCTTACACATTTTATTATTTTCGTCGTCATCGTCTTTCTCGTTTTTACGTGAACAGAATAGACCATTGCGAATCCGCAACAGTTCAATCAAAGGAAAATCACAATAGATGATGTTTTGAAAACATGAACTCCAAATTGCTTTGAATTAGTGTGTGAGTGTGTGTGTGTGCCAGTTGTCACAAGGAATTAGAATCTAAAAGGCTTCTTTTGAGCATTAAATGCACCTTTCTTGATAAATAACTAGACGCTGTTTGCTAATGAGGATTAACGTGATGCATCGATGTAGAAAATAGTGGATCATTTCGAGTTTTGTTCGATGTCACCTGCGTAATATAATGCGTTTTCGGTTTGTAATCCGGTCTAAGGTGCCGCGATCCCGCAAACGATAGAGAGAAAGGTCTTCGACTCTCTGATTGAATTTCACATTAAAGAAGTCGTTCTCTCTCTCTACTCTTGTAACCATCAACTAACCTTTACCTCTAATAATCATCGAACAACATAATTTATTGGCTAATTTCTTTTCTTTCGTCTTAACGACACTTCCAAATTAAGAATGGAAATTTTCCTCGTTGTACCTCTTCTTTTATACGTTGCAATATTGAATTCCATTCGATTTGAGGCACGGAATTTGAAATCTCATGAAAATCAACTCTTGATGAGGATACCTTACTTCTAATAGATATTTGATTTTTTTTTTCTACTTGATTTCGATGAAGAAGATAAAAAAACGGATAAGGAGGAAGACAAACCGGGTACATAATAAAATAGAATTTAATAGATAAAGCAATTTATTCATAAAAATGTGGAAAATTAATCGTCAAAAAGTTGAAATTCTCGTCTTCGTATTGTTGGCAATTCAAAATACGATAAATGACAAGCCGTTCTAACAAACAAATGCGTGCTTCTTTTTCTTCGTCTATTGTTTGAGATTTCAACGCAATTCGAGATTTCTTTTGCAGTTGGAATCTAAAATGCGTCACAGCTGGTTTTTCTGGTGAATCAAATGGTGAAACCATGAAAGGAAATGAAGTACACAAAAAAGAAGACAACGATGGGGGCAAAGTGGCAGCATCGCTTTAGTGAATGAAATAAAACGGGATGTTTTTCATATATGCATATATGCTGCGCAGTTGTGCGTATGTGATGATGTGTGTGTGTGTTTTGCAATCGTATGGGACCAACAACTGTGCAAAAAACGTTACAACACACCACGTTTCCATTGCTTCTTTGTGATCGATCAATTTTGTGTCCAGTTTCTTATTCTTTTCTCTGTCTCTATCTCTCTTTCTATCTGTCGTTTAATGCAAAACGAGCAAAATAAATCAGCACACTCTTTTAGCTTGCAGCCAACAAAAGAGTGCCAAATCTAAGCAATGTCAGCATCATTCAGGCCAAAAACACTTCATTGTTGCAATTATTGTACGAAAAAACCGGTTACAATTATTATTAACGATGAATCACTTTACGTACGTCTTCGGTTTTTTCCTCACTTTGATCATTAAAATGCAATTTTGTATGCAGTTTTTGTCACACCGAAACATAAATTAAAGTCTCATTTATTCTAACAGTAAAACGCAATGAAGATACATAGAAATGATGCAAAAATTCATCGTTATAAACGTTATGTCGTAAATGCTTCTGACAATGTGGTTTTATCAACGTCTGTATTGTAATTCTTGTCTTTATGGCGAAGAAAATCAATTCGCACCAGACTCACCGATTTCATTAATTTCAAAATAGTCTGCATATCTCTTTTGATGGACTTTCTTAAACGTTCGCCGCCAAAAGAGGTCTGATGATCTTTCTGTTTTACTCTCTTAACCAGATCGTTTCATAGCGAAGCCATAAAATATTCAGCTTAAAGATTATTTCCTTTATGTCACGTTCTGTATGGCCGCATGAAATCGCAAGAATTGTGAAAAAATGCTGAACAATGCAACACACATAATGTAAATAAAAGTGACATAGAGGAAGAGAGATGGGGGGACGGGGACAAACGCATATAAGCCTATTGCACGATCTGATGTGACTAAAGCGGAATTGCCATTTGCGCGATTTCTTAAAATATGACATAAACTCATACAGTTCACGGCGATAGATCGAAATGTAAGCTGCAAGCGTGGAAAAGGTAAACACGCTTTAATCATACATCCACAATAATAATGATGGAGAGAAAGAGAGAGCACCACAAAAAAATGAAAGACAAACAATCTTATTCTATACTTTCATATGGTTAAATCAAACATATAAACCAAAGCACACACACAATCGAAACACACGAGACCACAAATCTACAACGAACACTTGTACTTTTTGTTGTTGTTCTCCCATTTGGATTTGTGTTATTTTAGTTTGCCACTAACGTGATTATCATGCTTTAATGTGGAGTATTGAGTTTTGTTTCATTATTATATGCCGTACACTTAAAAGGGTATTTATGTAAACTGTTTTATATGTTCATAAGTTGCTATTTTACCCACTTTTTTTGTTGTTGTTCATCTGTGTTCTATACTGGTAACTTTGATTGTTACATCTATATTTGTATAAAGAGATAAAATTGAATGATTCTCTTCCAAAAGTAGATGTTGCGAATTAACCAGAAAAAAAAGAACGCGAGAGAAATCACTTTGAGCAAATTTGTTTTGTACGATGATTGCAGATGTGAAGCACCATGTCTTTGAGCAAGATCTTTGGAATTAGAGATCAGTGTACATTGTACAGGCCATAACATGTAATCCAATTTGATCCAAATAAAATTTAATTGTATGTTAGGGCTCTTTATTCTCTATTCCACCTCTGCACTCTATGGTTTAACTGATTGAAACCATAATTGTGCACTTCCTCTCCGATTGGATTGGAAAAAAGGCCACGGTATATACATTTATTTATTTTTTTCATTTTGTCGGTCATGTGCTTGCACAATTTTCATTTGCTCAAGATCCAAATGAATTTATTGTCTTGCCATTGTTGAATGACATAATTTATATATTTCGCATAATTGGTAGCGCTCCATGTATATGCAATGTGGTTGCTTTTTTGTTACATGCTAACTTTCGATTGTTGTCGATTCAGCCATTTGTTGCGATTTCAAATTGCTTTTGCCGAGAATTCAAGCGACTGTTGTTATTCTATTCTCTGCTTATGTTAGATGGGCGAACAGCAGATAGAGAGTGTATGTATGTAACCTAAAATGGATTATACGTGCGCACATGAAGAAAAGATAGATTCATGAGTCATGGGGGTTTGAGACTACACAATACACACATCAATATCTGTTTTTAAATCGTAATTTATTATAATAATTGATGTGCAAACGTGAACAACATGCCATAGATTAATAGGAGATGTGGACCCTTCCGTGTGCACACACACACACACAGATGTACAGTCAAAACAAGATTCAAACGCACCACAGTTTTGAAGTAGTACTGCTGTGCTTTTGTGGCGAAATCGAAGAGAAAAACATCAACATCGAATTAAGTTAAAGATTTCAAAGCTAAACAGAAAAAAAATCATTAATAATTTTATTTGCGTTGAATGGCGTACGATGTAGCAAAAAAAAAAAAATACTACAACGCACATTGAAAGGTTTTGAATCAGTTGCTATTTTTTCTCTTCACTTCATTGTTCAGAGGCTCGATTCTCGCATTGGTTCAGTTAATACCATTACTAGGCTAGCATTCGACGAATGCTCGTTAAGTTCACGCTTAAGCGTCATAAACTCCATTGCACTACAAGAACGAACGAACGAAAAAAAATATGAACGCCATCGTTCGTTGTCGTCATCGCGTTGTTGTCATAGACAATAACGTAGTTGAACGTGCATTTTATTAGACAAATATAAAAACACACGACGACGAAAGAATCAGAGGAGGAAAAAAAATTGACGCGAGAGAGAAAAAGAGAAAGAAACGAAGAGAAGGAGAAAGAGGGACAAAACATTGATCCCAAACCGGTTTTCGTGTTTTCCTTTTAGTTTAGAGAGTTCGTGTGTTTCGAATGGCTTGAGCTCAACACAGATCAGATGAAGAACAAAAGACTAAACCATATAGAAAAGAGTACTGTATAGCAATGCGCGCGGCACCAACAAAACAAATGACGGAATAGAAATAAATGAAAATTAAACACACGATAAAAATAGGAAAGAAAGAACACCGTCAATAAATTTAACAGCGACACACGAGATTTAAGGAGCACTGATGGAACAGAGAGACGAACACAAAAAAAAAAACAAAATATAACCCATAAGCAATGCCACACCGAGGACCGAATAGAAGTAGAGAGACACCGGAGTGTCAGAGCCAGCGGAAAAAAACGCAATAGGTCAAAATGTAACATACTTATACAATATTATATACGGAAAAAAAGCAGAAACGTTTATTTCATCGAGAGTGTCTCTGTATCGTTGGAAGAACTATTTCGTGGCCCAACTGATCAAGCAAAATAAATTCAACTCGTTCATTTGTTTTGGTCGCGAGCAGAGAGCGCACACCAAAAACTACCAACTATTTTGTGCACACGATTTTGAACAACAAATGCCGCTTTTTTGTTGATTTTATTTATATGTGTATGTGTGTTACCAACAATCATTTGTTCACTCGAAAGTGTAGAAAAAAGAAACTAATAAATTTCAAGCGTTTTCAGTGAACTTTATGAATCTGCTGTTTTTGTTCTCTTTTATTGCCCTTTTTCTTTATTTTATTTTCATCTTCTTCAAACATTTTAGTTGTCGCTTCCTCTCTCGCTCTCTCTCTCTTTTTCACTTTATTTTCGTCGCTCTCCATCTCTCTCTCTCTCTCTCTCTCTCTCTCTCGAAAAATCGATATTTTAGTCTCATTCAGATCGATCTCGTGCTATTAAACGCAATCTTTTCCATTCGATTGGAGTCTCAAGAGTAACCTTTTCGTCGAAGTGGCATCAAAATCAATAAATTCTCACTTATCTAATTTTGATGAGATTAGAGAGTTCTCCAGTTGAATAAACATTGTGAAATACAAAAAAAATCGACTCACAAAACAAGAAAAACAAATAAATGCGATTAAACTACGGATTGTTAGTCCAACAGCAGTACCGTTTTCGCCTCAACACTTGCAATCAATTTTGATTTTGTTTTTCTCAACCATAAACATTGATTAATACGTTGGAACTCCGTTAAAAATCGATCACCACATAAATTCATTCAGATCGTCTTCGTACTCGGTCTCATTAGAGACACTTTATCACTCGATCCAAAATTATTACGAATTCAATAGTTTTTCATTCTTCCTCTAAGTTACATGAAAGTTCATGTATTTTAAATTATAAATGTCACGATAATAAAGACCATATTATTGAAATAGAGTGAACTATATTACATGTTTTGACGAAATGTCGTCGACGATAAATTAAATTTCAAACATTGTGCCATTTCTCTTCGGTGAAATGTGCCACACAGTTACTGTATATCAAATTCATTTCATGTCATTTTTCACAGTGTGTCTGCCAGTGCTTTTGTTTCGCCAATGCTTTCTTTCTCTTTGTCATTGTCTTTCTCATCTCATTTACTTGATGTCTTTGTTGGATTTGATATTTTTCAAGTGCATTGCATCCATTGTATTTACTTTGTACGTTTAAGCAGTTTAATGAAACACTCGTTGCACAAGATAATGATGGGCGCATTATTCACTGACAATGACATATGAAATGATGGATAGAACTGTGTTAGATTCAAACTTGAAGAACATTCTTTTTTTCTTAAAAGAACAGCACTTCTTTCTGAATCGCATTAAGCGGTGCATGGTTGAATGAAGCAAATGGATCTTGACCTTTCTCGTGGAGATTGTTTGAGGATTTAAAATTTACATTGTTCTGTGCTGCTCTCACTCGAGTAGGCGTTTAAATGTTTCAAAAGAAGAAAGAAAAGAGGCTACAGACTACAGAAGTTCGAGTTGTTCTGAATTGTTAATCGCTGCTTTTTTTCATCCACTGTGCGCTTACTGTATATTGAAACAAAGTAATTAGACTAATTCGAACACACGTACCGATACGGTAGGATTTTAAATTTCAGAAGACAAGCAATTTAGAATTCACCATGAAAATTACATGATTCGCCATGAAATGGGCTTTTAAAAGATTGAACAATTTTCGCTTCAATCACGTATAGTGGCTGAAACCATAAAATAAATGCACAAAATTGAAATGTTCCAACTAAACGGCCTGAATAGTTTTTTGTTTCAACACAAACAAGATGGTTTCGCTAAGAATAAGTTCGGTGCAATTTAGTAAGTTTGATGAAAAAAGTCTTTTTGTGTAAGTGCAACGAAAATCACGTACAACATCATCGGACCCCTTTCAATATTTATTGCAATGACTTTTACTTTTCCGCACACACCTAGTGTGTAAGGTAAAGTATTGGAATCGGTCGAAAAATTAACACCCATAAAAAATGTGTTTTCTGGGTGTTTTTGGGGCCAGGGAACACGAATCTAGCGGTTTTTCGATGTCCGAATGTATGTGCGTACCCTGTACCCTGTACCCTGTACCCTGTACGCTGTACCCTGTACGCAAAAATTTGTTAACACGATAACTTTCAAACAAGAAAAGTAATTCAAAATCTGACTTCACAGGATGATTGGGGGTGCCGAGGAATAGAAACCATTAGATTTTGAGCGACTTTGGTTGACAGGGTAAAGTGTCATGTCTGGTGTGATGCCCATGTCCATCCATGGGAAAAATTCAAATTTTCTTACAAAAGTGATATTTAATGTATTCTTAAACACTCAAAAATGTTTATTGGGGGGTTTTTGGGTACGAGAAAACCGAATATGACCTTAGTTTTGCGATACAATCAACTTTCGAAACACTTTTCATACAAAAAATTCAAAAAATTTGGATTTTTGTATGGAAGCCATGCCTGTATGATATCGTAATGAGCTGAAACTTTGCACAGGTTATTTTTATCACACATAAATACCATTCCGAAAGTTTGAAGACATTTCAACGAATATTAGGGGCACCTCCCGAACAATATTTTGGATTTTTCGCTCTAAAACGAAATTTTGTATGGGAAGTACCCTTAATATGCATTGAAATTTCTTCAAACTTTCAGAATGTTAAGTTTTTGTGAAAAAAATAACCTCTGCAAATTTTCACATGATTACGATATCATATAGGCATGGCTCCGATACAAAAATTCCCATCTTTAGTAGTTTTTGTAAGAAAAGTGCTTCGAAAATTATTTTTATCTAAAACTAATGTTAGATTTAGTTTTCTTTCATGTCGTGGATCACAGTGCGGAAAAGTTCATCTTACGGATGTAAGACATTTTATTTCTTTTGGAAACAGTACATTTTATCACAGGAAGTGCATTTTTCCATGTTCTGATATCAATTCCATACATGAAAATAACCACATATTCGAATGTGTCTTTCGATGAGATCTCTGCTTAGTAACTGTGAAAACAACAACAAAACGTAACCATTATGCGCCGTGCGTTACCAACACTACAATGGTCCGATAGAAAATGTAACGAAATGAGAGAGAATAAAAAATGACCTAAGCATGTACCCAAAATGTAACATGGACTGGCAGATGAAAAGAGCAGCGTACTTTTTTTTGTCGATGGTTATGGAATGTGTGAGCCTGCACAGATTAAACAAGCCAATAAAATGAGAGAGAGAGAGAGAGACTGTGAATAGAACACGTACCGTAAATATCGTTACAGGCTATCAAAACCCATTATTCGATGTGTGACTGCATCGAAACACTTTCTCTCTCATTTTTTTTGTTGTCAATTTTTCAAAGAGCGTTCGTGGCCAACGGCACACAAGATGTATGAATACACTAGAAAACTAAACAATAAATTTAATGGCAATAAATATGCGTCTTGTTTTTAGGAATGTAGACCAGGTGCTCGTCAATTTAGCCGTATGCATTCGGGTTTTTTTTTTCATTCTCTTCTCTTGTTTGGCAGTCACACTCTGCGACAGTGATACACCAAAACAGAATGCTCGTATCGAATCGAAAATGTTGTGAAATCGAGAAGATTGTGTCTCTTTTTCCTTTTTATCTCAAATTAAATGCTGTTGATTGCTATTGAAGAGAGGAAGAATAACACGAAACAGGCAACTGATAAATGTAATAAATAGCCTTTTCATTTCGGTACACACAAAATACCTGAATGAGACTGATTTTGACGATCACACTTCGATCGAATTGTCACGACACAATGTGAAAATGAGACAAAATAAAGCCCCAAACAGAATGAAAAGTAACGAATAACTTTACTCATCGCCGAATCAAATTGTTCGTTTTAAAATCGAATGAGCGTTGATTCTAATCGATTCGTTTACACGCGTTCATTTGGTGAAATGTGCTATTTTCCTCAATGAAAACAGGCTTTATCTCGATGTTTTAATGTGGTCATTTTTCAAATTTCATCTAATGTAATTATGAAGCGGCAAATGTGTCGGGTCATGCTGACGATTAAAATGGCAACAAAAGAGCTTACGAGAAACGAAAAATGAAACTGCTCGAATATAATTTGTCGATTAATTAATCTTATTCGCGCCAAAGCTGAGACAAGCCGATGTCTTTACATGCACGAAACCATTCACTCAAAAATATCGAACACCTTTTGTGGAATCGATAATTTTATATTTTTTTATATGGTTGCAACCACCTTATTTTTCGCTTCATAATATTGTATAAATAAATTTGCAGATGCTCGATCGAAACTGCAATTAAATTATGTAATGCCAATGATTTCCTCTCCTCCATCTTTCATTGAAATACATTTTTACGGTCGCTTTTTTGCCATCTCATTTGTACGAGATGATTAGTTTACTTTGCTATTTCTACTTTTTTAAAATGGAGTAAACTCATTCCACGTCAATTTTCATGCCAATGTGTTAAACAACAAACGCTAAAGACATAATCAATTACAAACAACCGTAATTGGTATGTTGAGCTCAAACGAGTTAATTTAAACTAATAAACAGCGAACAAATTTCCCTGCACCTCAACGCCCATATTTGCAATAGTTTGCAAATCAAATGGATATTTCTAGGCACTCATTGTACTCATAAAATGTTATCGGGTGCACGTCTCTAGCACCGCTATTCATGCATTTTATAGAATAAACAGTTTTAAACTTGCAATTGCCTTTCATATACAAAGTATTCATTGTGAATTTGTGTGATGTTTCTCTCTCTCTCTCTCTCTCTCTCTCTCTCAGCAAAGTAGATAATTAACATGATTCATTCGAATGAATTGGAAGAATCTACACCATCAAAAATTTTATTATTGAAAATATAATGAAGTTTTATTCCAAACGAATCGAACTTAATCAACAGTAAATAACGTTGAAATTCATTTGAATCGAAAATGTTTTGCACACACTAATGGCAAAGTATAAGAACATGGAATTTGAAAATTCCTATAAATTTGACGTTCGTTTGATATAATTTTCCATTAGGTGGGCTCAATTAGATTGCCGCCGCTCTCACAGTGTATAAAGTGACTGAATGTCGTTTATTTGTTAATAAAACAGCCGTTCGCGCGAAAACACTATTCGTCTGAAATGAATTGAAAGGCAAATACGAGCAACGTTTCGGTCGATCTTTTACGAGTAGCAACAAAACAAAGATGAAAATGTTCGCTAATTTCTTTTTCCGTCATTTTAAAATGTTATTTTGAAACTTTATTAAATTTATACATGTGCCAACAAGTGAAATATGATTATACGCAACAATGTGCACGACAACGACGATAGTTGAGAGGCAGTTAATTTGTTTTTGACTTATTCCAAATTTGAATCGTAAGATTCACAATGTAAAATTGTTCAAAACTTTTAACCCATTACACCCATCTCTGCCGATCTCTCTTTCTCTATCTCTCTCTGTCTGGTCTTCGCTATCTTTTACTGCATGCGACAATGATAGAAAAGACGATGTGATTCCTCCGACAATTTTATTGTGTGATTTATTTCGGTAGCATTGCAAATGCATGGCAAAAAGAAAGTTGCCACAAAACTTCTCTTTCAATTTGAATGCATGCAAAACGTAGATTATATTATTTTTGGATTTGAATGTAGATATTTTAAATTCACAAACGAAATGAAATTCTAAAGATGTATGTATGCCGAAATGGAAAAACCGAATAGTTCAGTGTTGTTGTAACAGATGAATGGCGAATAACTGAATGAAGATATTTTTGTCGTTATCATTGTTAGGCTGCAGTATACGAATTAATGCAAGTGAATGAAGTATGGCAACGACTTGAGATGAGAATTCAAAGGCCGGATTTTTGAATAATTTCGATTCATTATATCATTAAGCCATCAAACGAACTCTCTTTGCATGTATAATAAATATATTTATTGTGAGAATAAACGAACAATTTTTGGGTCTCAGTCATCGTCTGTGTACAGGGTTCTTTTGTGTGTAAACGTATGTCTCTGGCAGCGTCAGCACAAAATGAAATCGTATTGATTTTGACGATAGTTGAAATGAAGTTAAATTGCATTTAGCATAAAAGACCTATTATTTATCAGTTTATATATTCAATGAGAGCACTGCGTCATTTTCAAATTACTACACATTCAAGCATTTTAACGAAGAGCAAACGAAATATTACAAGAGACACACAAGTTTTTTTTGTTTATTTTTCCATCTCCCATGCACATATTCTGTGCCAAGTATAAATTGATTCCAATTAAGAGTCGACCAGAGTCGAGACTTTCTTTTAAATGAAAAACAAATTATAATTTATATCCCATTGTTCTGAAATGACATAATTTCCAAAAACAAATACGAATAAACGCCGGTAGTTTCCGTCGCACCCATTAGCTTTTTTTTGACGGCTGCTTGATATCAAACACCAGAATTTAATTGCTTTTTATTATTACGAGAGTACGAGTGTATAAAAACAAAACACATTATGAAAGACAAAAAAAGAGCAATTTGAATATACCTATTCCCTTTAAAAGCAGCGAAATGAAGAATAATGATAATGCCAACGTTATGTCAAACAGTTGAATAAGAATTTCAAAATGAAGGTGAATTATCCAATTTGGTCGTTTTGCTTTCATCGGGAACGCCTCATCATCAAAATATGCATTCAATGCCACGAATGAGTTTATCCATTATCACTCACTTGATCAATGGCTCATCTGAAAATGGGCATTGTGTAAAAAGCATTTCCTTTCGCTTCTAAGTTTTTCAATCGCTTTTTATTGATGTTAATTGACAATTAAGTGGTGTTCGTATTAGTTTCAATAATCTTGACCTTATTTTCCGCATTCAATACGGAGGCTGCTGTGTTAAGTCGTTTAGTGAAACAAAAGATGTGCAAAAACACACACACACACACAAACGAAACTGCATGGTAGTCACAAAACTGTTGCAGAAAAGCGAAAATGCTTCGGGGATACGGATAGGCTACATATGTATGAGTGGTTCTTTTTTTCTAATGCAAAATGTGTTCAAAGTCAAAGCTGATTAACGTTATCGATCTCGGATTCGTTTGGTTAAAGTTATTGAACAGACAATGATGGTTTTTGTGCTGGTGAAAATGCTTAGAGTCTTTCGATAAACATACTCACACACACACATACACAATTTTAGCCACGAAACGTATCGATTGTATGGCAATGTATGTATTTGAGTAAATTGGCTGTCGATTCAAATTCGAATCGAACGTGCTGTTGCACTTACTGGTTTTTTTTCTCTTTATTATCGATTTGCTCATGGCTTATGTATAATTTATGCTTATGCACGATAAATGGCAGCCACAAATATAAGGAACACTCGTTACACATGCTTTGCCCGTCGTTTTTACATTGCTACTCATTCATTGGTTTTGTATTTGACAGAATGGTTTATGCCGTTTATTGAATATTTCAGTAATGTGTTTGCCAAACATTATCGCATCCATATTGCATGGACTGGAGAGAGAGAGAGAGTGTACACACTGCACACTTTAAACAAAGATACGAGTTTTGTGTTTACCGATTTTATATTAGTTTTGCATTTGACGCAGCTTGGCATCGTACTTCACGCACCCATTATTATTACACACAGTGCATTGACTCCAAAGTCGATAGAAATCAAAGAGACACACAATCACCATTGCAGAGATTGAGTTCATCCGGAAATATCGGTTTGGTTTTCGGTAAATAAAACTAAAATCGATTTTCGGTAAAATAATTCGAGTTGATAAACCACAAACGGGTCAAGAAGATTTGCGGCGAGATTTTTTTTGGCAGATTTAAAATGTGGTATTTACTCGGATTGATCTGAATTTCTGTGAGAAAGTAAAAATCAACAATATCGAACGAATCCGACAATGCCAAACAAGACGAATGAGTTTTTGCAAGGGGAAAGAATGAAAAAAATAAACTAAATATATGCAAGGGAATAAAGTGCTGAGCAAGTGTGTGTAATTCAGTTGAGACTGTAGGCCATTCGTTTAACTCAATCCATATTTTTTTTTTCATGTAATGACGATCTCAGCGTAATGATGTTATTGATTTGTGACAAAACGTAAGGTAAACAAAAACTCCAAGCCAATGTAGCGATAAAATGAAATCAACGGAACGAACGACGAGAACGAAGCTAAGTATACATATATAAGAAAGTGTCGACACAATTGAGCAACAAGAATGAAATGCGATAAAGAGAAGAAGGAAAACTGAACGAGGCACAGAGAGTTTGCACACACAGTGCCAAAGTGAAGAGAGAGAAAAAAACCAGTTTCAGCCAACTTGAAACCCGATTTGCGTGTGCATTACACTGATAGAACTTTCAAAGTTAAGTGCAACTGCAATAAAACGGCAAACAACGTAATCAATACTTTTACGAAATGACGACGGCAACTTCGTTGAACACCGCAAAAGAAAAGATATTCTATAGCATCTTGTGTCGATTTTTTTTTGGTCGGTTTTGATATTTAATTTCAATCTGTCTGTTTTTTTTTTTTTCAAACATTTCCTACATCGTATAGTGTAGCAAAAGCAGATGAAAATGTTACATTTTTCGTACACATTTTGCTGAAGGAAGTTGTTGTTCCGTTCATCATCATATCCGGCAAATATTTCATACCATATAGACACAAGCGCGCGCAAACACACACGAGCGCATATGGTTTTCTAGGATTTAATTTCATATATTCACAAAATAAACATAAACATTTCAATGCGCATTGTAATGTTTTCGCTTTTGAAAGGAAACTACCATTGCAATTCTTGTGATATCGTTCTGGAATCATAATAATAAAAAGAGTTTAAAAGTGAAAATTCTTCATCATTAAAATTATAAACACGTTCATTTCAATTTTCTGCAACGATTATTATTTTAAGCTGTTTGCGGCTGTGTGTGTGTGTGTTCAGTATGCTGTGGCAATCGGTTCTGCATGGCTTCGAAAATGTGGTTTCATTTAATCTCCGACATTGCCGGTTTGTTTTTTTCTCTCTTTCTCTCTCTCTCAATTTTTCAGTAGCATAAAGAAACGGCCCAAGAAATTATGCGATATGTGTGTGTGTGTGAAAAAGAAAAATTGCGGTAATTTTTCTATGCATGTATCATATATGCATTGAGACGTTCAAAACAATGCAGTAGTCGTGCTAAAGACCGTCAGCGAGCCATACAGTACCAAATGAATTTGCGGATGTGTGGCAATCGCAAATGAATCATTTGACTGCGTCTGTCGAGATCATTTGTTGGCTGGATTTTGCCAAAGGAAAACGGAAAGACATAAACCGAAAAAAAGGAAGACTTAAAACGAAGACAAATATGATGATATATTCGTAAACAGGCAAGTTTTAGATATCTCGCGAATGACAGTGGAACCGACCGAAATGAGTGTGTGTGCGAGAGCGCTGAAATCCATAAAAATATGACTTGATTTGTTTGTTTCTTTTTCAAATTCTTGTTTATCTTTGGAAAAGACGATGAAATAATATTTGCTGCTTTCGGATGTGACTGCAACGCGCGCATTAAAAAGAAGACGAAACGAGCAATGGGACGTGAACATGAATTGTGTCGCTGTTTTGTCGGCTTCAGCATTCCTAAACATAACAAATACCATATAAATTTATAAATATTCCACCAAATGACGGCTTATTTTTTTTCGTCGTCGTCGTCGTTGTCTTATTTTTGATGGAATTATGAGCAGTGGAAGAAATGACGGCGACATTGACAACGAATGAACTCTTGGCACGAAAATGCAATTCCATTTTCAATCTGTGCTGCAACTACAAATGCACACATATGGTTTTAATGTGTGAAAATAGTTCCGTTAGTTCTTTTTCTCTGATCTCTGAAAAAAACATGATGTTTTCTTATCTTCATTTGCTTTTCGGTGTTGTTTTTCTTGTTCTTGCTGCTGCCGATGTGTCGAAGCACGAAAAAATTGCCTAAAATGTGTGATTGACATCGATTTACCGACATATATTCAGCACCCAAACATACATTCCAAAAAAAATTCCGCGTACTCATTGCCAAAACGGCCATTTATTGCTGTGATTCACTTCAATTTCTCCCGTAGCCAATTATAATTGGAGTTAAGCCAAACTTTTATCAAATCGTAATGGTTTTTAAGAGAAAACATTTTGATTTCAGTTTATGGTTGTCGTTTGAATGCAGTTTTACTACTTAATTTTTTTTTGGGGAGTGGAAGATTGGAGAGAACGTGAATGAGAGCAATGAACGATCGTGGATCATGTTGTATTGCGCAGCGAGTGTCATGCTGACGACATTTTTTTCTCTTCATTTCAACTTTCTTCTTGTACAGACAATTTAAAATTCCGTGTGTTTCGCCATTTCGCGCATTGGCCATTTTGAAGACGCACCAACGTTTAATAATTTGGTTAAACGCGATAAATGTCGTTTATGAATGTTAAGTTGTTGTTTTATGTGCGGTTTTTGTAGCGGCTTTTGCGTAAAGCCATGAATTTCAGTGAGCTTCTTTTCCGTTCATCAATGTGGCAATGACTTCAACGAAGTTTTCGACGAAATTCACATGGCGGTGGAAGTAAGAGATCAATATTGTCCGAAAAATATATTGATTATAGTAACCCACATTAAGAAAATTGAAAAGAATTCTGACCAAAACTGACAGACACCGTGAGTCAAACGCATTAACAGATGAAAGGCACAATATTTTCTCTTTATTATCAACATTTGTTCAATTTGCGGTCATATTTTTGTTTTGTGCAATTGAAGAAAAACGAATACCAAAATGATGCGGCAATTGTGGAAAACTATTACGGCAAATTGTTTGCGCAAAGAAATTGATGGAAACCACAATTGAAAAAGAAATTTGAGCAGAGAAATACAAAAAAAAAAGAAGACGAAAAAAAAATCAATTTCTTTATTATCTCAAAAGTGAATCTGTTTTGATTCGTATTGCATGCGAATTGGCTGACATTGTTATGTTGCGCCCTACTTACTTAGCACATAAAAAATATTACAGCTGATAAAACCGTAAATGTTTTTTTTATTTGATTGAAATATCAAGCAATGGCACGCAAAGTGAATTTGAGTTGCAGTTGTACAGCGAGAGAAAGATGTTCGGCCGAACAGCGACTGGCGCACTCTCCTAGATTGAATTTAATCAAACCAATTATGCGGGCTTCCGCTTTTTCGTTGCTTTATACAATTCTGAACGATTTGGTTGGATTTTTTTTTAATGAATTCTTTAAATAAAATTCAGAATCGCCGCAAGAGACACTCAGACAAAAACTCCCGGATAATCAAAAGCAATCAAATGTTTAAGTTTTTTTATTGTTTTGGTTTTTGCTTCGTTTAGTTTTTCTACTGGTTAATATGTTTGTGGTATTCGGCAGTTGGTTATTTGGTTAGCTGATATTTTTTACCGACTACAACAGAAGCAACAACGACAAAAAACCGATCAAATTGTGATAGAAAAATTAATAAAATTCGAGACGAATGTGTTTAAAGCGTGCGCCAGGCCTTTTAACATTTGACTCTATTCCATTTAAGTTTCATTTTAAGAATCTATTTTATAGAACATGCGGTATGCCGGCTAGGAATGGAAAAGAGAACACTTTTGTTTATTGTTGTAATATTTTTGTTAATGGGTTTACAGTTTGCACAGTTCATTCGAGAAAGACGACGACCGCACACAACGGCACACATATGCATTCCACATTAAAGAGAGAGCAGGATAAGAGAGCGAAAGAGCGAGAGAGGAGCTAAGAGCGCAAGAGTTGTCTCGAGTGCCAACATCGTGCGATGGATTCAATTATGTGCAGTAAAATAGATTTTATTTTTCAACAATGCACATCTGTTCATGGCTCCGCTCTACTCTGCTCTCCATTCGGCTGTTCCATGCCCATTCTATTGTTGTCGTTGGCTCTCTCTCTCTGCTTCTCTTCTTGTTTTTCAAAAAAATGTTCTCAAATTTGTTTTATTGTTGCCTGAAAGAAAAATGTTCCTTCAACAAACAAAAACCAAAAGCACCCAGCAGAAGTGTGCGGCGGCATTTACGCTTGCCGTCTCTATCGTATTCTTTATGAGCGCATATTCCTAAATTTAATGTGAATAGAAAAGATGAAAGAGAATTTTATTACATGCAAAACCAGTGTGTGAGATGTATTTTTAATATGTGCAGACAGTGTGGCAGGCAAAAGGAACTATAACATAGTTGCTCCAACAACAAACATAGAAATATCTCAACTAAATCTTATGGCAGCGGTACCGAGAATCTAGTGAAGAAGAAAAAACCTAACGCATACATACACAAAATAAAAATGAACAGAGAGAGTAAAAATGACGGCAAAAACATGCTAATTTTTCTCATGTGGCTCAAAAAATTCACACTGTTCGCCATGTGTCTTTGGATTGGCCGTTTGCTTGTCTTTCTCTTCGTAAATGTTGATTGTTCTCACTGTTCTTGTGAAAAAAATAAAAATTTGAATGAAGAAAAGAAACAGATAGAAAAGCAATGTGTGACTATCTGGCGAATCTGGATTTCTGTTGAAACACTTCCAAGAAAAATGGATTTCAATTTCTATGCAAAAATGATGCAACTTTTTCTTCATAATGTGATTTATATTGACGATTCGATCAATGTCGGTATACGACTTCAGAGAATTACATCGATTGGCTTAATAAATATGAAAACAGTAACAACAACAAAAACTCTTAAAAAAGTGCATAAATCTTGTTGCTGTTTATGGAAAGTAAATAAAAAGGTATTTCATGGTACGTGCAACGGCTCGATTTATGCCGAAAATGTGGAAATCCCGACATGCAAAAAAAACACACACACACACAAATATGAACACAGAAAGCCATGAATTTGCAATTAACTTATATGGAAAACAGAAGCCTTCAAGTTTTTAATCTGACTTTAAAACGACCTAAATTAGAATTTATTGGCATTTTTTTTTGATATCTCAATTTTGATGTCGATATAAAATCATTTTCCAGAATTCTGATCCCACTTCATCCAGATGTCAAGAGTCATTGACACCAAAAAAAAACGCGACAAAAGTTGTTGTTGTGCTTTTTTTCGGCCGGATATTCGCATAATGAGAACGATACACAATCAATGTTTATCCAAGCGAATCAAAAACTGATTTAATATTTTACACATGATTTTTCTAATGTGAACAAACACATGATAAAAATGAAAATTGACGCGACTGTGAAATATGACCGATTTGATCTGATTACGGTTTAAAGTGTACACCACATTGTTTCGATTAAATCTACTGGATTTGGCGCACATTTCACTTCAATTCACAATTTTTCGATCAATATTTAGAGAGTGACAATTAAAATGGAACGACAAAATGCATCCATCTTTTTACCCTATTTTCGGCGTGTTATTTTACTTGATATTCATATGTACATTATAAATATTGAATTATCTCTCTGTTGTCATCAGAAAAAAAAAATTATGAGTTTTGTTATTCTAGTCGATTGAGCGGGCGGTTTCGGAGTGGAAACGGTGCTAAACAACGGCCAGTCAACTTTGTAAACACTTTGTATTTGACACAAATGTTGTTGTACACACGATACCAAATCGGAAACTATAAAGTAAGAGCAAATAAATAGTATGTGTGTGTGCTTAGTATCAATATTGAAATGACAACAAATCAAATACACATTGTTCGAAATGTGGTCGATTTACTTAATGCTGGAAATAATCACAGTCGCATAAACATTTCAATTGGATCGATCGATGTTGTCATGTTATGTAAATATATTCCCACCAAAAACGGCATTGTCTCGCATATCAAGATTGTACGACATTTCTCTCTTAGTCCATCGCAACCTTACGGACGAAAAAAAAAGTATCTCTTTAATTCAGTGCTATAAAATGTACTTTTCATATGCAAATGTTTTCGAACGAAATCTGAATTTCCATCCGCGCTCAGTAACACTGTAAACAAAATCATTTCAAGCGACCAAATCGGGTCATTTGGATATTAATTACTGTTATGGTCAATATCTTAATGGACGTTGAAGTTTGGTGTCGAAATCACACACGCAGCGCCCATTTTTCACTAAACAAACACTTTACAGTGTCAGCTTGAACACGCAAACCTCTTCAAATGTTCATTTCACGTTTATCTTTTATATTTTTTGTCTTTCTTCACGTACAAATACACATTCACGCAGAATAATTATGAAAAGAAGTACAAAAGTATATTAAAAAAATACGGAGAAAAGCTAAATTTAAATTAGTTGAAAATGCCAAAGCAAATGAAAGTGTGTGTACAGAGAAAATTCTCATGCTAATCTCATTTTACTATTCAAATAGAAAAAAAGGGCGATTTAAAATGTGAAATTTTCTTGAACAGTGTGAGTGTATTCGCTGGACCGTCCGATTGGTTCTCATCGGTTTTCATGGCAAAACAAAATAAATATCGAATAAAACAATTATTATTCATGACGATTCACGGCGGGGAAAGAAAGCGAACCGACACAAGAACAATTGCACACAAACAAACAACGAAATAAAAGCGTGAAACGAACAAATTAGAAAATGTTTATTATAATGAAATCATAACACAGATTATGAGTGTAATTGTAAATGGTAAATGTGGCCGCTTGGCTCTTTTCATGAGATAAACTCAAAATTAAAATACAATTCTGCGCTGCGAACACTGGACGCAATTCATTATAGAAATATGTATCGAAGCGAAACGACGCGGCATTAACTTAAATCGAATTCACTGGACGTCATTTTATAACTCATCCGCGACAGAAAACCCATTTGAATCGAAGCCACAGTCACATCATATTAAAAACTAGTTCACTCTTACTCTTTTTATTATTCTATCTCGATCTCTCTCCACTTTGTGCAGCGAAGAAAATATGCATTTTCGTAACTGTCGCAGCGCACAAGTGTGTACTTTATAATCAACTCTAATTTATGAAAGCAGCATAACTTAACCATATATGATATGAATTAGCATTTTTTTCTTTGTGGCCGTTTATGCGATGAAGATAAAATTGTTAAATAAGCGACTAGGGTCATTTGTTCTAGCAACATACGCTGTTCATTTCAATTTGGACGTTAATATATTTCTGCTCCTATTAACTAGCCACTTATAGGTGGTACACAGATTCTGTTGAATTGAAGATTCCTCATACATTTTATGCTCGCCATGAAATTGCATAATTTTCGTATAATTTTTTTCCCAAGTCATAGCACAACACCGGAGAAAATGTTTGTGTGGGAATCTAGCACTTTTTGATGCGGCTTTGTTCTATCGCATATACTTTACATTTAACAGCGATTAGAGGTATAATTTGTTACATTTGAAATATGTGATTTTGGCAAACAAACGTATTCCCGTGACTCGTTAAAAAAAACGCTAATTTATATCATTTGAGAATGTGGTCATAGGCCAGCATTATATAAAGTTGAATTGAATCACTTTTAATTATAAGATTATTGGCGCATGTTGCCCAATGAGAGAAAAACAACAGAAAATCGCATCAATTTTCAGTCTATAACAAGTGTATCATTTTGCCGTCATTAAAAGTGAACGGCACGGCTGAACGATGTGTATGAAATAGAAAATTAAAGAAATGTGCTTCTTGAGTATGATAGACATTCTTATTTAATTGGCATGTCGTGTGGTTTCAAAAATGTTTTTGTCTCTCAACAATTTCACATGAAAATTGTCTTCGTTAAGTCAACGGATGTTCATGGGCGAATCGAAAGAAAAAGTTATGTATTCTTCATTCGTTCTGCGTCATGTGTTCATGGATTTGACATCGACACATTGCCTTTTGATAGACCATCACAGCTTTATGCATATCGTATTCTATATATCACACGCTCAACGATCCGAATCTATCATCATTTTTGTGATGATGAAATGTGTGTAATTTTTCCGCCGCCTCATTCAAATCGTCATTAAAATGCTGTCGAATTTTATTGTTTGGACCATTGCGCAAAATCACCTACGGAATTATCAAACACATATTCAAATCGAGCCCACAAAGAGCAAAGTTCTTATTGCTATAATTGTGGTTGGTCGCTAGTGCTTGTGTGTGGCAACAGGTAAAATAATAATTGATGGGTGTTTTTTTTTGTGTCTTTGTTTTGCCCATGCGATGATTAAGCCAACTCAAAAGACCAACAAACAAATGCCAATGACAATAAAAAACAGCGGATTTTTTGTTGTTGTTGTTGAATAGAATCACATATGCAAACCAAAACAAATGAATTCTTCATGCATGACATTTTTTTCCCAGCGAGTTGATCGTGATCTTTTTTGATTTGAATAATCCGCAATTAATACGGTGCCTTCTGCCATTCTCAGTTGACACATTCGAAATTTATGGGCTTTCAACAACAAGAATGGTAGATATAATCCATTTTCGATCAATTTCAAAACATGTGGTATTCGAATCGAACGCAATGAACGTGCGTCGCGCCTCTTATCAGATTAAAGACACAAATTTCAGTTCATCAAAATGACGCGTTGCTATGAATTATGCAATAAATTGATGGAGAAAACATATATGAGGAAAAGAGCGGAACCAAATGAGGATAACAATCGCTTTGTTTGCATTCAAACAATAACATCAAATTCACCTTGCCATATGCGGTGATATGTAGTGTAATGAATATTCCGACTTTTACGAATTTCGAGGAAAAACAAAAGGCACAAACAGATTGAATGCGCTTCGAATTCTTTTTCTCCCCGGAACTATTATTGTGAAGAAATTGTTGTTTTTATGTGAGTGATTTCAAATCGATATTGATTCAAAGATAAAATTTGAGAAATTGAACATTTGAGAAAAAAATGAACAAAAAATCGTTTTGATAAACATCTCGAGCGATTCCATTTAAAGTTGCATCTCTTTCAAAAATCGAGAATCCCATTGCGTTCATGATTGCAAAAAAATGACATCTAATCGTCATCAAAATCCGCTTGAAAATGTTTTAATTACAATTCAGTTGGTGTTTTTTTTGTTGTACTTTCAAACAAAGAGTTTCATTTATGCCAATGAATGGATCTGTATTGATTGTGGCTTTGTTCGGTTGGTTGAACTTGTTTCATTCGCCGTTTTTCTTTTCATAATACAATGTATTCGTTTCGTCAAAGTACGAGAAAAAAAGATCGCATTTTAATCGCCGTCAATGCGTTCCACATAAAACACGCGTCACATAGACACCTCTTTTGTTACCAACAGACTCTATAAATGAATAAAAAAAAGCGTCGTTTGGAAAGCAAACGACAGTTGCAAGATACCTCATAACAATAGAGAATAGCATAACATGTGAATGTTTTCAGTGCCGTTGAACGATGGAATCTTTTATTATTAGTTGGGTGGAAAAATGGAATCACAGTAGCAACAATCGGTTCGACACTGAAATGGTGCGATGACAATATCGCGAATGAAAAAACAACGGTTTATTGTGACGCTATCGCAATTTCATATCATGTTCTGGTTTATGTGCGAGATAATGACAGAATAAAAATAAATTCATGCAATTTCACGGAATAAGTGTTGATATTGCATAATTGGAAATGGTTTTGAACATGCCGTTAATGAATGTGTGTCGCGATGCACATGCAGAAATAAAAACGATCGCAAAATGAGCAAGATTAGTAAGAAGTCACGACGATTATTCTACGTGATTCTGTCTTAATGAACGAAATTTCGTTAACTCTTACTTTGCCACCGAAAAATTTCATTCAATTGAATTTGATTCACGTGCTTATTTCAATTTATTTGCAAACGGTTACTCTCGATTTCGTTTGGGGTCAGACATTTTTTTCTTTTCTTTCGCCACTACGATCGCCAACTGACTTTTGTTATTTGTTTGTTGTGTTTTTCTTTTCAGTATTCAAACAAGCCGTGTCAGACACGAATTGTTTGCGCGCAAATTTTGTATGCTCATTATGCGCACGTATATACATTTCACAAACACAAAAAATGGTGTATAGCGGGGTGGCGGCATCCAAATCATTTGGCTCGTTGAGTCGTTAGAAATATCTCGTCGTTCCAATCAATGATTTGAAAGTAAAAACGCGGCCTTTTTTTTCCAATTCCACTTTGCATAATAATTTTTGCTACAGTTTTCTATTTGTTGAAGAAAAAAAGAAACGCAGCGGCAAAATGGCGCTATATGGAATAGTGTTTCGATTTTTTTCGGAAAAAATTTAAAGTACGTTTTTCTCACTTTTTTTTGTTCACAGAGTAATTCGCATGCAGAAAATGATTCTCTGGCGATTTATGTTGAAATCAAATGTCGAATTAAATATGATTATGATTTCATATTGCGTTTGAGCACTATGAATGATTTTGAAGAACGAAAAGTAACAAAATCAACGAGCGCGTCCAACAAATTTTCATTTTCGACACTGAATTTCTAATTATTATTTTCAGTTTTTTTTTTTATTTCACGTACACCATGTTTTCGTTATCTTGTAGTGTTCATAACAAATTGGAAATTCGAACGCGTATGAAAAATAGTAATAGTGCGCAAGACCTGAATGAGCAACACTTTCAACAATTAAAAGAACGAATTCACATGAAAATCTCGAATGGCAAAAGGCAACGAGCATAAAGATCGAGAGCACAGTGAAATATCATCGAGTAAAATGGCGTCAAATTGAAATTTATTGATATCAACAGTCTATTTAATCCAAATAAACGATTTCACTAAAAAAACACACCAGAGGCAGAGGCAAAAAACGGCAAAATGTTATGGCGGCAGAGGCAAAAAGAACAAGCTAAACTCATGACCATTGCAAAAACGATCAGAAAAATTGTTTATATTTTCCTTTATTTGTTTTCTCTTGCGTTGCCCGTGCGATGGGTGCGTGATTGTGCGTGGCTTTTTCTTCTTCATCATTCTCGAGATTATTGTAAAGTTTGATGAGCAATTTCGAGAAACGTAGTTCGTAATTCGATTAAGTGCTTTTTCTTCTCTCTTTCAAATCCAAAAAACATTAAAACCGTTTATTTATGTTTGGACTGAGTCTCTCTCTCTTGCGCGCTCGTACAGCAGCGAATACATTTCAAATACACAGTTTGATCCAATAAATAAGTCATGTGATTGGGTTTTTTGTTATTGTTGTTGTATATTTCATTGTTTTGCCTTCATGACGATGATGATCGCAATAATGAAACAAAAAAGAATGGCAACAATAACGATAATAATAGTGGGTAATCACTTTTAATATTCATCCATTTCCGTTTTACAAAATTGTTTTGTGCCTTTGCGCACACAGTACTCTTTTTCTCCAAATGGAACTATAGCCGAACGCGTTGTCCAACTTTAGTAAATCAATAAAACATATTTCTCTCGAATATGTTTTCAATTGGCCGACAATGAACGAGCGTGCATTGAAAAATGGTTTTTTTTTCGGTGATACCCATTCGTCGCTTTGAGTGGAAAAATCAAACAGAGCACATCCAATCAAAATCATAATCACTGTGCACAACGATGACGACGATACTGGTGCTATGAAGCAACAGTGTGGATTCTGAAAAAAACAAAACAAAACAGTTAAGGTCGGTTCCTCGGTCACTGAAGGAGCTCATGTGGAAAATACACTTTACTTAAAATTGCAGTCGACCGGCAATGTTTCTTGCGAATTGATTTTGTGCGCGTGAAGGACATTCACCCAACACCACGTTTTTTTTATTCGCTTTTAATTCTTCAATGCTTATGGGCAAATGCATAAAACCCAAAAACGTTTCACGCTAGTGATTTCCAAAGACTCTTTTTCTGTTTGCAATAGCCATGATGATGATTGTCTTTTTTTGGATTTAATGTGCATCGCTTCCTTGCTTTGCTGCAATTTGCATGTTCAACAATGCCAACCATAATATCACTCTCTCTCTATAAAATCAAATGTGATATTATGAACCATATCAGAATGTTTTTACGTACTGATTTTCCAAATCAGACAAAAGACACCATATAAAAGCAAAAGTCGTACAGCCGACCAGACTAAATAACAATTTTTTTTTATGTGTTTGTGTTGTGTGAGCTCAATTGTAGCAGACAATTTAGATAAATATACGATGGTGACTTCGTTCGCAATAAAATGCTAAACAAAAAAAAATCCAATTGGAATACTGCAATGCAAAGCTGTAACGACAAATGCGCCAGAACGAGAGCACCACATTCAATTTGTTTCATTTCAAACGGTCGAGTGATTAACGCGGATATATAAATCCAAGTTAAACGATTGTTTTATAGTTTTGTAACATGAAGATTCCTCTGTCTGTTTTTTTTTGGTTGAAGACGATCTCTTGGTCGTTGTCTCCCTTGCAATTGAAATTATACAATTCTGAATTGTATGTTCTTTTACAGTCCGAGACAGAGAATTTGAATGAAAAAAACTAACAATTAAAATTTTATGGAGTTTCGGCTGAAAGACGACGTCAAGATATGGGTGTGCCGGGGATTTCTACGAATTTTATCGAAAAATCGCAAACACAGTGTCAATCAACACAAATGCACAGCGATTTTGTTGTTATCTTTGTTTTTGCTTCGATGCATTTTCTCATGCATATCTTGCTGGCCACACTCTTTTCATCCAAACGATGTGCAATCCTCCTTTCGGCTATGGTATCGAAGAAGGAAGTAACGATGCACAAGAATAGAAATGCAAATTTTTGTAAGTCATTTTGCTTTTGTCGGCCGGAATCATTTTTATTTTCTTTTTCTTCGAAAGAATGCAAATTACACACAGATAAAGAGAAGAAATGAAACTTCCGATCAGAAAAAAAATGCCAGTGGTTCTCTTTTATCAATTTGAATAGTTCTCCGAAACCAACAATTTATGATAATAATACAATGTATATTCTTTGAATTGCTTTGAGTCTGGCCCATCGTGCTGGTTTTGAATTATTTTTCATTCAAAATGTTGTGTAAAGTGAATACATGTTCATGGAAATTGAAAATCAACAATTTTACGGCGAAATAGCCGCTGTTTGCAACAACAATAGTGACATCATTTTCCAATTTGTTTCGAGAAAGTGATTCGATATTGACTAATTTGGGAAAAAATGGCTGATATTTCAGCCAGCTGAAGTAAACTATAAGTGACTATATGCGTCTTGATGTAACTTGAGTTGTGAAATGTCGATTGTAATCATAGTTAACTACGGTTAACTATAAGTATATGAAATTGACTTTTGTCAACTATGTTGACTATAATCACTTTTAGTTAATTCTGAAACATAGCCGACTATATTCGATTTCAATCATCTATTGGTAATTTTAACCGAATAAAAGTGATTAAAATTGACTTAATTTATAGTCCGTCAGTCATTTTTTTTCACAAGGGTTGGCATTGAAAGCTTTATACGACACACCATTAGTCAGTGAAAGTTGCCAGTGAGAATTTGCATTCAAATAAAGAACGCACGATTGCTGTTCGAAATGAAAATAAACTTAAAATGATGATAAGAAACGGATCGAAAGCAAAACAGTTTATGTTAATTTTGTCGTTCAACTCGAATAGATTATACAGCTCATTGAACAGCTGGCACAGACGCGTCAGTTCGATAGCG